>NW_023601543.1:59781781-59978749 GCF_014898055.3 Talpa occidentalis | reverse complement strand
TTATTATGCAAGATCCATCCAGTTCTGCCAGTCAGTTATTCAAGTATCTGGTCTACATGCAATCTTCTTGTTCTTCAATTTATCATTCATTAATACCCACCTTGCTTACCTCATGGGTCTTCTGGGAGAATTAAATGAAATAATGAGTACAAAGGAGTTTTGGAAATTCAAAAATGCTTTGCGAATGTGAGTATACTACAACAATGTTACAGGATTTTAAGCTAAGTTGATGAATTGTCTTGAAATTGAACAAGACTCAGTGGCTACTAGCAGAACATTATTTCATAATTAGTCACAATGAAACATAAAATGTATAAAATAAAAGAATGTTAGCTCTGCAAAGGATATTTGACTTTGCTCAGATTAAGAAACTGAGTTCCAGAGAAGGGGTACCAAAATGTCACAGCAAACAAGTAACACCTGTGCTCGGGGCTAACATATTAACCTGAATCGAGATTTAGGACAACAGAATTCATTTTCTCTTATGTGGTTTCTGAGGGTCAGGATCTTGGGACAGGTTCACCTGGGCGGTTCTAGCTTGAGGTCTGTCACTGGATGATGGTTGGTGCTGTGACAGCTGGGCTGATTGGGGCTAGTCTTTTTTTTTTTTTTTTTCTATCTTTTACATCATTGAGCATTCCCCGTAAAATTCCCACCACCAGTTCACCCGTGAACCATCACCACAGTCCCTTGTGCTCTTCTCTCCCCTGTTTTGATCTCTTTTCCTCCCCCTCCCTCATAGAATGTCTCTGATTTATGGTTGCCTGCTAATTTTGTGGCTGTTTTTATTATCATTATTATTATTGCTGTTATTTCTTTTTTCATGATCCCTTATTTGGTTCCCCTACATTCCTCCTATAAGTGAAACCATTCAATATTTTTCTTCTTTCTTCTGGCTTATTTCACTGAGCATGATCCCTTCTAGCTACATCCATGTTGCTGTGAATGGCATGAGTTTATCTTTTTTGATTGTTGAACAATATTCCATTGTGTATATATACCACATCTTCTTGATCCAGTCATCTGTTTTTGGGCATTTGGGTTGTTTCCATAGTTTACCTATTGTAAATAGTGCTGCAATAAACAGGGGTTCAGGTATCCTTTTTTTTTTTTTTTTTTTTTAATAGAGGCATGTTTACTTATTTATTTATTTGTTTGTTTGTTTATACATGCACTGGGTACAGTCAGAAGTGCAGGAGGGTGAGAGAATTCACCAGAGCCAGAGCGGGGAGCAGAGCAGGCAGAAGGACCGAAGTACACAGCTGAGGGGAGCAGCGGGCAGCAGGAGAGGTCTGCGCGCCATGTGGGACCCTCCTCTGGTGGCCGGGGAGCAGCCGGGGATCGAACCGGCGCCGCGGGCAGCTTCGCAACCCAGCGCTCAACCGCTGTGCCACCGGGGAAGCCCCAGGTATCCTTTTGATTCAACGTTTTTGTGTTCTTTGGGTAGATTCCTAGTAGTGAAATGCTGTGTCATATGGTAGCTCCATTTTCAGTAGTTTGCAGAACATCCACACAGTTTTCCATAGTGGTTGGACTAGTTTGCACTCCCACCAGCAGTGTAGGAGAGTTCCTTTTTCTTCACATCCTCACCAACATTTGTTGCTACTGCTTTTTTAATGTGTGCCATTTTCATTGGTGTAAGGTGGTATCTCATTGTGGTTTTCATTTGCATTTCCCCTTTCCATTTTGGCTGCCTCGGCAGCCTCAGGGCAGTCAGACAGCTTTCATACCTGCTCTCCTCTTTAAGAATATACCAGCTGTATCACCTTTCAGGACATAACCTTAGAAGTCTCACAGTATCATTGCTGTTGTACTCCACTGGTCAAAACAGTCACAAAAGTCCACTTAGTTTTAACAGGTCAGGACATGGACCCTATCTCTTGATAGGAAGAATGTCAAGATCATATTCTGAGAAGAGTAGGTGGGATAGTAAATGTTACAACTGTCTTACAAGTTACAAGTTGCCTACTTACAGGTTCTATTAGTTCTGCATACCTAGCACTTTGCTTAAATTTGCTTATGAATTAAGCTGAACATTCAAGTATCTTTCTGTCCCATTTTATTAAAGAAAAATATCAAGTTATTTAATTATAATAATTTAATTACAGCACCAAAAGGGACACCTATCCCATGCACTTGATTTCTCCTTCCAGCTTTTCTATGTTCCACTATGGGAAGACAACTGCTAATGCTAAAATATGAAAAATAAAGATATAGTGATACAAACCTGTCATCCAAAACTGCTCTGTTCAGTACAGTAGCCACTAACCATCTGTGGCTAGTGAGCATTTGGAATATTGGGAATGAGAAACTAAATCATTTATTTTGATGTAATTTAACTTAGCCTGACTTAAAATTTAAAATTCACAATCAAAAGCAGTTGTTGGGAAATTTTAAGAATATCTGGAATAACGTGGGTATGTGAATCTACTTTTTCAATTGTAATTTTATGAATCTAAACACAGATCAAATATTTCCAATGAAAATTTAACATCTGCCTTGAAATGTGCTGTGTAAAACACACCAGATTTCAAAACTTAGTCCCCCCAAATGTAAAATTCAGAATGAATTCTTATATTGATTACATACTAAAATAATGTTTGGGATAGGTTAAATTAATATATTACAAAAACTAATTTCACATGTTTCCTTCAACGTTTTTTACATGGCTATCAGAAAATTTTTAATTACATATGTGGCTAGCATTAACATTTGTATTGGAAAGTGCTGAACTGGAGAGAGGAAAAGGACCAAAACAATGTAAAAGGTGAAAGTGGTGTATAAGAAAACTTATAGATCTAGTTGACAATTTTAAACTACATGCATATACTCTTTTGATGGAAGGAAGGTTGTCAGGTCCTAGATCTCTCTACGTTTCTCGGAAAATTACTTTGGTGGCTAAATTCCATCTGAATACTAAGTTGTAGCATGTGCTCATCTATTGACATGTAAAGTGTAAACAACTTTTCAGCCCTAAGTGGCCTTATGTTCTTTGTGAAGAATTGATACTCAATTTTGCATAAACCATTACATTGCTTTTAATTATAGCTGAGTGAGAACCTTAGAGTTGCTTCCATGTTACATACAAGAAAACCAAGGCTAAGTAAGCTATTTTAAGAATCTGCTCAAGGTCACATGGCTACCTAGTAACAGTGCCTTGTCACTCACACGGTTTACATGGACTAGGAAAATACGCCTATATGGATAAAACAGTTTTTGTATTATGCTATTCTAAATCACTATACATTTAATTATTACACGTTTTGGACAAAGATCCTTCATTATTGTAGATCTCCAGCTCCTACAATCAAGAAAAGCCACATTGCAATTCTTTTTCTATGTCCAAAACCTTCCCTTTTCCATTTTTTTTAAACCCATCAACCGATTAATGGATAGACAAAATGAGGTATATACATACGACGAAATATATTTAGTTTTAAAAATGAATGTATCTCTAAACCAGAGACATCCTGCGGGGGAGGAGGAGGGAGAGGGATCTGAGGGAGGGAGGGAGGAGCACAGGGGATTGTGGTGATGGTGCACCATCTAAGTCTATAATGCCTCAAGGTTACAACATCAAAAGGCTAAGGACAACCAATTGTTGCGTTAGGCAACACCACACTGACAAAGACATGGGAGTCGTGGAGCAAGCTACATAATGCAGGATGCTGCTTAGAGCAAGATCCTGGCCTTTTTAATTGATAGAATAATCATACAGCATCAGCTACGTGTGTTAGGAGGACAAGGAGAGAGGATGGGTGAAACCCAGGAATGTTTTCTAGGGCTGGGGGGACACAAGTCTGCTGACCATGTTATCAGTTTGATGACCAAGTGTCGTAATTGAAACTGGACTCCAGCCCCACGGCCATGGTCCTAACCTTATCAACAAGGCAATCCGCTGGTCAGCTTCTGGGGTCCCTTCTCATGTATCAGTCCTCGGCCCCCTGGGCCGTTCCCGGTCATACCTCTTGATGCATACCCTTCCCAGAGTGATCAAGCTTTCTGCTCTTGATGGATGTGAAAGGCACCTTGTAAGGTTTGGCTCCTATGGCTGATTGACCAGTTCTGAAGCGCAATTCTGACCTTGTATAGGAATGCAGAACTGCAGGTAACCATAATGGCAGCCTAACAGGCCCCTTAAGTTTAGCAGACCCACAACCAATCACAGACAGCCATCTAGGCTTTCAGCTATAATCGAATAATTTCTCTCTTGCACATAGTCTGTACCATATAAATCTTTCCCCTCCCTCCTTTTTGGCACTACCCTATTTGAATGTATTTTTGCTTCTATAAACTAAAATTTTTTTTATGCTTCAGTTCTTCTTTTAACAGAATATACTTAGCATCACTGAGTTGTACACTTAAATATGGTTAAAGGGCCTCCATGGCGGTGCGAGGGGTTCAGTCTCAGCACAATGAAGCTATCGCCAGCCGCGGCAGCATGAGTTCCATCCCCAACCTGCCAGGAAGCTACCCATATGGCGCAGCAGACCTCTCCTGACTCGCCCGCTGCTCCCCTCAGCAGTGCTTTCAGTCAGTCTGCCTGTTCTGCTCCCCACTCTGTCTCTGGTGAATCTGTTACAGGGCAGGGAGAGGGGCAGCCCAAACCCTGCAAACCTGCCTATTCTATATAGGGTTCTGCCATCCGCCGCATCAACACAAAACATATGAGACTTTAATGGGAAGGAACTTTAATACAATTAGGAAACAATACAGGAAAGGCAAACAATCTAGTTTCTAAATCAAGCACCCAAAGTTACCCGTCCCCTCGTGGGTAAAAGTCCACCCAAGCAGGATTGGCCCAGAGCAAGGCCCCAAAGCCTGCCACAAGTCTAAAGCATCTTCCTGTGGGGACCCACAGAAAAGGGTCAGATACAACCAGACAAGCCCAGAAGGAAAAGAGCAAAATCAACATCAAGATAAAAACTGCCATTGTCACCTCCCCACGGGTCTCACCCACATCTGTGTCACCCAGTCCACGACCAAAAGACAAGCGCAATTTCTTCACGTGTCTCTAGGCTCCATGCGCCTCCTCCAGGTCTCCTTCTGGCTCCATCCTGCTTCCTTCCTTCCTCAGTCTCCTCTGCAGCTTCTTCTCTCCCTGCTCAGCTCCACCCTCCCTTGGGTGGGGCAGGAAACCTGGAACCTCCCCCTTTCCTGGGGACCACCCTGTTACAAATCCTTTCACCCCCCACACCTCTGGCCTGTACCCCAGTTCTTGTATGCATGAATAAATATTTTTAAAAAATGGTTAAAATGGAAAATTTTATGTTATGTTTACTTTACCACAACAGTAATCTTAAGATTGTTTAACAATGAACAATGATGTAAAAAATAAAAAATAAATAAAGCACAAAACCAGAGGGTAATACACACACACACACACACACACACACACACACATAGTTTAAGGTGGTAGTTTATGGACTGTTACACCTGTTTAAAAAACAAAATTAAGGGCCTCCCCTGGTGACACAGCGATTGAGCGCCGGGCTGCAAAGCTGCCTGCAGCCTCTGCAGCGCCGTTTAGGCCTCCGGCGAGGGTCCCACATGGCGCGGCAGACCTCTCCTGCCGTGCCCTCAGCAGTGTATTTCTTTTTCGGTCTGTCTGTTCGGTTCCCTGCTCTGGCTCTGGTGAATTCTCTCACCCTCCTGCACTTCTGACTGTACCCAGTGCTTGTATAAATAAATAAATAAATCTTTAAAAAAAAAAAAACAAAAACAAATTAAAAAAGAATTGATCTAAATAAATTTAGAGATCTTACTGATTTTATTAGACAATACACGATCGGGCAGCATCCCAATCAACCAAGTAGATTCTGTAAGGAGTTGCACAAAATGGAAAGATTTTATAAATCAAAAATAGGTGGGACGAGATTATTTCAGGCAAGGCCACCTTCCTTCAAGGGAAGGGTCCTATCGTGCAGATGACCACTATGCTGACCCAGAAACTCCAGATTGATAAGTTATAATTAATTCCATTTTTAGGAGAGGCTGAAACTGCAATAGGTGTGAAGTCTCAGTGGGACCCGGCAAAGAGGACTTCATTTTGAGTCTCCGTCTTTTCTAATATACCTGGGACTGTCTTATATATATCCTCCAGTTTGGTAAGTGTGCAAATATCCGGTAAAAGATCTGAAAGGAAGCATATCTTGTTGTCAATAGTTCTTTCTGAATAAGGGAATGGTCTCGGTGGGGGTAGCTAAAGGGAGAATTTCAAGAATCCAATTTCAGATTATGACCACCTATAGAGTGGAGGTTCCCAACACCTCCTCCGCAGATTTGATGAATTTGCTAGAGCGGCTCACAGAACTAGGGGAAACATCTTACTGACTAGATTACAGATTTATTACAAAGGATGTAACACAGGAACAGCCAGATGGAAGAGACACAGAGCAAGATCCGTGGGGAGGGGAGCAGAACCCTTCCTTCATCTCCACACTTTCTCCAACCCAGAATCTCTCCAGACTTGCCCTTTTGTTTTTTAAAGGGAACTTCTTTACCACCTCTGGGGTTGGGGGATGTGGGGCGGGGACCTGCAGGAAGCTAAAAATTCCAACCTTTAAATCACAAGGTGGGTTCCTCTGGCAAACAGCCCCATCCTTAGGTTACCTAAGGGGCTTTCTAAAAGCCCCCGCATTAACTTAAACTCAGGTGTGTAGCTAAAAGGGGCTTGTTGTCTGAATAACAAAAGACACCCATTTCACCTTTATCACATTTACCACTCAGGAAATACCAAGGGTTTTAGGAGTTTTGTGCCAGATACAGGGATGAGGATCAAAAATGTTTATTTCTTATTACAAATCAGAATATCACTATATGTCTGAAATTTTCCATAATAAATTTTTAAGGGAAAAATTCTAAATATAAAAAATAAACCTATGAAATCCTGAAAGCAAATAAAAACATTTGTTTTAATCTTATTGCCGAAAGCCTTCCTAAGGAAAGGAAGAACTCAAAAGCTTCAAAGGGGGCCTCCCCAGTGGCGCAGCGGTTGAGCGCTGGGTTGCGAAGCTGCCCGCGGCCTCTGCGGCGCTGGTTCGCTCCCCGGCCACCGGAGGAGGGTCCCACATGGCGCACAGACCTCTCCTGCCGCCCGCTGCTCCCCTCAGCAGTGTACCTCGGTCCCTCTGCCTGCTCTGCTCCCCCCCTCAGCAGTGTACTTCGGTCCCTCTGCCTGCTCTGCTCCCTGCTCTGGCTCTGGTGAATTCTCTCACCCTCCCGTGCTTCTGACTGTACCCAGTGCTTGTACAAACAAACAAACAAATAAATAAATAAAACATGCCTCTATTAAAAAAAAAAAAAAGCCTCAAAGGACAAGATTTACAGAGTTAAGTTTTAACAGTTTATCATTTACATATGGTGAAAGGCACTAGAAACAAAATTGAAAAATAAGAACAGATTAGGAGGAAAACATGTTTAATTTATACAACAGACAAAGGATTAAAACCCTAAGTATTTTAAGAGTTCCTATAAATTGTTAAAAAAAAAAAAAGCCTAGAAAAAAATTCAAAGGGCTGTTAGCCATTAATTTGGGGAATAAGAAAAAAAAAAAGGGCCTCTCTGGTGGCTCAGGGGTTAAAGACAGCACTATCAAGCTATCTCCAGTCACTGCAGCACAAGTTCGATTAGGCCAGGGAGCAACCCACATGGTGCAGCAGACCTCTCTTGACTCGCCCACATGTATTTCAGTCAGTCTGCCTGTTCTGTTTCCCACTCTGTCCCTGGTGAATCTTCTCGCCCCCACCCCTGCACCTCTGACCTGAGCCCTAGCTCTTGTATGCAAAAATAAATAAATCTTAAAAAAAAATTTTTAAAGAGATATAAATGAACAATACATATATTAAAACGATGTTCTAATTTGGTAATAATCAGTAAAATTAAATTAAATGAACAAAGTGCCATTTTCCCCATTGGTGAAAATGAAAAAAACTTCTATACAGAATTTTGGAAGGTATTAGACTTTACCCTTTTTATTTTTTAAATTGTATCATATTTTTTAATTGAGTCAACATTGGTTTACAATACTGTATATGATTTAAGAGTACAGGTTTACAACTCTTCAAGTATAATACTGTTAGGGGGAAAAGGATGTCCTAAAGCTAATTCCTTACAGGCTTTGTGGACTCCACCCCCACCCCAGGCCAAAGCCAAAAGACACTGGGAACTTTTGGCTCCCAGCCAGCTCGCAGCGTGTGGCCAGCTCTGAAAGTGCCTTTGGGTTTCCAGGTCCAGGTCGGCAGACTCATTAAAGAGTTTATTTCCCTATTTTCTCCCTGAGTTGTACATTTTCCTTATTTCCTTTTCCCTTGTAAATAAACCTTTTATTAACCTTTTGTGTGTGCCTGTAGTGGAGTATTTTTTTTTTTTAAGATTTATTTATTTATACAAGCACTGGGTACAGTCAGAAGTGCGGGAGGGTGAGAGGATTCACCAGAGCCAGAGCGGGGAGCAGAGCAGGCAGACTGATGAAGTACACTGCTGAGGGGAGCAGCGGGCGGCAGGAGAGGTCTGCGCGCCATGTGGGACCCTCCTCCGGTGGCCGGGGAGCGGCTGGGGATCGAACCGGCAGTGCAGAGGCTGCGGGCAGCTTCGCAACCCAGCGCTCAACCGCTGCGCCACCGGGGAGGCCCCTGTAGTGGAGTATTAATAAGTCCCTTTTAAGCGCACAGGTGAGGACCCACAGCCAGGCAACCCGTTTTATTTTATATCGGGGTTGCCCTATAACAATACCACACCATCCCCACCTCCAAAACACCCATGATACTGCACCATAGGGCCTCCCTCGTGGTGCAAGGAGTTAAGATGCAACCTATGAAGCTATCCACAGCCACTGCAGCATGAGTTCGATCCCCCGCCAGGGAGATACCCACATGGCTTAGCAGACCTCTCCTGACTCACCCACTGCTCCCCTCAGCAGTGTATTTCGTCAGTCTGCATGTTCTGTTCCCCACCTTGTCTCTGGTGAATCCTCTCACCCCCAACACCTCTGGTCTGTACCCCAGTTCTTGTATGCATAAATAACTAAATCTTTAAAAAAAATTACTCCACCATAGTTCATTGAGCCCCTCTCCCATTTGTTCCCTACCCCCACTCTCCCTTACTGATAGCTTCAACTCTGCAGTTGGATTTCTAGCATTTGTTTTGGCTTAGTTTTGTCTGTTCTATTTTGTTTCTTTATATTCCACATATGAGTGAATTCATGCAATATATTTCACTTTCCTTCTGACTTATTTAGCATAACACTCCCTTCCAGCTCCATCCATGTTGTGGCAAATGGCAAGATTTTTAAAGTTGATAATATTTAGTATTTATTTATTTTTGTTTTTTAAATTTGATAGTATTCCATTTAGTATGTGTGTGTGTGTGTGTGTGTGTGTGTGTCACATATTTATCTACTCCTCTGTTCGTGGGCACTTAGATTGTTTCCATAACTTGATTATACATAGTGCTGCAATGAAGATACGAGTGCATATTGCCCTTCGAATTAGTGGTTTTGCATTTGTTGGTTAGATATCTAGGAGTGGAATTGTCCAAATACATGGTATATCTTTGAGAAACCTCCATACTATTTCCCATAGGGGCTGGACCAGTCTACATTGCCACCAACAGTGTACAAGCGTTCCTCTTCTCCACACCCCCACCAGTACTTACTGGTTTTGATATAGGCCATTCTGACAGTCCAAAGCTAAGAAGCAAGCCAGCCTTCTTCACACGTCTCTACTCCACACACCTCCTCCAAGTCTTCTCTTTCTAATTTCTCTCTTGCTCCCTTTACCTTCATTAGGTGGGGCAGAGAACACAGAACCTCCTTTTTTTATGGAAATCATATTCTGTGACTGTATCTCATTGTGGTTTTGATTTGCATTTTCCTGATGATAAGTGATAATGAACATTTTTGCATGTACCTGTTGGTCATTTGTATGCCTACTTTAGAGAAGCATCTATTCAGAACTTCTGCTCATTTTTTGATTGCCTTTCTTGTTTGAATTGTGTGAATGTTTTGTAGATATTGGCTATTAACCCCTTGTTGATTGTGTGATGTGTGATATGTGTGTGTGATATACAAATATATTCTCCCATTTAATAAGGAGCCTTTCCATTTCAATGACAGTGTCCTTTGCTGTGCAGCAGCTTTTTAATTAGATGTAGTTGCCTTTGTTTATTTTTGCTTTTGTTTCCTTTGTTGTAGTTGAGTTCCAGAAGACTTAACAGAAAGTGATGTCATGGAGTTGATAGAGTCTTAGAGTAGAGAATTTGGGATGGAGGTTTCATAGATCCAGAAACTAGATGTGGGGGAGGGGCGGGCAGAATGGTTAACATAGTCATCAAAACAGCTACAGAAATGGAAACTCCTTAGGCAGCAGACCAGAGGTGGGGATATTGAGACTGAAGGTCATTACAAAGAATCACCACTTATTACAGATTAATCAGTCTCTAGAAGTGATCAATTTAATAATAGATAAAGTTCACAAAGGAATGAAGCCCACAAAAGAACACTATATAAGAACAACTCCTGCCCTGGCAAAATGCAGCAGCTCTCTCCCTGCCTGTGTCTATGCAGGTGCTTCTTTTTTCCTTTCTCTTTTCACTATTAAACCTGCCTTTTTTAAAATGCCGTTTTTGCCTGTTTGGGTCTACGCAGACACCGTTTTCCTTAGTAAACTCGCTGTATGCCACTGGATGGGAAACTGCTAAAGCATTAGTCAAAGGTAACCCAAGGACCTCAATGGGTGACCCCATCAACTCATCAGAGTTTTTCCTATGTTTTCTTCTATATATTTTCTGATATCAGCAGACCTTAGACCATTTTAAATATTCCTTCAAATTTTGGTGAGAGAGAGAGAGAGAGAGAGAGAGAGAGAGAGAGAGAGAGTGTGTGTGTGTGTGTGTGTGTGTGGAATGTCTAAAAGGAACTCATCATATTATTCTCAGCAGTAACCTCTGAGTAAAGGGATAGGGCTGGTGGGTGAGTTTGAAAGGCAGAATTTCATAAAATAAGCATGAACTTATATAAATGAAATAGAACACCTATAGTATTTAATACCTAGTCTACAATTTCAAGACAATTTTTATCAATCAATTTACCTGAGGTTTTCAGTACAATACAGAATGTACTACTTATGACCTCAGGCAAGTCTTCCTCTCAAAAGCCTTTGTTCTAGCAATAGGCATCTCCATAGGATTATCTATATTGCTTCAGATGAATGTTGTGAGTGACAGAAAATCTTCACTCAAATTGCTTAAGTAAAAAGAGTTTATTATCCCATATAATAAGAAGGCTAGAGGTAGGGAGTTTTTGGAACTGATAAAGAATCCTGAAAACACCATCAAGGGCCCAAGTTCTTTCTACTTCTTCACTCTGCCATCTTCAGGATATGGACTTTGCTCTCAGGATGCCTCCATGCATGTCTGCAAGATGGCTGCCAATGTCTGGGTGTTACATAAGAAATGACCTAGCTTAGATAAAGAAGAAATAGAACACCTAGACAGACCAATTACAAGCAGCGAAATTGAAACGGTAATCAAAAACCTCCCCAAAAACAAAAGCCCAGGACCTGATGGATTTACAAATGAATTCTACCAAACATTCAGAGACGAATTAGTGCCTATCCTTCACAAACTCTTCCAAAAAATTGAGAAGGAAGGGACAATACCAAACACGTTCTATGAAGCCAACATTACACTAATACCAAAACCGAACAAGGACAACACAAAAAAGGAAAACTAAAGGCCAATCTCCCTTATGAACACTGATGCAAAAATCCTCAATAAAATTTTAGCTATCAGAATCCAACAATGTATCCATAAGATAATTCATCATGACCAAACCAGGATTCATTCCAGGGACACAAGGATGGTTTAACATCCGAAAATCAATCAACGTTATCCAACACATCAACAAAAAGAAATATAAAAACCATATGATAATATCAATAGATGCTGAGAAAGCTTTCGACAAAGTGCAACACGCATTCATGATAAAAGCCCTTGAAATTCTTGGGATACAAGGAACATACCTCAACATCATAAAGGCCATATATGACAAGCCAACAGCCAGTATCATCCTCAATGGTGAAAAGCTGAAAGCAATTCCATTAAGATCTGGAACAAGACAAGGATGTCCACTCTCACCACTGCTTTTCAATATAATACTGGAAGTCCTAGCCAGAGCAATAAGACAAGAGAAAGACATCCAAGGAATCCAAATAGGAAAAGAAGAAGTCAAACTATCACTATTTGCAGATGATATGATAATATACATAGAGAACCCCAAAAACTCCACAGAAAAACGAATTCAACTCATCAATCAGTTCAGTAAAGTGGCAGGATACAAAATCAACACGCAAAAGTCAGTAGCCTTCCTATACACAAACAATAAATCTGAAGAAGAAGAAATAAAAAAAACCATCCCTTTTATTACTGAAACAAAAAAAAATCAAATATTTGGGAATAAATCTAACAAAAGAGGTAAAGGACCTATACAAAGAAAACTATAAAACACTGTTAAAAGAAATAGAAGAAGACACAAAGAAATGGAAAGACATCCCCTGCTCATGGATTGGAAGAATAAACATTATTAAAATGGCCATCCTACCAAAAGCAATATACAGATTCAATGCTATTCCAATCAAAATTTCAATGTCATTCTTCAAAAAATTGAACAATTATTGATGAAATTCATATGGAATCACAAAAAACCCCAAATAGCCAAAGCTCTCCTGAAAAAAAAAGAAGGGAATAGAGGCATCACACTCCCAGACTTCAAACTCTACTACAAAGCCATAATCATCAAAACTGCATGGTATTGGGCCTCCCCGGTGGCGCAGCGGTTGAGCGCTGGGTTGCGAAGCTGCCCGCGGCCTCTGCGGCGCCGGTTTGATCCCCGGCTGCTCCCCGGCCACCGGAGGAGGGTCCCACATGGCGCGCAGACCTCTCCTGCCGCCCGCTGCTCCCCTCAGCAGTGTACTTCGGTCCTTCTGCCTGCTCTGCTCCCCACTCTGGCTCTGGTGAATTCTCTCACCCTCCCATGCTTCTGACTGTACCCAGTGCATGTAAAAACAAAACTAACAAAAACAAATAAAATAAATAAATAAAACATGCCTCTATAAAAAAAAAAAAAAAAACTGCATGGTATTGGAACAAGAACAGACACACAGACCAATGGAATCAAATAGAAAATCCAGAAATAAACCCACAGATTTATGGTCAACTAATCTTTGACAAAGGAGCAAAGACTATGCATTGGAGCAAAGAAAGTTTGTTCAATAAATGGTGCTGGGAAAACTGGGTCGCTACATGCAAAAGAATGAAGCTTGACCACTACCTCACACATACACAAAAATCAACTCAAAATGGATTAAAGAACTAGACATAAGACCTGAAACCATAAAATATATAGAAGGAAATATAGGCGAAACACTACGTGATTTGAACATCAAAGACATCTTTACAGACACATCACCCAAAGCAGTGATAGTGAAGGCAAAGATAAACAGCTGGGGCTACATCAAATTAAAGAGCTTCTGCACAGCAAAAGAGACAATAACAAAAACAAAGAGAAACCCCACCGACTGGGAGAACATTTTTGCACACAACACTAATGATAAAGGACTGATGACAAAAATCTACAAACAGCTAAAGAGACTCAACAAAAACAAAAAAAATAATCCATTCAAAAAATGGGCAGAAGAGCTAAAAAGAAACTTCTCCGAAGAGGAAATGCAAATGGCCAACAGGCATATGAAAAAATGTTCAACATCACTTGTAATCAGGGAAATGCAAATCAAAACTACCATGAGATACCATCTTACACCAGTGAGAATGGCACATATTAAAAAAACTAGCAACAACAAATGTTGGCAAGGATGTGGAGAAAAAGGAACTCTCCTGCACTGTTGGTGGGAGTGCAAACTGGTCCAACCACTATGGAGAGCTGTGTGGAGATTTCTGGACCTACTAAACATAGAGCTTCCATATGATCCAGCAATTTCACTCCTAGGTATTTACCCAAAGGACACAGAAACATCAATTCCAAAGAGCACCTGCACCCCTATGTTTATAGCAGCACTATTGACAATAGCTAAGCTTTGGAAACAGCCCAAATGCCCCAAAATAGATGACTGGATCAAGAAGATGTGGTACATATATACCATGGAATATTACTCAGCATTCAAAAACGATAAACACATGCAATTTGCAGCAACATGGATGGCGCTGGAAGGGATCATGCTCAGCGAAATAAGCCAAAAAGAAAAAAGAAAATACCGGATGGTCTCACTCATAGCAGGAATCTAGAAAACTTAAATAAGGGACCAGGAAAAAGAATAACTATAAGAAAGTGAAAATCAAAATCAACAAAAAACTATGAACCAGAGACACTTTTTGGGGGGTGGGGGGCGGGAAGGGAGGGATTGGGATCAGAATGGGGGGGTTGCAATTGTATGGGGAATATAAAAATAAAATTTATTATTTAAAAAAAAAACAAACAAAAAAACAAAAAAAAAAAAGAAATGACCTAGCTTAAGGAAAGTATCAAGCACCATTGTCTCTTAGGAACTAAGAAACCTTTCTCATGAAGCCCTAGTACAATTCCTTTAGCATATAATTAGCCAGAATCTGGTAAATTGCCCTTTCCTAAATGCCCATTCCAGTCATTGACAAGAGGATTGAAATTTGCACATGTTGTGGCACAAAGGAAATTGTCCTGTAGCCCTGTGGGTTCTTCTAACCTGCCAAATAATCAAACAAGCATCAGATAGTTTGACAAGAGAAAAAATCAAAAAGAAATTAACTCCTTGGGGCCTCCCTGGTGGCACAAGGGGTTCAGTCACAGTGCTATCAAGCTAGCTCCAGCCAGTACAGCATGAGTTCCATCCCTGGAGCTAACCCACATGGCACAGACCTCTCCTGTCTCACCCCACTGCTCCCCTCAGTGTATTTCAGTGGATCCTCCTGTTCGGCTCCCCACTGTGTCTGGTGAATCCTCCCAGCCCCCCACACTCTGGCCTACACTCCAGTTCTTAGATGCATAAATAAACAAAAATAAATCTTAAAAAAAAAAAAAGAAAAGAAATTTAACTCCTGTATACGTGGGAGAGACCCAGCAAGACCCAGTATGATTGAGCAGTGTGACTTCAGTTGGCAGCTTTTTTTTATTTTTTTATTTTTTTTAAACAATATTTTCTTCCCCCCCCACCCCCTCAGGTTGAGTCCCCTTAGAATTTCCTTCCCCAAGGCACCCATGCACCATCACCACAGTCTTCTGTTCTCCTCTCTTTCTCCCTCTGATCCTTCTCCCTCCTTCCCTGCAGTATGTCTCTGATTTGTAATTGTCTGTTTTTGCTTTGTCGTGTTTTGTACTGTTATTATTATTTTTTTACACCAATGTCTTATTTGGTTCCCCTATATTCCTGTTATAAGTGAAACCATCTGATATTTTTCTTTTTCCTTCTGGCTTATTTCACTGGGCATAATTCCTTCTAGCTCCATCCATGTTGCTGCAAATGACATGAGTTTATCCTTACATCAACAAAAAGAAAAATAAAAACCATATGATCATATTAATAGATGCTGAGAAAGCATTTGACAAAGTCCAACATCCATTTATGATGAAGGCCCTTGAAATTCTCGGGATAGAAGGAACATACCTTAACATGATAAAAACCATATATGACAAACCCACCGCCAATATTATTCTCAATGTCGAAAAGCTGAAGGTCTTTCCTTTAAGATCAGGAACGAGACAGGGATGTCCTCTCTCACCACTGCTCTTCAATATAATACTGTAGGTCCTAGCCAGGGCAGTAAGACAAGAGAAAGACATACAAGGAATCCAAATAGGGAAAGAAGAAGTAAAACTATCACTATTTGCAGACGATATGATAATATACATAGAGAACCCTAAAAACTCCACAGAAAAGCTACTCGAAATAATCAACCAGTTCAGTAAAGTAGCAGGATACAAAATCAAACACACAAAAATCAGTAGCCTTCCTATACACAATCAATCTGAAGAAGAAGAAATCAAGAAAACCATCCCTTTTAAAATTGAAACAAAAAAAAAAAGCAAAACAAATACTTGGGAATAAACCTAACAAAAGAGGTGAAAGACCTATACAAAGAAAATTATAAAACAGTGTTAAAAGAAGAAGAAGACACAAAGAAATGGAAAGACATCACCTGCTCATGAATTGGAAGAATTAACATTATTAAAATGGCCATTCTCCCAAAAGCAGTATACAGATTCAATGCTATTCCAATAAAAATTTCAATGACATTCTTCAAAGAAATAGAACAAATACTGATGAAATTCATATGGAACCACAAAAAACCACGAATAGCCAAAGCCCTGCTGATGAAAACAAAGGAGACAGGAGGTATCACACTTCCCAACTTCAAGCTATACTACAAAGCCATAATAATTAAAACAGTTTGGTATTGGAACAAAAACACACACACAGACCAATGGAACCAAATAGAGAGCCCAGAAATAAAGACAACTAATCTCAGTTGGCACCTTAAATAGCTTAGCTCAGACAAGGGAGGATGGAGTAAGAAAGTGGAAGCAGCTCAGTTTAGGGAGTTTATCAGGAAAGACACAGTAGATAAAGGTAAGTAGATTTAAGTTCTGCCTTCACCATTGAAAAGAGATAAGAACTATCAGACTCTACTCACCTTGGAGAAGCATGGTGACCTGGGATAAGCAGCCTGGGGACCTTAGTAACAACCATTTGCTCAGTTCCTGGTATGCAACTTAGTCTCTGATATGAATCTTAGATCATGTGCTGCCATGAGGCAGGATGGACCTGGCGGGGTCCCATAACTACTGATGCATCACTCATCCTTGGTTTGCAACTATACAACTTACCTCTCAGTATGTAGCCACATCATATTTGACCATGTGTAGATGCCAATGCAAACCCACCCAGAACCTTGTAGAAACAGACAGTGGCTATAAACCCCTGACTTCCTACAGACGGGGCTCAGGTTTGGGATACAAATCCACTGAGTCAGCACCAGTGCATTAAACCTGCTTCTTATTAGCCCTGGTGTTCATGATTCTTTTGTGCCATATAACATTGCCACTCTAGACATGGGGAATGGGAGTACTTTCCCTTGAAGCATATGACTGTGTGGGAGGGTTTTTTTTAAGATTTATTTTATTTATGCATACAAGAGCTGGGTGTAGGCCAGAGGTGTTGGGGGGGAGGGTGGAGGGAGGGTTGGTGAGAGAATTCACCAGAGACCAAGTGGGGAGCAGAACAGGCGGATTGACTGAAATATGCTGCTGAGGGGAACAGCAGGTGAGACAGGAGAGGTCTGCTGCGCCATATGTGGGTTAGCTCCCTGGCTGGGGATCGAACTCTTGTTGCAGTGGCTGCTGATAGCTTCATACTGCTGAGACTTAACCCCTTGCACCACCAGGCAGGCTGTGTGGGAGGGTTTAGTACCTGAACATTAGGTCTCCCGCTGAGAAGAAGGCAGGAGGGAGTGAGTACAGGATAGGCACTCTGCACTGTCCACTGAACTCCACCATCATTTTTAAGCAGAAGCTGATCTTCCTTATGCATTTTCTGCTTCAGACAATGACATCTTAACTGCCTGGTTACACAAGCCAGAAAGCAGCAAGTCTTACGATGTTCTTTCTTTCCCCCTCCCTTCTTAATCTGTGAGAAAATCTTCTCAATTTTATCTTCTAAGTCTCTCTTGATTTTTGTCTCTTCATCCTGCAGCTGCTGTTTTTGTTCCATTCCATATTATGTCTCACCAAAACCATTTTATTAGTCTTTTTTTATATATAGTTTTTCTAATTATAAACCTATCACCTATCTATTATGCAAATTTTCAGGAAATCCAGAAAATTTAAAGTGTCTGCAATAACACCTCTCTGAGATAATGATTGTGGATTTTTTTAAAAATTTATTTATTTATGCATATCCTCTCATGCGGGTGGGGGGTGTGTGTGTGTGAGAGGATTCACCAGATACAGAGTGGGGAGCAGAACAGGCAGACTGACGAAATACACTGCTGAGGGGGAGCAATGGGCGAGACAGGAGAGGTCTGCTGCACCATGTGGGTTGCTCCCTGGCCAGCTGGGGATGGAACTGTTGCTGCAGAGGCTGTGGATTGCTTCATAGTGTGGTGCTTAACCCCTTGTGCCACGAGGGAGGCCCGATATTTTTGACTATACCTTTCTTTGCTTTTCTCTATTCATGAATCCACATATATAGTTAAATAGATATTACTTCATTTTATAAATTGGGATCAAATGGCTTTATGGTATTTTTATTAATAAAAGGTTATGAAATTTCTCCATGTCGATAAATAATTTTCTTGGTTGTCATTTAATTAATTAATTAATTTGTTTGCTTATTTATTTTGGAGGAGCAATCCATTTTATTGAGGGGCTTCAAGGGAAGATCAAAAGGCTGGAGTGATGAGATCCACCATCAGCGGACTGGCCTGGATCTCCCTGACTTTACAGTCACAGAAACAAGCTTGGTTATCATTTTAAGATCTGCATTGTATTTTACATTATAGAGGTTTCATAATCCAATTAAACAAGCCCTTATTACTAGATTAGGTTTTCTTCAAGTTTTTGTATTGTAACTAATACTTACAATTAACATATCATAGGTGAATCTCTGCACACATTCGTGAGGACTGCCTTAGAATAAATTAATAAATTACCAGCATAAAATTGCTAATTCAAAATACATGTGCATTTTTCCCCATTCATTTTGACTATGAAATATTTTAAGCAATCCTAAAAGTCTGCTGGATATATAAATAACTATGTACCCAACATCCAGTTTGTCAGACCCTAACATTTTGCCATATTTGCTTCAGATCTATTTTCTTAACAAAATAAAATATCAAGACATGTTGGAATATCCTATCTATTCCTTCCAGATCCCATCTTTTCCTGGAAGAAATTACTATCCTCAATTGTGTTTCTCAGTACCATGGAGGTTTTACTATACTATACTCTATTATATATATTTGTATATATGGGTATATACATGAGTAAATAATATATAATACTGCTTGATTTGTTTTTAAACTGCATATTGCACATTTTCTGCTGCAACTTGCTCTTTTTGTTTTTTTTTAAAGATTTATTTATTTATGAATACAAGAACTGGGGTGCAGGCCAGAGGTATGGGGGTGAGTGGATTCACCAGAGACAGAGTGAGGAACAGAACAGGCAGACTGCCTGAAATACACTGCTGAGGGGAGCAGCGGGCGAGTCAGGAGAGGGTTGCTGCTCCATGTGGGTAACTCCCTGGCCAGCCAGGGATCAACCTCATGCTACAGAGGCTGCAGATCATTTTATAGTGCTGTTCTTAACCCCTTGCACCACGAGGGAGGCCCAACTTGCTCTTTTTGTACAGCACTATACCTTCAAGGCTCATCCAGTTTTACTCATGGAGCACTAGTTCATTAGTTTTCATAGCTGTTTATATGCTATTCATTATATGACTGTGCTATCAAATTTCACTCTCTTCTTGGTAGACATTTATATTGTCTTCTTCCCCCCCCCCCCACAATTACAAGCAACATAGCTACAAACATTTTTGTGAATGTCTTCTTGCACATAGGAGCAATTCCACCTGTGGGGGCATAG
The DNA here is from genome assembly GCF_014898055.3 of Talpa occidentalis. NCBI lineage: Eukaryota > Metazoa > Chordata > Mammalia > Eulipotyphla > Talpidae > Talpa > Talpa occidentalis. Next base: position 59,959,119 of record NW_023601543.1, on the reverse strand, counting down.
GATAGGGCATAGGATACGTATGCCGTCAGCTTTACTGAATATTGCCAAATTGGTCCTATTCCCTTACCCTACCAGCAGCACTAAGTTTTTCCTGCTCTACATTCTCACCATGATGTTATTTGGTCAGTGTTTCTATCCCCTTCTCCAGTCCCAGCAATGTAGAAGAGCATTCATTTCTCTAAATTCTGTCAACATGCAGTATTATTATTTTTTTATCTTTGCTAACTTGATAGATGCCCCAGAAGATACCATTAATGACATTTAAATACAGTTTGATCTATTTTCTCAATTATAAAAATAACACAAATTATTTTTAAAATTTAAAAAACATAGACAAGCCAAAAAGAATAATTCCTTTTAATCCCCACTGTTCAAATATACTAAATTATATTATATTACTAAATATGTGAATAAATAAATTATATTACTCAATAATATGACATTTAGGGGCCTCCCTGGTGGCACAAGGGGTTAAGTCTCAGTGCTATGAAGCTATCCACAACCACTGCAGTACAGCAGTTCAATATGTTCAATCCCTGTCCTGCCAAGGAGCTAATGCACATGGCATAGCAGACCTCTCCTGTCTCATACGCTGCTCCCCTCAGCAGTGTATTTCAGTAGATCCACCTATTCTGTTTCCCACCCCATCTGTGGTGAATCCTGTCACACCTCTGGCCTGTTCCCCAGCTCTTGTATGCATAGCTAAATAAATCTTTTTTTAAAAAATTAAATAAATATGACATTTACTGAATTTTTAATAAATACTGCTTTAGATACCTAATATATCCACAAATAGAATTAGTAGATAATTTCGCCCTTATCCCTGTAGTTTCTTATTGGGCTGGTTGGTCAATCAAATTATGATCAGACAAGTTAGTAGGACAAAAAGCAAATTTAATTACACAGTATGGGGAAGCTACATAGCAATGCAAATTCCAAGGTCATTGAGGGAATGTGAGCTAAGGAATGGGATAGTGTTCTGGGACTTCAAGGAGTAAGGAGAAGGGAGAAGGTGACTCTCTCTTACACATAGGTTTCTCCAATAGAAAGGTTATTTCTAGTAAAAACCCCTAATTCTGGGTAAAACCCCATTTTTCATGCTTCTAGATAGTCAAGGGAGTGGGGACAGTTTGTCAGAGCCTGAAGAACTTTGACTGATTCTGCTTGAAATAATCCACACACCAAAGTGACACACGTTGGGTAGGCCTGTTCTCAAAATCTTGGGGAGTTCTATCCAATACATATATACGTGATAAATACATGCATATATACTTCAGCTTTACCTTTTCACAAACTTTTTTTTTCACTGAACAAATAAATCATAATCATTTCCTATATTATCTACATTCTGAACCAGATGGTGTTATTTTTTTTTTTTTAGAGGCATGTTTTATTTATTTGTTTGTTTGTTTTGTTTATACATGCACTGGGTACAGTCAGAAGTGCGGGAGGGTGAGAGAATTCACCAGAGCCAGAGCAGGGAGCAGAGCAGGCAGAAGGACCGAAGTACACTGCTGAGGGGAGCAGCGGGCAGCAGGAGAGGTCTGCGCGCCATGCGGGACCCTCTGGTGGCCAGGGGGCAGCCAGGGATTGAACCCGGCGCCGCAGAGGCTGCGGGCAGCTTCGCAACCCAGCGCTCTACCGCTGCGCCACCGGGGAGGCCCCAGAGGGTGTTATTATTTAAATACTTATACATTCATATTCCTCTGTCTCCTTCCTTGTCCAGAAAATGATAACCAGGCTAAGCCCATTAACGAGTCTTTTCTTTTTTGGAAGATTTATTTATTTATGCATACAAGAACTGGGGCATAAGCCAGGGGTGCGGGGGTGAGAGGATTCACCAGAGAGAGTGGGGAGCAGAACAGGCAGATCAGCTGAAATACACTGCTGAGGGAGCAGCAGGCAAGACAGGAGAGGTCTGCTGTGCCAAGTGGGTAGCTCCCTGGCCGGCCAGGGATGGAACTCATGCTGCAGTGGCTGGTGACAGCTTGATAGCGCTGTCTTTAGCCCCTGCGCCACCAGGGAAGCCCCCCCTATTAAGGAGTCTTGAGCTGACTTGCTGCTGGTGTTATATAGTGGTGCAACACACTCCCTCCCCCTCCAATCCCCCCACAGAAATGGAAATAACACACAAAAATTCTTTGTGCTGAATACTCAGGGATTCCACTTTCCCCACCTTAAGGCCTTCTGCCGGAGACTGCCCATCCCACCTGTCTGTCAGACAACGTAACATTCAACTCCCTACTGCGCCCTCATCTCTCACTTCCTTTTTCATCACTACCATCCTTCAGTTTAAACGTATTATCTACATCTTCAGTACCTTGCCTTCACTATCCTTTCTCAAAAACACCAAAATCTTTGGATTCTGATACATAGGAAATTTAATATTCCATTATCTTATGTGGCCTGGTCCATGTGTATACTTAAAATGACCTATATTTTAATTTGGCCTAGCTTCCATGTCAGAGAAGATTGTTTAATATGTATATCAATGTCCACCTAGATTATTGTGAGAGCTTACTTCTTCCAGGACTGGCTTTCTGCCACCCCCCCCCCCAAATTCATCCAGAGCCATAAATGAACACCCTAAAAGTCAAAGTTGATTATGCTATTTCCCTGCATAAAATGCTCCTGGGTACCAACATGACCTACAGGATCAAGCCCAAGTGCCTGCTGCAAGCACATGTCTGATCTTTGCTACTGGTTCATCTAGCCACTCCACCTACCATTTCTGCCTTACTATGTATGTTACAGTGATTCTGAGCTACTGTCCTGAGCCTTCCTCACACTATTTCACACCTTTATGTCTTTGTATATACTTCATTTCTTGTCTAGTATGTTCTACTCTCTTGTCTGTATGGGAAAACTCATTTTCAGCCTTCAAAGTCCTCTTCCAAAGATGTTCCCACAAACTCAAAGTATCACTTTGCATAGTCCTTATTAATTACAAAGTGAAAAAGTTACTTTTACAATGTTGAGATCTAGCTAATGCTCCCTTAGTCAGGTGGTCAAAATTATCATCATCATTAGTGGAACAAATAGATATCATATGGCCCCATCATCATGCACAAAGAATGATACATTCTGATAGTATTTCCTATGCAGGTGCCTCTTTTTCTTTCTCCTTTTCTTAATAAACCTGTTCTTTTAAAATGTATAAAAAGAAAAATAGAAAATTGTTCTGCAAAATTGGCCTGAACTCTTCAAAAATGTCATTGTCAGGAAAGACTGAAACAAAAGGCTTGGAAACTGTTCTAAATTAAAAGATGTTAAAGAAGCATGTGTGATCCTAGACCAAAAGGGGGGAAAAAAGAACAGCACCAAAAAAAAAAAAAAGTCGTTAGGGAGAATTGGTGAATTTTGAATATGATTATATTTCCTGAGACTGGCCATTGTATTGTGGATATATAGGAGAATGTAGCTGCTCTTAGGAGATATGTACTGAAGGGCTAATGTGTGGTTATATCTCAATTAACAACCAATGGTTTGCAAAAAAGAAATAGGCAAACAAATAAATATGTTTATATATCTAAAGTGAGAGAAAAATGATATTGTTAGTGGGCAGACGGAGGGGCACCCTGGGCACCCCCAAACCTGCATGTTCTAAATGGGTTCTGCCATCCACCCCATAAAAGCAAATATACTCTTAATGCATAAGACCTTCAATCAAAAAGAACTTTAATAGAATTAGTGCGAAATTGAACATGAGTGTGCAATAGAGACAAATAAAGAGGAAGATAGTTTCCAAATCAAACACCGAAAATTACCCTTCCCCACATGGGTAATTGCCCAACCAAACTTGGCCCAAAGCAGAGTCACTGAGGCCTGAACGCCTGCCCTAAGTCTAAGGCAACTTCTGGTGGAGACCCATAGGAAAGGGGCAGAAGGGGCCAGGCAAGTCTGGAAGGAAAGGAGCAAAATCAAAAACCAAGTCAAGATGAAGGCTGCCATTGTCAGCCTCCCCACGGGTCTCTCATCCATGTCTCTGTCTTTTCCAAGTGTCTCCTTCCATGTCCCCCAAGTCCCTGGTACAAGCCCAAGGCCGAGAGGCAAAACAACTTCTTCGCATGCCCCCTCCAGGTCTTCTTCCCAGTTGTCTAGCTTCTCCTTGCTGCTCATCTCCACCCTTCCTTGGGTGGGGCAGGGAATCTGGAACTTCCTCTTTCTTTCTTTTTTTTTTTAATAAGAATAACTTTGTTTTTTAAAGATTTATTTTATTTATTTATGTATAGAAGAACTGGGGTGTAGGACAGAGGTGTGGGGGGAGGGTGAGAGGATTCACCAGAGACAGAGTAGGGAGCAGAACAGGCAGAACTGTTGTAGAGCAACCCCGATACAAAACGGGGTGCTTGACTGTGGGTCCTCACCCACGCGCTTGAAAGGACTTATCAATGCTCTACTGCAGGCACACGTGAAAGGTTAATAAAAGGTTTATTTACAAGGGAAAGGGAAATGAGGAAATGTACAGCTCTGGGAGAAAAGTGGGAGACAAAGTTTTAAATGAGTCCTACCCTATCCGCTGATCAGGAATCCCAAAATGGCGCTCTCAGAGTTGGCTGCCAGCCAGGAGCGGTGAAGCCAGGAGGCGAGCGATCGCGAGCCAGAGAGAGCCCAAGGCCCACGTGTTTGGTTTTTTATATCCAACCTGGCTGCCCAACTCCACCCTCAGGTCCCAGCCACCCTCCCTTGGTGGTGATGGGATTTGTCTTTCCCAATGTCTTGATGGCTTTAGTCTGGAGTGGGGGTGGGGTCCACAAAGCCTGCATGGGATTAACTCAGGACATTATTTCCCCCTAACAGATCTACTGAAATACACTGCTGAGGGGTGCAGTGGGCGAGACAGGAGCACCACATGGGTTAGCTCCCTAGTGGAGGATTGAACTCATGCTACAGTGGCTGGTGATAGCTTGATAGTGCTGAGACTCAACCCCTGTGCCACTAGGGAGACCCCTGAATCCTCCCCTTTCTGTGGGGATTATACTGTTAGGATATGTAGCAGCATTGTTCAATTATAGTTTTTCTATAGGTTCACATTTTTTCAACACAAAACCTTGTGCAGAATAAACAATAAATAATATAATATTTATATAACATAGCTTATATAATATATATCATTTATGTAATATAAATAAACAAATGAACAAAAAGCTTTGTCCCAGGTCATGTTTTCTGTGAATCCTTTTATGACATCCTCTGACTGTGTCTGTCCCCAAATGCATGCATATAAAACAATGAATCACTCTTCTGCACTCTCATGTGATTGTCTATCTCTCTGACCAAACTACAAGATTTTTGATATCTGGGTCTGTGTGTGTTGTATTGGATCACAACAAATACTGAATAAATATGAAAAATTTTGGGGACAGCTCAGTTTGGCTAATATTATTTTAAAAGTTTGGATCACCATAATGCTAGGAACATACCTGACACAGATTGGATGATCAGTTAATTTTTTTCTTTTTTTATTAATGAAGTTGGGTTTTGAGGCTTGGATAGGATTTAGTAAACTGACAGGAACATGAAAGATTTCTCAAGCGAGAGGGATAGCAAGAAAAAAGGAAGCAAGAATGTCTATTTTATATTGTTGGGGAGGAAAACTTTTCCTCTCCCCTCTAGCTTCTCCAGCTGGACAAGGGTTGAATTAACATCAGACAGATTAACAGGAGGAAAAACCAACTTAATTACTTACTGGTGTGTCACGCTGGCAAGAGCGGCTCAGAGACACTCAGGCAAAATGAGCTGTATATACCATCTTGGACTAAGGAGAGGGTTTATAGAGCTGGGAATTCAAAGGGAAGGAAGGCAATTCACAGGAAGATGAGAAGATCAAAAGTCTGATAATTAGGACCAAATGTTTGTCATGCCAAGCAAAGACAGTGAGGACTCAGGAAGGAATCTGAACAAACAGGGCTTAACAAATTCCCCCAGTCTATCACATTTAGCTTATATCCATTGGAATTAACTCCCTGATAATAGCTCACTTCCTGCCTTCTATCTAAATTCCTTTAAGTTAAAGGGGAAGGAGGGGAGATAAAAACTCTTCCTGAGTCTTTTGGTCCTAATTGTCTTCAGCTTAAGACAATCCACATGCCAAAGTGGCATATTATTTTGGGGTCATGTATTCCTATCTCCCTCAGTATTTACCAAAAATATTTGATTTGTTTGGTCAGTACTGAAAATTTATATAGGTGAAATGCCTAGGGCACAATAGATTCTTAAGATTCGAAAATCAGACTTAGATCATATTGGAAAATGCCTTCACTACTGAACTGAGAAATCTAAACATTAACTATTTCTTAATATGGGGTCTTTCCACAATGGTGGAAAGAAAGTGTGTTCTTGGCAAATCTCTTATACATGTTCTTCCCTAAATAGTAAGGAAAAGTAGAGAGGTGGGAATTGGAAAGCGACCTGTTTCCAAATTCAGGAAGAGGAAACAAAAAAAACCCTTTATTTATTCAGGAAACCCCCCACAGCAGAGTTTTAAAACATCTAACATGCCTCACAGGAATATTGGCTTAAAGAATAAATGAATGAATCTACTTGATAGAATCACACTTGTCTTTGAGAATAATACAATTTTTTGGTTACTTCTACTACATTTTCAAAGTTTAAAAATCAGGGCCTCCATGGTGATGCAAGGGGTTAAGACACAACCCATGAAGCAGTCCTGCAGCCACTGCAGCCCGAGTTCGACACCTGGCCAGGGAGCTACCCACATGGCGCAGCAGACCTCTCCTGTCTCGCCCACTGCTCCCCTCAGCAGTGTATTTCATCAGTCTGCCTGTTCTGTTCCCCACTCTGTATCTGGTGAATCCTCTCACCCTCCTGCACATCTGGCCTGTACCTTGGTTCTTGTATAAATAAATAAATAAATAAATCTTTAAAAAAAAGTAACTTTAGCCCAATTGAGCTATCCCCAACAATATGTTTTCATATTTATTTAGTACTTGTGTTCTGTTTTCTTCCTGACAATTTAAGTAATACAAAATTATCTGAGACAAAGAAAAGTGTGCTGTTTTTTTCAAGTTATCATTTCCTTGACCATTCAGAAACAGGCTGGCATCCATTTTATCTTTGCCTATAGTCACAGCATACCTTTACACAGAATCCAAAATGATGGGGAATGAGGCTGAAGTAATGAGTCTTAGTTGCTCTGTGAAACAATTTTTTAGTTTGAAGTTATAGTTCTTTTGAATCTTCAGTCAAATTCTACAAAAATCTTAACTGAGAGAAGTAAATTTCAAGTAAAATTTTTAAAATCTACTTTGGGCCCAATTATGATGTAGCACTGACTTATTGCAGAAATGTTAACATATCTGGGAAGAGATCACCCGTGGTTGTCAAAATGACTTGTATGTGGGAAATCTTTTGAAAAAAGTAGACAAAATAATATGAGGTGTTGTTTCAGGTAATAAGTAGAATCGAGTGATAAATCATTTGGGCTGTATGTACAAATGAACTGTGACACAGCTTAATTAGTGCGAACTGTCCTCCACCAGACAACTTTACCATAGATAAAGGGTATATCAGTAAGCAATGTTCCTTATAAGCAGTCCTGATGTGCTTGTAAGCAGAGCATGATTCCATGGCTACAATCATCAAAGCCATATCAGGGCAGCCCACCCAGGGGGGCCAAACCCCTATCTGGCTACAGTTTGATAGAGATTAGCATATCACATGAGCCAAATGCTGTTCCCCAACTTAAAATATGATACTGCCCCTTGCAGAAAAAGTGTAAGTTTTTCAATACAATAGAAACATTTATAGTGTTCAGTGTAGTCCTAGAATTGAAGCATAAAATAGATATCTTGTAACAGAACATTTTAAAACGTGGGAGACAGATAAGAATTAGGACTTGGAAAATAAACCACTGTGAAGAAAGACAAAAAAGAAAAAGATATTCAGAGTTTCTCTGAGGAACCCTCCAAGTCCTCCCAGCAGCAGCAGCTGTTGCCATGGAAACCAGAATGCCTGGCAGAGGGGCATTGTGACGCAGGGGGTAGGGAGAGGCTAGTGACCAGTGACTGGCCTTCTCTCCCCCACACCCTCTCCGGACACATTGCGGCGTTGCTGCTTCCTGAATTTGCGGCGGGAGTGGTGCCCTGCACTGGCACAGAGAGACCACAGTTCCATCACCTTATGACAACATCCTCGTGCCCCCCTCCGACTCAGGCTGTCCCACAGCCCTCGGTCCATGGCCTCTCCCAGATAACCAACAGCCTGTACATCAGTAATGGTGTGGCTGCCAATAATAAATTAATGCTGTCCAGCAACCACATCACCACAGTCATCAACGTTTCAGTGGAGGTGGTCAACACCTTCTATGAAGACATTCAATATGTACAGGTGCCAGTGGCCGATGCTCCCAGCTCACGCCTTTACGACTTTTTTGACCCTATTGCTGATCACATCCACAGTGTGGAAATGAAGCAAGGCCGCACGCTGCTGCACTGCGTTGCTGGCGTGAGTCGCTCCGCCGCCCTCTGCCTCGCCTACCTCATGAAGTACCATGCCATGACACTGTTGGATGCCCACACGTGGACAAAGTCCTGCCGCCCCATCATCCGGCCTAACAACGGCTTTTGGGAACAACTTATCCATTATGAATTCAAACTATATAGCAAGAACACAGTGCACATGGTCGATTCCCCAGTGGGTGTGATCCCCGACATCTATGAGAAGGAGGTCCGTTTGATGTTGCCGATGTGAAACATCCCGGCCAGCCCATGACATCGGCTCTGGATTCTACACCAACAATAAACTCGAACTTTTGTTGGTTAAGAAAATCACACAATGCCTTTTAGAAGGGCAAGCTTAAAGGGAGAGGGTTATTGGAGTTTTTAGCTTAGTGAGTCTTATCTTTAAATCAGATTCATTAAAGTAAGACGGCAAAAAATTGTTCTTATCCTGTGGTGTTTGCTGGGACCTAAGGGGGAGTGGGAGCTTGGGGAGGGGGGGGGGGTTTAGGGGTGAGGAGGTGGAGGTTTGGGAGGTTTGGGGGTTGCAGGGGTGCGGACGTGAAGGTTTGGGGGCTTGGGGGTAGGGGGTTGTACCCAGTTCAGATGGCCTGAACCCTGAGCCCTGCCCTTGCCCAACTAATCCAAGAGTAAGCCCCCCAGATTGCTGGCTGGTCCTTCCCAACCCAAAGCCAGAGCCTTAAATTCGTAGTGACCCTCTGCCTCTCACAGTTAGTACCAAACTAACTGGCTTTATCAGGGTGCTCTGGGAGCCCTGGGGGAGCCTCAGGATAGCCTTAGTCCCACCCTCAACCACAGTAGTCCGATTCTGGTTTTCTGGAAAGAATTTAGATATAAAATAGTTTTCAAAGATATCATTCCATTATATGAAGTTTTAAAATAATTCTTGAGTGCTGTGCTAGGTGGCAAAGTCTCAAGGTGCCTTCCGCAATCCCCACCAGCCTGTATGGAAATGGAAGTTCCCTTGTCCAGGGCACAGTATTGAGAGACCGCAAGCCTGTGGGGGTACAGTGTGGGGAGGGGTGCGGGTGAGGTTTGGGAGTGGGATGTGGGGCAGGAGTAGGAGGGTAAAGATGTAGGGATGAAGGAGTTCTGTCTCCTCATGGACTGTGGTGTGGAAAGCTAGAGCTGCTAGCCAGGATACAGCTCTGTCACCTATGATACATCATCTCACCAAGACCTGGGGCCTCTCAGAACTTCTGTTTCCTCACCTGTCAAAGCAGTGATTGCCTTTCTCTCACAGTGTTGTGGTGACAATTAGATTCCTTTGCATGGGACCTATACATGAATGGTTTCATGCTTAGAGTGAAGAGCAGCTCATGTTATTAATGATGCTCTTTGGCCCTCTTGGTTGAGGGTCAACACATTCAACCTCACAATGGTATTTGCCCCATCTGTCAGGAGCCCGTAGTTATCTACAAAGTGTTCTTCCCCAAAATCTTCCTGTTTGCAAAAACCAATAGCTTCAGGGCCTCCCCGGTGGCACAGCGGTTGAGCGCTGGGTTGCGAAGCTGCCCGCGGCCTCTGCGGCGCCGGTTCGATTCCCGGCTGCTCCCCGGCCACGGGAGGAGGGTCCCACATGGCGCGCAGACCTCTCCTGCCGCCCGCTGCTCCCCTCAGCAGTGTACTTCGGTCCTTCTGCCTGTTCTGCTCCCCGCTCTGGCTCTGGTGAATTCTTTCACACTCCCGCGCTTCTGACTGTACCCAGTGCATGTATGAACAAACAAGCAAACAAACAAATAAATAAATAAAACATGCCTCTATATAAAAAAAAAAAAAAACCAATAGCTTCAGTTTCTTTAAGACCTTACCTCAGAGGAGGCCTAGATTTCTAGCCATTACATCAGAGTTCCCATTGTATCATTGTGTTTAACCCATATGCAAGCAAGAAATACAATTCCAACCTCCACCCCAAAAGGCCTTGTTTTAGAATCACTGACCATTAGAACCAGAGCCTCGGTATATACTGGGATCCACAACAGCACTTGCCAAAAGAACTAATGAATGTGTGCCCTGGAATCTAGGATTATTCAACCTCCCCCAAGTGCTAGTTTGGAACCAGCTATCCTAATCCAGAGGGTTCTAGGTGATTATATATATACACATAATCAAAGTACAGCTACTTTGCTTGACACAGACCTGTGTGTCCAAAGCTCGGTGCAGTTGCAATATCTTTTATTCCCAAACCCACTCTTACCTCCGCTTCTACAAGAGGAGTGTTCAGAGACACCATTAGGTATGTGTGTGTGTGGAAGGGGGGGGTCTATGTAAACCATTACTTTAGACAGATCTCCTTTTACAGATAGAAGCATAGGGACATAGAACACAAGATGTGGTATATAGCAGAGCCCTCACAAAGGAATCCTTCTGGCAAAGACCCAGACAGAAATTTTATTTTCAAGTATTTTTTAAAAAAATAATTTCGGTTATATGTGTGTGTATATTTTCATTTTTTAAAATAGCTAAATTCATAGACCATAAAATTAACTCTTTTTGGACGTACAGGCATAGATCCATGTAACCACTGCCACAAACAGAGCAGTTCCATGACTTTAAAAATTTTCCTCATGAGTTCCCCTTTTTTCCCCAGGATTGGTCCCTCCCCAATCCTGGAAAACACTGGTCTGTTCTCTGTCCCTACAAATTTGCTTTTAACAGAATATCACATAATGGAATCATGCAGGACGTAACCTCTGGAAACTGGCTTCTTTCACTCAAGCATAATGTTTTTGAAATTCAACCATGTTTTACTCAGTTGAAGGATGTACCACAGTTTGCTTTACCCACACCCATTGAATGTGAATTCAATGTATAAATGTAAATTTTTATTTACCCAATAAATGGGTTTATGTTAGTTTCCTAGGGGGTGTTATTATAAAATATCAAAAACTGAGAGGCTAAAACAATAGAAGTTTATTTTTTCACAGTTCTGGAGACCAGAAGCTGTAATCAAGGGCTCAGCAGAGCGGCAATCCCTCTGAAACCTGGAATGAAAAATCCTTCCTTAACTCTTTCTGGTTTCTGGTGGTTGCTGGCAATCCTTGGTCTGTAGAAGCATCACTTTAATCTCTGCCTCTATGATCACATGGCCCCTTCCTCAGTGTGTTTTCACGTTCCTCTTCCCTCTGTGCTTGTCTCTGTCCAAATCTCTCTCTTTTTATAAGAATACCCGTCATGGGGGCCTCCCTGGGTTAAGGGGTTAAGACGCAGCACTATGAAGCTACCAAGTTCCATCTCCGGCCAGGGAGGTAACCCACATGGCTCAGCAGACCTCTCCTGTCTTGCCTGCTACTCCCCTCAGCAGTGTATTCAATCAGTCTGCCTGTTCTGCTCCCCACTCTGTCTCTGGGGAGCCCTCTCACTGCCTGCATTAAAAAAAAAAAAAAGATAAATGGATGATTCTCACATACACCAGGAGCAATGAAGGTAGGACAAGCTATAATAAAACTGTGTTTACAGAGACATTAGAGCAGTGAAACCGAGCAGAGGGAACGGTGGCTGCCGAGTGGAGCCCCTATGCTGCTGTTAACTCAGGGGCACACACCCACATGAAAGGTTTTGGAGACCCGGCACTCTGCCGGAGAAGGGGCTGCACAGAGTTGGCCTGCAGAGCAGAGAGTTCACTACTAGAGAACTATTAGAGTAGGGGTACAGAATGGTGATTTCTGGGTTGAGCCTGAAGTTTCCAATCAAGTACAGTCGGAGCCCAAACCAGCAGCCAGAGAGATCAGATCACCTGGGCCTCCTCTTAGACAAGGCTACTATTTGTAGCAGAAAGTTGTGATTTTCAAAAAACATGGCTTACCCTCTTCACCCCCCACAAGACAAAAGCTGAAACGACTGAATAATCTCACTAACCAGAGTTTAAGCACCTGGATCTTAATAACAGCAGCAAGCACCCTGGTAAGTCGCCACACTTGAAAAGTAAAGAGATAAGTCCTGGTTTGTGGCCCTGTCTTAACCATAATCCTCTCCCAGTCCCATATCTAGAATTCAACCACAGCCTAGAGGCTGAGGCTGGCAAGAGACTACATGACGTATTTTGGCTAACAAGTTGGCCCAGAGGAGGGAATCACTTGGATTCCCCACCACAGAACATGAGTACCCACAGCACAACAGGAAGCTTAAATAATGATGCTCACTGGAGGCAAAATTTTGGTGCTCTACTGCCCCAGTTCTTTTGTACCGATTGCCTCTTTACCATCACCAGTGCCCCAGTCATCTGGACAGGTACCAAGGCACTTGTTTGTGAAAGAGTAGGCACCTAAAGGTACTAGGTTAAAAACATAGGATTGTGCCTAGCTTCTTATACGAGGGGTATGAAGTCAATTTAGTAAGATAAGAAAACTCCCTGCTACAACTCATGAAAATTAAAAATTAAGAGTCTGAAGAACATATCAAACCCGCTGGAGCAGGGCCTCCCTGGTGGCACAAGGGGTTAAGCAGAGCACTGTGAAGCTGGCCGCAGCCTTTGCAGCACAAGTTCGATCCCTGGCCGGCCAGGGAGCTGACCCACATGGCACTGCAGACCTCTCCTGACTCACCTGCTGCTCCCCTCAGCAGTATATTTCAGTCAGTCTGCCTGTTCTGCTCCCCACTCTGACTCCAGTGAATCCTCTCACCCCCAACACCTCTGGCCTGTACCCCAGTTCTTGTATGCATAAGTAAATAAATCTTAAAAAAAAAAACTGCTGGAGCAAAAACAAACAAACAAACAAACAAAACCCTAAGAGAAGTCTCAACCTAGCAGAACCGAAGAATATGCCTGAAGAGGAGTTTAGGATAATAGTTATAACCATGCTCGTTGAGTTAAGGATAATGTAAAACAGGAATACAGTATGAAGATCGAGAAAATATGAAACTGTCACAAATAGAACTCATGGATCTTAAAAATATTTTACCTGAACTTAAAAAATACAGTAAAGGGTCTCGACACTAGACAAATGCAAGTAATGGAGAGAATCAGTGAGCTTGAATACATACGGGTAGAGAACACACAAACAGAACAAAAAAAAGAATAAAGAATCAAAAAATGAAAAAAGTGTAAGGAGCTCTTTGGTATAACCTAAAGGGAAATAACACCCATATCCCATGGGTCCCAGAAGAAGAGAAAGAGAAAGCAAATAAATTTTATATTTATATTCCCCATACAATTGCAATCCCTTATTTTGACCCAATCCTCCCCTCCATGCCCCCCCCCCCCATAGAGTGTCTCTGGTTCATAGTTTTTGTTGATTTTGATTTTCACTTTCTTATAGTTATCTTTTTCCTGGTCCCTTATTTAAGTTTTCTAGATTCCTGCTATGAGTGAGACCATCCGGTATTTTTCTTTTTCTATCTGGCTTATTTCGCTGAGCATGATCCCTTCCAACGCCATCCATGTTGCTGCAAATTGCATGTGTTTATCTTTTTTGAATGCTGAGTAATATTCCATGGTGTATATTTACCACATCTTCTTGATCCAGTCATCTATTTTTGGGCATTTGGGTTGTTTCCAAAGCCTAGCTATTGTAAACAGTGCTGCTATAAACATAGGGGTGCAGGTGCTCTTCGGAATTGATGTTTCTGTGTCCTTTGGGTAAATACCTAGGAGTGAAATTGCTGGATCATATGGAAGCTCTATGTTTAGTAGGTCCAGAAATCTCCACACAGCTCTCCATAGTGGTTGGACCAGTTTGCACTCCACCAGCAGTGCAGGAGAGTTCTTTTCTCCACATCCTCGCCAACATTTGTTGTTGCTAGTTTTTTAATATGTGCCATTCTCACTGGTGTAAGATGGTATCTCATGGTAGTTTTGATTGCATTTCCCTGATCAAGTGATGTTGAACATTTTTCATATGCCTGTTGGCCATTTGCATTTCCTCTTCACAGAAGTTTCTTTTTAGCTTTTCTGCCCAATTTTTGACAGGATTATTTTTTTTGTTTTTGTTGAGTCTCTTTAGCTGTTTGTAGATTTTTGTCATCAGTCCTTTATCATTAGTGTTGTGTGCAAAATGTTCTCCCAGTTGGTGGGTTTCTCTTTGTTTTGTTATTGTCTCTTTTGCTGTGCAGAAGCTCTTTAATTTGATGTAGCCCCAGCTGTTGATCTTTGCCTTCACTATCACTGCTTTGGGTGATGTGTCTGTAAAGATGTCTTTGATGTGCAAATCACGTAGTGTTTCGCCTATATTTCCTTCTACGTATTTTATGGTTTCAGGTCTTATGTCTAGTTCTTTAATCCATTTTGAGTTGATTTTTGTGTATGGTGTGAGGTAGTAGTCAAGCTTCATTCTTTTGCATGTAGCGACCCAGTTTTCATAGAAAATTTATTTAAAGTGGGCCTCCCCTGGTGGCACAGAGGTTGAGCACTGGGCTGCGAAGCTGCCCACAGCCTCTGCAGCACCGGGGACCAATCCCCGGTCTCCAGCGAGGGTCCCACATGGCGCAACAGACCTCTCCTGCTGCGGCCGCTGCTCCCCTCAGCAGTGTATTTCATCACTCAACCTGTTCGGTTCTCCGCTCTGGCTCTGGTGAATTCTCTCACTCTCCCATGCTTCTGACTGTATCCAGTGCTTGTATAAATAAATAAATAAATAAATCTTTTAAAAAAAGAAGAAAGAAAGAAAATTTATTTAAAGAAATAATTGCTGTGTGCCATCTTTATCTGGGAAATGAACCAGAAGTCCTGATCCAAGAGACCCAGAGTTTCAAACAAAATACCAGACAGACACACTCAGAGACTCATAATTAAACTGTTGAAAGCCAACGATAAGGACAAATTATTAAAAGCAGAGAGAGAAAGAAGAGTAACCTATGAGGGAACACCAATTAGATTGTCCAAGGACTTTTCAGTACAAATATTATAGGTAAGAAAGTAATGGCAGGAGGTTTTTTAAAATACTCAAAGACAAGTATTTCCAGTCTAGAATCCTTTATCCTATTAGATTATCATTCAAGACAGAAGGAAAGTAAGAAGATTCCCTAAAAAGCAAAAATTAAAAGAATGTATCAACACAAGCATGGACATGAAGGAATTACTAAAGGAACTATTATGAAACAAGAAAACAAATATAGATTATACACCTAAATTATACAATGTATAGGAGAACAGTAACAATGTAACCCACTAGAACAAATTTGAGATCACAGTCCAAAAGGTCACAAATATACTATTCTCAGCAGAATCTTAAAACAAAAACCATAGAAGTAATGCTTAAGACATGGGAAAAGAAACTGAACAAAATTCAAAAGAAAAATGTCAACAAATAAAGACAAAAACAAACTTAAAAAATAACAAAATGGCAATAAGCACTATTTCTCAATAGTCACCTTAAAGGTAACTGACTTGGATTCACCAATTGTAAAGAGTGATTAGACTCCAAAACAAAGTTTGACCTCCTATTGTTTACAGGAAACCCATCTTACCAATGAAAACAATCCCAGACTTCCAGTTAAAGCCTGGAAAACAATTCTAGAAGCAAACGCCAATTCTAAAAGGTCAGGAAGCGCTATACTCTTGTCAGATAAAATAGATTTCCAACCAAAAAAGGTAATAAGAAATAGGGATTCACATTACGTTATGATTAAAGACAATACAACAAGAGCCTAATACAATGAGGATATACTCTTTCAGAATCTATAGGATACAACAAAAAAGTCTTAAGAGGAAAGACAATTACAAATAGAGGCCCATCAGTGTGAAAAAATAATAACAGTACAAAACACAACAAAACTAAAACAGACAATTATAAATCAGAGACATACTGCGGGGGAGGAGGAAGAAGAGGGATCAGAGGGAGGGAGGAGCACAGGGGACTGAGGTGATGGTGCACCGGTGCATTGGTTAAGGAAACTCTATGGGGACTACACCTGAGGAATGGGGGGAGGCAAATATTGTTTAAAAATGAACAATGTAGGGCCTCCCCGGTGGCGCAGCGGTTGAGCGCTGGGTTGTGAAGCTGCCCGCAGCCTCTGCAGCGCTGGTTCGATCCCCGGCTGCTCCCCGGCCACCGGAGGAGGGTCCCACATGGCGCGCAGACCTCTCCTGCCGCCCGCTGCTCCCCTCAGCAGTGTACTTCGGTCCTTCTGCCTGCTCTGCTCCCTGCTCTGGCTCTGGTGAATTCTCTTACCCTCCCGCGCTTCTGACTGTACCCAGTGCTTGTATGTATAAATAAATAAATAAACTTTAATAAATAAATAAATAAAAATGAACAATGTAAAAATTAAAAATAACATTAAAAAAACAAATAGAGGCCCAGATTAACAAAAAAGAAAAAGCCAAAATAAGTAACTTAATACTGAGAAGATACACTGAATGATAAACCTGTAGCTCAGCTAACAAAGAAGGGAGAAAAACTAAACAGGATAAGAAATAAAAGAGGAGAGATTAGGGCCTCCCCTGGTGGCGCAGCGGTTGAGCGCTGGGCTGCAAGGCTGCCCGTAGTCTCTGCAACACCGGTTCGTTCCCCGGCCACCAGCGAGGGTCCCACCAAAAAAAAAAAAAAAAAAAAAAAGATTACCACAGATGCCATAGAAATACAGAGGATCATAAGAGATTACTATGAACAACTATATGTCACTAAATTCAATAATATTGATGAAATGGACAAACTTTTAGACTAATATAGCTGACCATGATTAAACTAAGATGAAACAGAAATGCTGAATAAACTGATCACAGTCATGAAGTTGAAACAGCTATCAAAAATATCCCCCAAGACAAAAGCTGAGGGCCAGATGGCTTTATGAACATATTCTATCAAACCTTCAAAGAAGTACTTGCACCCATCTTGCTCAAATCATTTTAAAAATCCAATAAGAGGGAATAATCCATAATACAGTATATAATGCCAACATTATCCTAGTAGCAAAACAAGGAAAAGACACCACAATGAAACTATAGACCAATATCTCTGTGAAAATTATCAACAAAATTCTAGAAAATCCAATTCAACAATACACTGCAATGATTATAAATCATGATCAAGTGAGATTTATCCCAGACTGCAAGAATGGTTTAATATATGTAAATCAATTAAGGTAATATATTATATCACAAACATAAAGACAAAAATCATATGAATATCAACAGATACGGAGAAAGGATTTGATAAGATTTATTCCTCATTTATGATAAAAACTCTAAAAAGATAGGAATAGAAGGAACTTACTGCAACATAATAAAATCTATATACCACAAACCTATAGTCAATATAATACTTAATAGTAAAAGCTGAAAACTTTTGCAGGGACTCTACCTACAACATGGTAGAATAGGGAGGTTGGTATCACCCTCTACCATAAAAAGAACTATAAAAAATAGGGCCTCCCTGGTGGCACAGGGGTTAAGACGCAACCTATGAGGAAATCCACGGCCACTGAAGCACGAGTTTGATTCCCAGCCGGCCAGGCAGAAACCCACATGGCAGGACAGACCTCTCCTGTCTCGCCCGCTGCTCCCCTCAGCAGTATACTTCGGTCAGTCTACCTGTTCTGTTCCACACTCTGTCTCTGGTGGGTCCTCTCACCCCCCGCATCACTGGCCTGTACCCCAATTCTTGTATAAAAATAAATAAATCTTTAAAAGAAAAAGAACTATAAAAAAATAATTTTTTTTCAAGAAGCGGAGTACAGGCCAGATGTGTGGGAGGGTGAGAGGATTCACCAGAGGCAGAGAGGGGAACAGAACAGGCAGACTGACTGAAATACACTGCTGAGGGGAGCAACGGGCGAGACAGGAGAGGTCTGCCACGCCATGTGGGCATCTCTGCAGCCGGCGGGGATCAAACTGGCACGGCAGAGGCTGTGGACAACTTCACAGTGCTGCACTCAATTGCCTATGCCAACAGGGCGGCCCTATAAAAAATAATATTTGCTCATAGGAAGATCCAGACCCTCCCTTCCAACTATAGAGATGCCACTGAGCTCTTTTTTTTTTTTTTTAAAAGATTTATTTATTTATTTATACAAGCACTGGGTACAGTCAGAAGCACGGGAGGGTGAGAGAATTCACCAGAGCCAGAGAGGGGAGCAGAGCAGGCAGAAGGACTGAGGTACACTGCTGAGGGGAGCAGCGGGCAGCAGGAGAGGTCTGCGCGCCATGTGGGACCCTCCTCCGGTGGCCGGGGAGCAGCCGGGGATCAAACTGGTGCTGCAGAGGCTGCGGGCAGCTTCACAACCCAACGCTCAACCGCTGCGCCACTGGGGAGGCCTGCCACTGAGCTCTTGAACTAAAGTTGGTAGCCAATAAGGGTAAGCAGATGAGGAAGGGAAGGGGAGCATGACTGGACTGGGGGTTGACCATCCAACCACTATGGGGGCAACCTAGGATATTGTAAAATTCCCTGGAGGAACTCGGCTGACATATGAGTGGGTACAGGCCCTATTTAGGACAGTGGGAACTCTGCAGGCGCAGATCCAGAAAATTGGGAATGCAGTGTAATCTGTCAGAGTGGACAGCAAAAACTCCCTCACATCCCCTTCCTGGAAGAGACCATAGAGAAGCCAGGCAGAACCAGGCCTGGACTCCATAAAAAGTCCAATAGCAGAGCGGAGGACTTGTGAGATAATTCATGAATGCTTTGAGAAAGTAAGCAAATAGTGCACAGACATTGCAGAAGCAGCAACAGCAGCAAAGACAGAGGCAGGAATGGGGCAGTGAAAGCCATTGTGGAAAGTCAGTGACACTTTGGCACACACCCACCTTCATACATGCAGCCCTGCTATCAGACCAAGTGCAAATTAGTCCTGGGAAAAAGACTGGTGGTCCAGACCTAGTTCTTCCCACCTGGAGACTCAATCTTCATAGAACACAACCCACTGCAGAAAGGAGCAGCAGGGAGGCAGAGTGGGAAGTTTAAACAACCTAAGCACAGAATACAGTTTCCTGTGGAACAAAAGAAGAGGAGGTAGCTGAAAACAACTCCATTCCTCAAACTGAGATCGAGTCTTAAACTCCCAGACTCCAGTCCTGCTCCCACCTCATGCTAAGGTGAACTAGGGAGAGAAATAAACAAATCTAAATTCCCAGTGCCCCAACCACACACATTCACATGCACAAATAGCAAATAAGGCAACACACACCTAGGAAAGCAAGGAGCGTCTGAACACAAGATGGAAAAACAAAAGGAGAAGGAAAGAAGTCCTGGGACAAATATATAGGGTGCAGAATAGAGGAGTTATCAGATAAAGACCTCAAAACAATATCAAAAATGCTAAATGAGCTACTTGAAGGTCAGTCAAAGGCAGATAGGTGGGTGCAAGATCATAGAAAGTAGATCCAGAAACAAAGCGAGTTCTTCACCAAAGAGATTGAATATATAAAAAGATCACAAAAAGAGACACTGGATGAAATGCAGACAAATCTAGGAAGCACTTTAAATAGAATTAAACTAGTAGAATGAAGAATTTTAGAGGTAGAAGACTCAAATGAACACATCACCTGTTTAGAAGAAGAGAGAAAAGACAAAGGAAAAATGAGGAAACTCTATGAAAATATAAAACTCAATTAGAAGAGGAAACATAAGAATAATCAGAATCCCAAAGGGGGAAGAGAGAGAAATGGGAGCAGAAACCATATTCAAAAAATGATAACTGAGAATTTCCTAAACTAAAAGATGAATTAAACATTGATGTCCAGGAAACAGAACACCCAAATTTTTAATGTGTCTACACCTAGGCACATCAGTGCAAACAGTCCAAAATCAAAGATAAAGAAAAAATTGGGGGGCCTCCCTGATGGCACAAGGGATTGAGTGCAACGCTATGAACTGTCCGTGGCCTTTGCAGGGCAAGCTCAATCCCCAGCCGGCTGGGAACACATAGTGCAGCAGACCTTTCCTGTCTTGCCGGCTGCTCCCCTCAGCAGTGTATTTCATTACATCTGCCTGTTCTGCTCCCCGCTCTCTCTGGTGAATCTTCGCACCCCCCATGACTCTGGCCTGTACCCCACTTCTTAGAAAGAAAAAAGAAAAATTTTTTCAAGAAGCCAGGGAAAAAAATAATTTACAAAGTCTCCAAATTAGGGTTTTCTAGGTCTTTAGCCCAGACACTCTCCAAGCAAAAAGAGAGTGGAATGAAGTGGTCACAATCCTAAAAGACAAGAACTCCCAGTCAAAAATTCTCTATCCTGAAAAATTATCATTCAAGTATGAAGATTGAATAAAGGTTTTCCCAAGCAAACAGAAGCTAACAGAGTTTACCATCACCAGAACTGCCCTTCAAGAAATGCTGAAAAGAGTTATTCTACAAGAAAAGAAAAAATAAAACTCAAATTCCTTAGCAAAACGGCATTAGCAGTTCACCACCAGAAGCATGTGCAAGAATACTATGAGTCAAAACAAAAAACTAAGGGGGAGGAAGAAATGGAGTTAAATGTTGGATAGCAGATACCAGTTCATCAAGGACTTAAGACAGAGATTTAAGTAAACCCTCCATGGTAATCACTAGCCAAAAATCTAGAACAGAGACCCACAGATAAAGGAACAAAGAAACTGACAGAAATTATAAGGAAAATCACCCAAAAAGAGAAGATAAAAAGTATTGGAAAAAGAAACAGAAAAATTAAGCAGTCAAAATCATAACAAAATGACTGATAGTAATTCATTATCAATAATCACTCTAAATGTGCATGATCTGAACTCGCCAATAAAAAGACAGGCTAACAATGTAGGTGAAAAGATTTCAGTCATTGATACTTTGTTTACAAGAGACTCCACTTAAAGCCAAAAGAAAAAACAAACTAAAAATAATAGGTCAGAATAAGGTCATACATGCGAATAACTCAAAGAGTAAAGCAGAAATTTCTATTCTCATATTTGATAAATTAGACTTTTAACTAAAAAAGGTAATCAGGGACAAAGATGGACGCTATGTATGAGTCAAGAGAACAATTCATCAACATGATATAATTTTTAATATTTATGTGCCTAATATAGGAGCATCTAGTTACATAAAGTAAGTATTAACAGCTTTAAAACAACATATCAACAAAAATACAATCATTGTTGGAGACCTCAACATCCCACTAACAAAAAGGGATAGATCATCCAGACAGAATTAACAAAGAAATAAAGGCCTTAAGTGAAGTGCTAGAACAGATGGATTTATTGGATATTTATAGAGCTTTTCATCCCCAAAGAAATGAATACACTTTCTTCTCCAGTGCACATTCTCAAGAATAGATCATATACTAGGACATAAAACCTGTCTCAGAAAATATATGAATATAGAAATTATATCAAGCATCTTCACAAACCACAATGCTATAAAGCTAGAAATCAACCACAAAAAGAATCCTGGACCAAACCAAAACAGGTGGAGACTCAACAAAATCCTGAAGAAATCAAAAAAGAGATCAAAAAGCAACTGGAAACTAGTGCAAACGGAGAGACAACCTACCAGACTCTATGGGATGTTCTTAAGGCAGTACTACATGGGAAATTTATAGCAATAAAGTCCCAGATTAAAATACACACACAGAAAATTTCAAATTAATAATCTAAAGGCAGTAAAAGGAACTAGAAAAAGAACAAAAGCATCCAAAAAAATGAGTAGAAAAAAATAACAAAATACAAGTAGAAATAAATGGAATAAAAAGCAAAACAGTCTGAAAAGACCAGTGAAACCAAGATTTGGTTCTTCAAAAAACAAAAAAAATTATTGATAAGCCATTAGCTAGGCTTATAAATTAGAGAGAGAACCCATGTAAATAGAATCAAAAATAAAAGAGGCGGTGGGCCTCCCCGGTGGCGCAGTGGTTGAGCGCTGGGTTGCGAAGCTGCCCGCGGCCTCTGCAGCGCCGGTTTGATCCCCGGCTGCTCCCCGGCCACCAGAGGAGGGTCCCACATGGCGCGCAGACCTCTCCTGCCGCCCTCTGCTCCCCTCAGCAGTGTACTTCGGTCCTTCTGCCTGCTCTGCTCCCCGCTCTGGCTCTGGTGAATTCTCTCACCCTCCCGCGCTTCTGACTATACCCAGTGCATGTATAAACAAAACAAACAAACAAATAAATAAATAAAACATGCCTCTATTAAAAAAAAATAAATAAAAAAATAAAAGAGGCGGAATACAACATTCACAGCCGAAATACATAGGATCATTATAACCTATTACAAAAGTCTCTATGGAAACAAACTGGACAACCTAGAAGAAATGAACAAATTTTTAGACTCATACACCCTCCCAAGATTGAACCAGGATGAAATAGACAACTTAAACAGTCTAATCACGAGTGCTGATATTGAAAGAATGAAAAGTCTCCCTAAGAACAAAAGCCTAGGACCACACGGCTTCTCCAGTGAATTCAACCAAACCTTCAAAGAAGATCTAATACTTATGCTACTCAAACTCTTTAAAATAATTGGAGGGAGGAAAACTCCCCAACATTACCCTGATCCTAAAACCAAACAAAGACAATATAAATGGGCCTCCCCGGTGGCGCAGTGGTTGAGCGCTGGGTTGCGAAGTTGCCTACAGCCTCTGTAGCGCCGGTTCGATCCCCGGCTGCCGGCTGCCGGCTGCCGGGCGAGGGTCCCACATGGCGCGCAGACCTCTCCTGCCGCCCGCTGCTCCCCTCAGCAGTGTACTTCGGTCCTTCTGCCTGTTCTGCTCCCCGCTCTGGCTCTGGTGAATTCTCTCACCCTCCCGTGCTTCTGACTGTACCCAGTGCTTGTATGTATAAATAAATAAATAAATCTTAAAAAAAAAAAAAGACAATATAAAAAAAGAAAATAATGGAGAATGGTGGTGGTAGCGGTGGCTTTGGCAACTCGGGGACTGAGGGCAAGTAACAGAATCACCATGATTCTTCAGTGGCTCTTCAAGTTCTCCTCTCTCATTCAACTTGCAGTCTCAGTTCATTTCAGGAGGAACATTGGTGCTACAGCAATGGCATTTAAGGAACTTGATCCTGTACAGAAAATCTTTGTGGACAAGATTAGAGAATACAAAACTAAGCGACAGGCATCTGGAGGACCTGTTGATACTGGCCCAGAATAACAGCAAGAGCTGGATAGAGAACTTTTTAAGCTTAAGCAAATGTATGGCAAAGCAGACATGAATACATTCCCTAACTTCAAATTTGAAGAACCCAAGTTTGAAGTCACTGACAAACCACAGTCCTGAAGAAATGATGTAAAATGTATCTGGTAATTTATCCTGCATTAGTTTGCAACTTATGAGAAGTATCAGAATAAACATACATTTCACCACTGTCAAATGTGCTTTTAATTCTGATTCCAAATAAATAATTGGTGGTGCTGGGGAAAAAAAAGAAAAGAATGGAGCGATATCTCTGATGAACATAGATGCAGAAATCCTCAACAAAATCCGAGCAAATCAAATATAGCAAAATATTAAGAGAATCATCCACCATAATCAAGTAGGCATCACCCCAGGTATGCAAATCTGGTTCAACATATGCCAATCAATCAACACCACTCACCAGATCAACAAGAAGGAAGATAAAAACCACAAGCAACTCAATAGACACCAAAAAGCATTCAACAAGATGCAACATCCATTTATAATAAAAACAGTCAAGAAAATGACTTAAATAAATACATATAAATAAATACAATATAACCAAACATTATAAAAGTAATATATGACAAGCCTACAACCAACATCATGGTGAAATGCCAAAAGCATTCCCACTAAGATCAGGAACAGGATGGGGATGTTCACTATCATCACTATCTTTCAACATAGTATTGTAAGTGCTAGTTGAAGCAATTAGGCAAGAAAAAGACATAAAAAGAATCCAAATGGGAAAAGAAGTGAAACTGTCACTGTTTGCAGATGACAGGCTAATATACTGAGAGAAATCAAAAGATCCTACCAAAATGAAAAACGATGTAAGAATTATATAAAATAAAATATAAAAAAAAGATTCTACCAAAATACTTCTAGAAATAATAAATAAGCACAGTTAAATGGCAGGATATAAAATCAATGTGCAAAAATCAGTGGCATTTCTTTATGTAAACACTGTATCAGAAGAAAGGGAAATAAGGAATGCAATCTCATTTATAATCACACAAAAGAGAATGAAATACCCGGGACTAAACTTAACAAAGGAGGTGAAGGATCTGTATATTGAAAACTATAAAACTCTCTTAAAGGAAATATCTCACAAAGAAATGGAAAGACATCCCATGCTCATGGATAGAACTAACGTGTTAAAATGACCATATTACCCAAAGCAATTTACAGATGCGATGCAATACTTATCAGAATACCAATGAAATTTTTCAAGGAAATAGAACAAACAATTATCAAATTTATATGGATCCACAAAAGGCCCCAAATAGCTAAAATTTCCTGAGAGAAAAGAAGAAAAATGGAGATACCACACTTCCTGATTTCAAACTACATTACACAGCAAGAGTAATCAAAATAGTACAGTACTGGAGCAGAAACAGAAACTCAGACCAATGAAATAAAATTGAAAGCCCAGAGAAAAAAACCACACAGATATGTGCAGTTAATCTTTGACATAGGAACTACAGTCATACAAAAGAGAAAATATAGCCTCTTTTACAAATGGTGCTAGGAAACATGGATAGGCACTTACAAAAAGTGAAACAAGACTTATACTTAACTCAGTGCACAAAAATTAATTCAAAATTGATTAAAGATCTGGATATATGATCTGAAACTATAGGGCCTCCTCTGGTGGCGCAGGCAGTTGAGTATGGCGCTGTGAAGCTGTCCACAGCCTCTGCAGCGCCAGTTCGATCCCGGCTGGCCGACAAGGATCCTATAAGGACCTGCAGACCTCTCCTGACTCGCCCGCTGCTCCCCTCAGCAGTGTGTTTCGTCAGTCTGCCTGTTCTGTTCCCCTGCTCTGTCTCTGGTGAGTCCTCTCATCCTCCCATGCATCTGGCCTGTGCCCAGGTTCTTGTATAAATAAATGAATAAATCTTCAAAAAAAATCCATTTCATTATAAAAAAAAGATCTGAAACTATAAAGTACTTAAAAGAAAATATAGGGGACACGTTATATAACACCTATTGTAAAGATGTATTTGGGGTCTCAACCCCAAGATCAAGGGAAATGAAAGCAAAAATAAACAAATGGGACTACATCAAGCTTTAAAGTTTTTGTTCTTCAGAAGAAACCACCACCAAAACAAAAAGGCAAACTACAGAATAGGAATAAATATAGGCATAGGACTAATCTGACAAGGGGTAATCACCAACATTTTCCAAGTTCTTATACAAACCAATAACAAAGAAACAAACAATGGGCAAAAGACCTAAATAGACATTTTCTTTTTTTTTTTTTTTTTTAAGATTTATCTATTTATACATACAAGAACTGGGTTAAAAGCCAGAGATGTGTGGGTGGTGATGAGAGGATCCAACAGAGACAGAGTGGGGAACAAAACAGGCAGATTGAAGTACGCTGCTAAGGGGAGCAGCAGGCGAGACAGGAAAGGTCTGCCTCCCCATGTGGGTTGCTCCCTGGCTGGCTGGGGATCGAACTTGTGCTGCAGAGGCTGCAGATTGCTTCATAGTGCGGTGCTTAGCCCCTTGCACCACCAGGGAGGCTCTAAGTGAACACTTTTCTAAAGAGACATTCACGTGACCTACAGACATGAAAAAATGTTCAACATCACTTATTATACAGGAAATGCAAATCAGAACCACATTCTGATACTGCCTGTGAGAATGGCCTATATAAAAAAGAATGGAATCAACAAATGTTGGCATGGTTGTGGTGAAAAAGGAACACTTATTCACTGTTGGTAGGAATGCAAGTTGTACAGCCCTTGTGAAAAACGGTATGGAGGTTACTTAAGAAAATAAAAATGGAAATTCCATACGATTTGGCAATATGTCTATTAGGTATTTTTCCAAATAATAGAAAAACTCTAATACAAAGAGATTTATCTATGTCTATGTATTACAAAGCAGCACTGCCCACAATTGCCAAGTCATGGAGCCAACCCAAGTGCACTTCAACAATTAAATGAATAAAGAAATTGTGAAATTTATACTCAATGGAGTACTACACAGCTTTGAAAAGATGAAATAGTGGCATTTGGTACAAAATGAATGGATCACAAGGTGATCATCTTAAGTGAAATAAGTCACAACGTGAAAGACAAATATTGAGTGATTTCATGCATCTGTGAAATATAAGTGAGCAAAAAACATACAGGCAATGTATAGTGGGAATAAAGCTTGAACTTAGTAAAAGAATATAATGGTGGGCCTCTCCTGGTGGCACAACAGTTGAGCCCTGGGCTGTGAAGCTGCCCGCAGCCTCTACAGTGCTGGTTCGATCCCCGGCTACTGGGGAGGGTCCCACATGGCGTGCAGACCTCTCCTGCCGCCCGCTGCTCCCCTCAGCAGTGTACTTCGGTCCTTCTGCCTGTTCTGCTCCCTGCTCTGGCTCTGGTGAATTCTCTCATCCTCCCGCGCTTCTGACTGTACCCAGTGCTTGTATAAATAAATAAATAAATCTTTTTTTTAAAAAAAGAATATAATGGTTATCAGAGGGAACAAAGGGATGGGGGAGGGAAACAGATGGGGTATGGGCATGGGTGGTTTGTGAGTGAAACATGTATACATATAGAGGAGCAAAAATGTAACCCCCCCCCCAAAAAAAAAAAAAAAGCAATGCAGGGCCTCCCTGGTGGCACAGGGGTTAAAGTTTCAGCCCTATCAAGCTATGGCCAGCAACTATGGCATACGTATGATCCCCAGCCAGGGAGTTAACCCACATGGTGCAGCAGACCTCTCCTATTTTGCCCACTGCTCCCCTCAGCAGCGTATTTCAATACATCTGCCTATTCTGCTCCCCACTCTGTCTCTGGTGAATCTTCACACACCACCCCCACCCCTGCACCTCTGGCCTACAGGCCAGCTCTTGTATGCATAAATAAATTCAAAAAAGAAATCCTTGAAAAAAATTTTAAAAAGGAATGCAAACTAAAAAAAAATCAACAGTTAATACATTTTGTTTAGTAAATAAATGAGTGAATATATTTGAAAAAAAAAAAAAACAAAAAACTGTCCTTGCTTGATAAATGCTTATTGTCTATATGTTGTAATATTTCCAACTTCTTTGCCTGTTCCCCTTAGGGTTTAATCATCTTTATTAACATCAGTGTTACAATTTTTTCATAAGAATACCTAGTTGTAGTTTTATATTCTGGTCTGCATTTGCTTAATATGTCTATTCTTTTCTTTGGAACATATTACATAATTTTTTCAGTGACATGCCTACAGTAGCTAGATAAATTTCTTTTACTCAATCAATCAAGTCTTTTAAGAGGTGATTTACATTTTTATTAAGAACTCTTGGTTTAATGCCATCGTGTTCTGTGACTTGTTTATTAATGTTTCTCTGCCATTTCTTCGTTTTAAATTTTTTTATCTTCTATTTTGTTTTAGCAAGTATTTCATTCTATTACTTGAAAGGGGAAGGGGAAACTTGTACTTTTTTACTAAACCTTTCTATCTCCTGAGTTGATATGTTATAGAGCAACCCCGATATTAAACGGGTTCCTGGCTGTGGGTCCTCACCCGCGCGCTTTAAAGGGACTTATGAATACTCTACTACAGACACACGCAAAAGGGTTAATAAAAGGTTTATTTACAAGAGAAAAAGAAATAAGGAAAATGTACAACTCAGGGAGAAAATAGGGAAATAAAGTCTTTAATGCGTCCTACCCGATCCGACGACCTGGAAACCCCAAAGTCACTCTCAGAGCTAGACGGACGCCGCGAGCTGGCCGAGGGCCCCAAAATGGAGAGAGAGCCCCCAAAGCCCACGTGTCTGCCTTTTGTATCCACCTGGCTGCTTAACCCCACCCTCAGGTCCCAGCCACCTTCCCTTTGGTGGTGATGGGATTTGGAGTTCCCAGTGTCTTTGGCTTTGACCTGGGGTGGGGGTGGAGTCCACAAAGCCTGTATGGAATTTGCTTTGGGACTGCCTTTTCCCCCTAACAGATACAGTAAACATATTACCTGGTACATGCCTTCAGATTTTTCAAAAGCTTTTTTTAAACTTATTTTTATCTAATTGATGGGTGTAGAGTAAAATTACATATTTTGAATCAAGCTTTTGAGATATGGAAATTTTGCATTGTTTACCTCATTCCCTATTCTAACAATGTAAATGTTAATTTGGGTTTTAGATTCATGTACCTTTATTGTGATTTTAAAAATTCAAAGCCTAGTTGGAGAAAAATATTGAGATTGAGATTTGATTGTATAATTAGTTATAGTGCAACTTGCCATTTCTATTTTGTTTGATAATACTCCCTTCCATAGCTTCCCCATTTTTGAGATTTTTTTTTTTTGCTTCATCTCTTGATTGAAACATATTGCAAGCCAATTTTTTTTCAAGAAGGTAATGTATTTTATGATCCCTTAAATAGCAAGTTGTTTTTTGGGGCATTTTTATACTTGAAAAACTGTTCAGATATATATATTATGCTTGGGAGTCATAGATTTTTCTCTTTAAAACTCTAGATATGAGAAGTCAGCTTGAACTTTGTTTTTATCTGGGCAATCTGATTTCCTTTTTTTTGCTTGAATAATTATAGAAATTTTAATATGTAATTTAAAACTTTTGCCCTGATTTATCCAGTTATGTGTCCATTTATTGGCTGCCTAGGACATTATGGGCTTTTTCAATCAAGATACACTGTTATTCAGCAGAAGAAAATTAATGTTTTATTTTATTATATCTCTTCCATTTGCCTTTGTTCCTCTTTTTAGTAAACAAATTAGATATATGTTGGTTCTCTATGTTCCCCATTCTTTCTCCACAGCTATTATCTTTGTTTCCATCTCTTTCTTTTTTATGCTCCATTCAATTTCTTGCATCAGCTTTGTTCTTTTTTTTTTTTTTTTTAATTTTTTTTAATAGAGGCATTTTTTTTTTTTTTTTTTTGTTTGTTTGTTTGTTTTGTTTATACATGCCCTGGGTACAGTCAGAAGTACCGGAGGGTGAGAGAATTCACCAGAGCCAGAGTGGGGAGCAGAGCAGGCAGAAGGACCGAAGTACACTGCTGAGGGGAGCAGCGGGCGGCAGGAGAGGTCTGCGCGCCATGTGGGACCCTCCTCTGGTGGCCGGGGAGCAGCCGGGGATTGAACCAGCTCAGCAGAGGCCGCGGGCAGCTTACCGCTGCGCCACCGGGGAGGCCCCGCATCAGCTTTGTTCTTGACACCGATTTAAGTTTTCTGTCAGGTGATTTTGCTCTTTACTGTCTCTAGTGCGTACTTTAATTTTGTTCCTGCTTTTTTAGAGGACTTGCTCATTTTCCTTACCTTGTCTCTCTCTCTTCGTTTCATCCTGTTGGATTTTCATCTCAGTTCCACCTCTTCATTCTTTCTGTTTCCTTTCCACAGAACTTTTAAAAATGTTGATGCATTTCTAATCTTTCCTCCTGGATTCTTCGAAGAAGAGATCTCATTTCCTCTGATTTCTCTAGATGTTGTGCTTTTACCCTAGCTCTGCTGGTTATTTTCCTTATCTTCAAATAAGATGTTTCTGTGGGGTCAATATCTGCCCATAGGCAATGGAGTTGGTTACTCTTGGACTCATTAGCTGTGAAGTAGTGGTGGAATCTTCATCTCACGTCTGTAGCTGGAAGGCACATTAATACACAATACAGTCTGATTTAATCTTTTGTACCTTTTCTCTACTGATGTGATACTTAATACAGTTCTCATCACAGACTTCTTTCAGGAACTCTCAAGAAGAAGCTGGTCTTTAAAATTTTGGGCAGGACTGGTCACAAAATTTGCAGAAAAATTACATGCCAGAGAAGGACATGGGTACGCTTCTTCAAAAACTAAGAATTCCCAGATGGTGACAGCAGAGTGTTAAATGAAGCAATGGGCCTTTCTTATTATGGAGTGACATATGACTGTACAGGTCACATACCCATGAAACCAGCCATGGTTATAGGGACTGCATCTCCTTAAATGTAAGTCTCCTCTTTCTTCCTTCCAATCTCTACCTAGTTCCTGCCCACTTGTTTTATCTGCCCGGATAAGGAAGAAATAGAAGAGTCTCGCCATAATGGAGTAGAGGTGGGGGTGGGGATAATATTCTGTTGAGCAGCTTTCAATGGTAGGGGAACTGACATCGCTTATTGCTTTAGGTACCAAGTCTGTGTGTTGGGAGACAGATGTTGAGTCATCAAGGGATTGGGTATGGGCCTTAAATTGGTGACATCCTACCTTTTCTTCAGTGAGTGTCTTTGAGGCCAGTGAAGCCAGGTTAAATCATGACTGGAATTTTCTTAATCCAGCCATTTAGGGTCATTTGCCTCATAATTAACATCAATTTCACCCAGATCCATGCCTTAGGTAACATTTCAGCTTCAGTCTTTGATGTGAAATACTGTCTTTTTTTCTGTATGTGAGGGGATTTTTTGAGGTTAGGATAGGATACATTTGGAAGCAAACTGTTATATATCATTTTGAACTGGAAGTCCCTGTGGAACCAATTAGATAGGTCAGGGGTTGCCAAACTTTTTCTATATAGGGTCAGATAGTAAATATTTCAGATTTTACAGTCTCAGAGGCAAATTCAAAGATGTTATATACATAGTAATATAACAAAGGAAATAATTTTCCACAAATATTTTATTTATAAAATTAAAAATCTAATAGTAATAATTGCGTAGACTTTTTGGTAGATAGGTTTACAAAAGAAGAATGGGAGTCTTTGTTTTGGGGATACATTTTGCTTAATTAAAGTCCAAATTAGTATTCTCTATCATCAAATTAGTTTGTAAACATTCATTTGTTAATGTTGATTTGTGATGGGATTTTATATATTTCATTCTGAAAATGTCTTTCCATACAGATAGGCACTACCAAATACTGACATCAGTATGTGTGCATATGATTTTAATTGAGCATTACATTCATTACATGGAAAGCATTTTAAAAATTCTATTAGATTTTTCTCTTGATATTTGCCTTTAGTATGTCATTACACTGCAGATTAATCACTTTCAATTGATGGTTAGGTAGAAACTCCTCAATTGCACCATTAAATGAATTTTTAAATATGGAAATTTCCCTTGCACTTGCACCGAGGTCTGAAAAATACTGCTTGGAACTATAGTTTGAACTTGGAAAATACTCCTGCTGTAAAATTTTATATGAATGGCTAATTTACTTCTTACTTTAACTTTGCACAGCACTGAAGTATATAAAGTGGCTTGATATTACTAGTTGTTCAAGCAATGTTAGTTGTCATCAAGATAACTTTGGTATAGTGTTTCATATATAAATATTGTTTTACCTTGTGATTGGTGAAATTAATTAAGACGTGTTATCAAGTCCCCAGCAAAAGCTAATTTTTTTTAGGGGCCATTTTATTATTTTTTTTAAGATTTATTTATTTATTTATACAAGCACTGGGTACAGTCAGAAGTGTGGGAGGGTGAGAGAATTCACCAGAGCCAGAGCGGGGAACAGAACAGGCAGACTGACGAAACACACTGCTGAGGGGAACAGCGGGAGAGACAGGAGAGGTCTGTCGCGCCATGTGGGACCCTTGTCGGTGTTGTAAAAGCTAATTTTCAAAGACATTCATAGTTTGATAATAGCGATTAAAGGCAGTTCTCATTCAAAAATTTCCAAATTTGGTCTTGAGTTCTAAAGAATCAGAATTTTGCCTCTGCTAAGACATTTAACTGCTGTGTGGTAGGGTATATCAGTATTCTCAGTTTCTATTTCTGATAAAAGTTCACAGAACTGATGATGATTAAGTCCATAAGAATGAATGAAGTTACCATTACGCTATTTGTTCTATATCACATGATAACTTGAAATAGTACAACAAAAAGTAATTATTGGGGCCTCCCCGGTGGCGCAGCGGTTGAGCGCTGGGTTGCGAAGCTGCCCGCGGCCTCTGCGGCGCCGGTTCGATCCCCGGCTGCTCCCCGGCCACCGGCGGAGGATCCCACATGGCGCGCAGACCTCTCCTGCCGCCCGCTGCTCCTCTCAGCAGTGTGCTTCGGTCCTTCTGCCTGCTCTGCTCCCCGCTCTGGCTCTGGTGAATTCTCTCACCCTCCCGCGCTTCTGACTGTACCCAGTGCATGTATAAACAAAAACAAGCAAACAAACAAAATAAATAAATAAAACATGCCTCTATAAAAAAAAAAAAAAAAAGACAGATGTGCTTTAAAAAAAAAAAGTAATTATTGATGAATAATACAATGAATCGCAATAGGGTTTAAACACTGTATTTTCATAAACTTTGTAATTTGTTCAAAAAATTTTTTTCTGTATTATACATACATTTACTACCATCAGTTGTAACACATCTTAGAAGGTTCCCCTTCATGTTGTACTGTATCAGTACCTTCTCAGCTTCTTTGAAAATATTTCCCCCCTTGTGGTCTTTGTTCCATGCAGACTATTCACAGAGGCTCATTCTTCAGTCATTTCAAAGAAGGCACTGGCTTTTCAAATAAACAACTAAGTAGTATCAGTATTATCTGTGAACTCATGAAAAGCCAAGGAAGACTAACCAGTAATATTATCTTGGTTTTAATTGATTATTGTCATTGCCACCAATGCCCTCAACTTTTCCAACAACTATTCTAGCTGAAGGGCTATTAGTCTTAAATTTATTTTCTCTGGACACATTTCTTTGGCTGCTGCAATCAAACACAATTTAATAAAACAGCTTTCCTTATTTGGCTAAGAAATGAGCCACTCAAAATTACTTTGGTTGCAGAGCTTCTGTGAACTATTTTGTTTTGAATTCTCTAATTGTTCTCACTGTTGCTTTCCTGTCAGTTGGGATTGTTGTGATGAGTGTAATTTGATAATGTTGACATATATTGTATTCTATTAGCAAAGCAATAGTGTTATTAAGCAATGACTGTTCTACTATCAAATTTTATTTTATAACAAAATAATCCACACTCCACTGTGCCTTAAAAGCATGGCATTTGAAGTCCATTTTTCTATTTTTTTCTGATTTTTAACATGATAGGTATGCACTAGTTAAAAAAAATGTGGTGGTATTATACACGTGGCACTGGAAACACTGCCAAGTTATAACAGTATCACTGTGATTTGTAGCACACTAAGCAGCAGTGCAAATTGATGAGAGCACCACACACATTCTGTGTTACAACTATTCAACTATATTGTTTTGGGAAAGTAGCCATAGAATATGTAAATATGGATGATTATGACTTTTCAATACTTTATTTATGGACCCCAAAATTTGAATTTCATGCAGTTTTCATATTGGTTGTACAAAATGACTGTACAGGTATAGGCTGGATTTGGCCAGTAGGTTATGGTTTTCTGACCCTGAGTCCAGCCCGCTAGCCAATACTTATTGAGCCCGGTGCTAGGTGCTGAGCCCAGGTGAAAGGAATTCTTCTGTTTAAAACAGCAGCACTAACACCGGTAGCAATCTTACAGCTACTTTTTTTTTCTTAAAGATTTATTTATTTATGCATACAAGAACTGGGATACATGCCAGAGGTGCGGGAGGTGAGAGGATGCACCAGAGACAGAGTGGAGAACAGAACAGGCAGACTGACTGAAATACATTGCTGAGGGGAGTAGTGGGCAAGACAGGAGAGGTCTGCTGCGCCATGTGGGTAGCTCCCTGGCCGGCCAGGGATTGAACTCGTGCTGCAGAGGCTGTGGATGGCTTCACAGTGCTGTGCTCAACCCCTTGTGCCACTAGGGAGGCCCTCAGTTACTATTTCTGTGTCTAAAACCACTATAACCTTTGATAAGATTCTTCAGTATACATTTCTAGACACTTCTTGGTACTTTTATCCACAGTCATACTCAATTTCTTGAATTTACCAAAACTCTCATATTCTTGGGTTTCTGTGTCTTTCAGATTTGTTGCTGTCTTTGCCTGGAATACGTGCTCCCCTGTACCTACCCTCCAGCTCCTACTATTCCATCATCTGTTCTCTGGGAGCTTTATGGTCTCTCTACATTGACAAAAATGCCTTTTCTATGAGGATTCACAGAAATTTGGGCAAAGCCTATAGCACTCATCACTGTATTATAGTATGGAATCTACTCAACTCCTCAAGTAAGAGTTCAGGATAGGGTCTGTGTCAATTTGGTAAGTTTTCAGCCATTATTATGATTTTCTTGCATACTTCTTGGGTTCTGCCCTATTTCTTTTCTCCTTCTGGGACTCTGAAGACACAAGTACTAGATCTTTTGTTATAATCCCGAAGATCATTGAGGCTTTATTTTCTTTTTCAGTCTTTTTCTTTCTGTTCAGATTGGTAAATCTATTGCTCTGTCTTGACCATTACTGAGTCTCTTTTCTGTTCCCTCCATTCTGATATGGAGCCCATATGTTGGGTTTTTAGTTTTGGTTAATATATTTTCAGTTCTAAAATTTCCATTTGGTTTTTCTTTGCATCTTCTATTTCTGTGCCAAAACTTCCTATTTGTCTTTTGAGAATTTCTAGTTTTTCATTTGTTCCAAATAGGTTCATAAATGCTCATTTAAATATTCTTACGTTGCCTGCTTTAAAATTCTTTTTTTTTTAAAGGTTTTTTTTTTTTTTTTAAATTTATTTATACAAGCACTGGGTGCAGTCAGAAGCGCGGGAGGGTGAGAGAATTCACCAGAGCCAGAGTAGGGAGCAGAACAGGCCGACTGACGAAGTACACTGCTGAGGGGAGCAGCTGGCGCGGCAAGAGAGGTCTGTGCACCATGTGGGACCCTCGCCGGTGACCAGGGATCGAACCGGCACTGTAGAGGCTGCAGGCAGCTTCGCAGCCCAGCGCTCAACTGCTGTGCCACCGGGGAGGCCCTGCTTTAAAATTCTTGTCAGGGGCCTCCCCCGTGGCGCAGCTGTTGAGCGCTGGGTTGCGAAGCTGCCCGCAGCCTCTGCAGAGCAGGTTCGATCCCCGGCTGCTCCCCGGCCACCAGAGGAGGGTCCCACATGGCGCGCAGACCTCTCCTGCCGCCCGCTGCTCCCCTCAGCAGTGTACTTCGGTCCTTCTGCCTGCTCTGCTCCCCGCTCTGGCTCTGGTGAATTCTCTCACCCTCCCGCGCTTCTGACTGTACCCAGTGCATGTATAAACAAAACAAAAACAAACAAACAAATAAATAAATAAATAAAACATGCCTCTATTAAAAAAAAAAATTAAAAAAAAAATAAAATTCTTGTCAGATAATTTCAACATGTTTCACCTTAGTGTTTGTATATATTGTCTCTTCTCATTAAAGTTATTATCCTGGCATAATGAGAATTTCTGATTGAAACTTGGACATGTTGGTATTTTGAGACTCTGGATCTTATCTATGTCTTCTGTTTTTGTAGGCCTCTCTGATATTGCTCTGGTGGGAAAGGGAAAACACTATCTTGTTAATGTCAGATAGAGGTAGAAGTCCAGGTTTCCCACTCAACCTTGGTTAACATTTGGTTTGGGAGGGGGCTGAGGAAGGCTTGTTAGTGCTGGGTGTTGATGGTAGTTCTGGCTCCAATCTAGGCCTTCACTGACACCACCCTGTCTGGAAGGCAAAGGAGTGCCTTAATACTGCTCTCTCTAGTTTCCCCAATACCATGGGAATGATTTCATTACCACTGGGCAGTGGTGAAAAGTCCTGACTCTCCATGAGGTTTCTTCTGATACCAACTCAGCAGAGAGGGGCATTGACACCTCATTATTGCTGGGTGGGGGTAGAAGTTTAGGCTTTCCAGTGTGGTGGTATTTGAGTTGCCTCATTACGTCCTAGCAAGGGTAGAAGTCTAAACTCCTGGTGGGTGTGGAAAACTCAGCATCTCCCAGAAGCAGAAGTCCCAAAACTATTCTGACAACTGAAATTTTTGTAATAACTGAGTCAGTCTGTACCGGACTCCCTATCTCCCCTCAATCCTAATCCTATATTTTTGTCATCAATGTGTTCTGACATCAGTTGGATAATCTTTATGACTCTAGTCTGTATGAGAAGAGCTGGCAATTTTTTGAATTTTGATGCTAATTTTTTTAAGATTTATTTATTTATGCATACAAGAACTGGGGTACAGGTCAGAGGTGTGGGGAGTGAGAGGAGCAGCCGGTGAGACAGGAGAGGTCTGCTATGCCATGTGGGTCACCTTCCTGGCCGGGGATCGAACTCGAGCTGCAGTGGCTGTGGATAGCTTCATAGTGCTGCGCCTTAACCCCTTGCACCACCAGGGAGGCCCCATGAATTTCGATGCAGATATAAAGGACAAGTATAGCTCTACTTATCATAAATCATGATTCTCTTATGCGACTTTTTGTTATCTACATAGGTTATGAGGTACTAACTTTATAAATGAAGTACGTATTCTTAAATGCTTCAGGTTAAGTATTAAGTTGTTCAAAAGGAAGTTAAATTTATGTTCCTATAATTGAATGGGCTTCTTCTGGTATTAATTGATGGTACTTACATAAGTATTAACATAAAATTGCTACAAATTATGTATTAATTTGTCCATAATCTGACTCAGCATGACACAAATTTTATTTTAAAATACTGATCTACCTACGCATGTATTAGCCATATCAACTTGGTAAATTAAAATTACTCTCCCCAGCTCCTAGTATATTTAGAATTATGAAATAAGAATCAGTAGTGATACAAGGTTTCATTTAATTAATTAATTTGTTAAGATTTATTTATTTATGCATACAAGAGCTGGGGTACAGGCCAGAGATGCGGGGGGGTGAGAGGATTCACTAGAGACAGAGTGGGGTACAGAACAGGCAGACTGACTTAAGTACACTGCTGCGGGGAGCAGGGGGCAAGTCAGGAGAGGTCTGCTGTGCCATGTGGGTTGCTTCCTGGCCGGCCAGGGATCGAACTTGTGCTGAAGAGGCTGCGGATTGCTTCATAGTGTGGTGCTTAACCCCTTGCGCCACCAGGGAGGCCC
The DNA here is from genome assembly GCF_014898055.3 of Talpa occidentalis. NCBI lineage: Eukaryota > Metazoa > Chordata > Mammalia > Eulipotyphla > Talpidae > Talpa > Talpa occidentalis. The sequence continues at coordinate 59,921,774 of NW_023601543.1, read as the reverse complement.
CACAAGGTTTCTTTTTAAAAGGAGAGATGAAGCAATGTTGGGGTTTTATGGAGGTGGTGAAGGAGGTGATTAGTAGAGTTGTGATTAATAAATTTAGAACTCAGAATATGAAAGCTCAAAAGGATTTTGGAAACCCCAGCCTTCTTACTTTATTGCGCTCTTTGAACATATATTATGCATCTGGCACTTTACCTAACTATGGCATTTTATCTTCAAAATAATGGCTATGTTTTGTCTTTTTCAGATGAGGGAACTGAAGCTCAAATTAGACTAGCTTGTTGAAGGTCACCCAGCTCTCAAGTGGTAGTTAGGATTTGAACCTAGATTTGTATGATTCCACAGTACATGCTTCTTGGCTACACAGCTCTGCCTGCCATATGGGTTTTCAGATTCACTTTTCATAGAAATAATTATTATAAAATAATTAATCCAATGCCTTCATTTCTTTCTCTTTTCTTACATTTGACAGATTTTAAACTATGGGAGTTCCAAAAATTACATAGTGATGTAAAGACCTATAAAAACTGATGGAGGATGGGTATCTGTAGTTGGGCTGGATACTGAGTTCTGGCTTAGAGGATAAGTAACTTTCCCAAGGTCACACAGCCATTTCAAGGTAAGGATTTGAAATCAGCTTAGCCTAACTCCAGTCCTACCTAGTGCATCCACTCAAATTATGCTATTACCTAGTAATGATTATGTGGTGGTGTTATAGGACAAGGAGAGGGGCAGCCCAAACCCCGCAAACCTGCCTATACTAAATGGGTTCTGCCATCCGCCGCATCAACACAAAACACATGAGACTAATGGGAAGGATCTTTAATGAAACTAGGAAACAATACAGGTAAGGCAAAGAGTCTAGTTTCTAAATGAAGCACCCAAAGTTACCTGTCCCCTCGTGGGTAAAAGTCCATCCAAATGGGATTGGCCCAGAGCAAGGCCCCAAAGCCTGCTACAAGTCTAAAGCATCTTCCAGTGGGGACCCACAGAAAAGGGTCACAAACAACCAGACAAGCCCGGAAGGAAAAGAGCAAAATCAACATCAAGATAAAAGCTGCCATTGTCACCTCCCCACGGGTCTCACCCACATCTGTGTCACCTAGTCCACGACCAAAAGACAAGCGCAGTTTCTTCACGTGTCTTTAGGCTCCATGTGCCTCCTCCAGGTCTCCTGGCTCCATGCTGCTTCCTTCCTCAGTCTCTTCTCCAGCTTCTCCTCTTCCTGCTCAGCTCCACCCTTCCTTGGGTGGGGCAGGGAACCTGGAACCTCCCCCTATATTCCGCAAAAAGTAAAAGGGGGGAATTGTTAGGGGGAAAAGGCGGTCCCAAAGCAAATTCCATACAGGCTTTGTGGACTCCACCCCCACCCCAGGTCAAAGCCAAAGACACTGGGAACTCCAAATCCCATCACCACCAAAGGGAAGGTGGCTGGGACCTGAGGGTGGGGTTAAGCAGCCAGGTGGATACAAAAGGCAGACATGTGGGCTTTGGGGGCTCTCTCCATTTTTTGGGCTCTTGGCCAGCAGCAGCGTCCGGTCAGCTCTGAGAGTGACTTTGGGGTTTCCAGGTCGTCGGATCGGGTAGGACGCATTAAAGACTTTATTTCCCTATTTTCTCCCTGAGTTGTACATTTTCCTTATTTCCTTTCCTCTTGTAAATAAACCTTTTATTAACCCTTTTGTGTGTGTCTGTAGTAGAGTATTCATAAGTCCCTTTAAAGCGCGCGGGTGAGGACCCACAGCCAGGAACCCGTTTAATATCGGGGTTGCTCTATAACAGCTGGAAAGGTTTTGAAGGGTTGGGGGTGGGTAGCCTTGTATTTCTTGGAAAGGGTCCAAGTCAAGAACTGCCAACTCCAGGAAGATGGCCAAATACTGGCAGAAGTTATGTATCTGCTTGTGCAAGTCTAAGTGTGTGTATGTGTGTGATAGATAGTGGTGTCAGAATCTCCCAGGCTTTGAAGGTCACTGTGACAAAGTCAACAATGCATGTGTTAATTTAGTTATACAGAATATTCAGTTCTCTATACTCATTCGCTCAAGTAAAATGGAATACCATAAAGAATGGAAGAAGTGTTTCAGAGAAAGTAATTAAACATGAAATATAATCTATATATAAAACTAGTTTGTTAGTCTAGTTATTAGTCTCAGGGGTACAATTTAAAACTGTGTCTGTGTGCAAAATCAGTTGGGAGTTCAATAGCTTCTTCCCATAGGTTCTCCACTGAATACTGGTAGGATTTACTGAGTCAGCACCGAATTGTTATTCTTATATTTTAACTTCAAGTTACAATATATCATGTCTATAGGTTACATTATGGAAAATATACAAGAACCTATGGTTAATAAAAGGGAACGTGTCATCTTTTGTCATTGATTACTATTAGGAATTCCTATCTCTACAGACTGGAGATGCGCTTTGTAACAGATCTGTTCTGGACACACATTTTATTATGTTTTCTGAAAAGAGCAATGAACCGAAGGTATGTTTTCTTTTTCTCCCAATTATACCATGGCTTGAAAGCCATAGTAGTGATTTTTATTGCATCTGACACACGGTCGGAACAAGTAAGTGTTATTGTTGTCTAAGGCCTGTACATTATGGAAGGTAGAAAGGCTTTACTGGGCTTCAAGCAGTGATGAGGATCTCAATTATGTCTTCTCTCAGGCCTGTTCACAAGCAGACCCAACTCTTCCAAGGCCCCACTGCGATCACAGCAATAGAAACCAACATTCTGGAGATCCCGCCTAACAGTTTTTCGTCACTGCTTTTTCTTACAATACTATAACGAAATACTGATAAATGGCAGGTAGTACAAAAATTTGGCCCCAAAGTGCTGCCAACAGACCTTCGGTGGCAGGGGAGCCGTGGTCAACGAGCCAGACCCCGCAGGCGACTCTTCGTTTCCTCCGGCCGGGGGGTCGAGAGGCCATTCCCCCTTCCCTTTCCGCGCGAGTGAGGGGATCCGGGCCGGAAAGCAGGCCGAGGCCTACCTAGGGCGGCGCCCGAGCCGCAGGGCATGGGGCCGGCGGCCGCTCCTCGCGGAGGCCATTATTTCCACCGGTGCCAAAAGTGTGCGCCTTCTTCGGAGGGCGGAGGTCAGAGGCCGTGAAGCGCCTCCTGGCGACGCGACCCTTACCAGGCCCTGTCGGGGCCCGGGACCCCCGGCGCGCAGAACTGCCGGAAGCGCGACCTGGGCCCGTTCCGGGCTGGCAAAGGCACTCCATGGCGTCCCCGTTAGCAGCTAGCGCCCGCCGCGGGCGGTGCGGACCTCGCCCTTCCCTACCGCTCCCCTCCCCCCTCCCGAGCTCGCCGCGGCTCCCGAGGTGACAAGGCCCGGACCCTCCATTCTCTGCCCCAGAGTATTTAACTACCACAACCTAACTGGCTACTCCCGCTTGGTGACAACCCCTCCCCCCGACAGACGGGCCCAGCAGCCAACCAGCGGCCAGAATTGGCGTGCGTTCCCGCTCCCCGTCCGTGGCGGCCTCTGTGGGCGGGGCTCAGGCAGCTAGCAAGTTGAGTGGAGCCACGGCTGACGTGAGTCAACAAAGGTCACGTGAGACGAGCGGGCGGCGCCGATTGGTTGTGCCGGCCGGGCGGGGAGGGGGGGTCACGGCGGCGGCGTGGGGTTCGCTGTGTGACACAATTACAACAACTTTGTGCTGGTGCCGGGGAAGTTTGTGTCTCCAACGAATTCCCCCCCCCGTGCCCCACAGCCCCGCGCGTTCCGGCCGCTCCCGCCGTCCCCGCCCGTGGCTGCCCCCCGCCCACCCCCGCGATGTGACCCTACAGCCGAGCCGCCGCGCTGCCGACCCCGGGGCTCCGCAGCCCTGCCGCCGCCGCCTTCGCCGCCGCCGCGTTGGGATTTTTCGTCGCTGCTGCCCGCGGCGGAGGAGGAGGCGGCGATAAAGTTGGTGTGCCGGTCCTGCGCCGAGATTGGGGGCGTCGTTGCGGGTCCCGGCTGGGGGGGGTGTCGGCGTTGGAGTTGTGAATTCGCTGCGTTTCCATGAAATCCTGCGGAGTGTCGCTCGCTACCGCCGCCGCTGCCGCCGCCGCTTTCGGTGATGAGGAAAAGAAAATTGGCGGCGGGAAAAGCGAGCGGCGAGAGCGAGGAGGCGTCCCCGAGCCTGACAGCCGACGAGAGGGAGGCGCTCGGCGGACTGGACAGGTAGGGGCCGCCGTCACCCGCCCGGTTGGCTCCGGACGGGCTGGCGCCACTCTCCGGGGAGGCCCGAGCGCGGCTCGCCTCTGGCGGCGGCGGGGCGGACACCACAGCTTGGCGCTCTCCGTGCAGTAGCTGCCTCCGGGGCCTGGGGCTCGGGCAGGGATGGGTCGGTGCCGTTCCCGGAGCCTTAACGAGCCGCGTGTGTCTCTCCCCACAGCCGCCTCTTCGGGTTCGTGAGGTTTCATGAAGATGGCGTCAGGCTGAGGGCCCTACTGAGCAAGGTAAGGCAGCCGCGGCCGGAGCACGGACTCGGTCTCTCCGGCCGGCGCCGCGCTCGCCCCGGCCCCTTGGCCAGGCCGGCGCTCATTGTGGCCGCGGACGATGGCCGAGGGCTTCCGGAAAACTATTTCCTGCTTCTGCTCGCCCCCACCCCCGGGTACCTCGCTCACTCCTTTGCGAAATCACCTCTCGTGGCGGGAGGAAGAGAGACGGCAGCGCTTCGGGGCCGAGCTCAACTGGGTCCACCAAATTGCCTGTTATTTCACGGCATTTCAGGGGTAGACCGATGATGTCCGAGGTGCCAGTTTAGGGTCAAGGGGTCGTAGATAGGTGCAGCTAGCCCCACATTTCCGACTTACTTGCCTCTCATGGCAGTGCAGGCTGTTCGTGATATCTACTGTTACCCAAACGTTTGGGGCTTTCTTGTGTCTTTGCTCCCAGAAGGGGGAAGTTGCTTGTAGTTTACGGTGGTGAAGAGTTTGCATTGGACTGTTGACATGCATCTCAATTGGTTTGTGTTTTACCTGAAGTTAGGTGACTTTACTTTTCGGGTCTTTCTGCCATAGAAATGCAGGAGTTTATATGTGAAAGTGTTTTCTTCTTGGAACCTTGTTTCCTGTGTGTCTGACAGGGGAGGCCACGGGGGATTCGGGGTGTAGTCTCTGTTTATTTGTGTGGAAAGTTGTTGGCACTGTCATTTAGTTAAGTAATGGCTGCTCCTATCGGCCCAAGATGGCGGGACAGGGTGGGAGGAGAAAGTGAAGGGGGGGGTTTGGGGGAGGGAGGAGAGGTAAACATGGAAATAAATAGTAGCGCTGAATAGGCCTCTCCTTCGGAGTGTGGAGCTCCATAGCGTTTAATAAAAACCATCCAAGATTATTTGCATATAGAATTCTTGTACCTTTCCCAAGCTTGGAAGCAGCATTCACAAGCCTGGTGAATGCTTATCAACCTGTAGCACTTTTAGTTTACCCATCGGTTAGCTATTGAACAAAGGCTGTGGAGTCTCGATCTGTCTGCATCAGTTTGTAGCCTCTGACCGAAATTTGATTGAAATGCTATTTGCATGCTTTCTTCTTAATTGGGACCATGTAAGTTGGTGTGTGTGCCATAGGTGTTGCATCCCTGAGACATTTTTTCTAGCTAAAATCAGTAGCTTTGCTTTTGACACCTGGCTTTATTGTTGCGCTTGAGAAGGAAGTTGGAAATGAGGAAAGCCTAGTAGTTTAAGTTAAAAAAAAAAATTAGTTGACCTGAATTTTTGTCTGTAGTTTGCCTTAAGAGTCATGAATTCCTTTTATTTGCAATCACACTTCTGTTTTTATTTCAAAGTAACTAATTATAAAGGGTTTCCATCACAAATAAGGACCAGAAAGCTAACCAGAAATAGTCTTTTCCTGTAAACCCAGCCTTTTTAACCGATACAGAAAACTTGAATTAAACTTTGAATATGTAGGTATTAATTTGCTTCATTGAAATTATCACTGGAAAAATGAATAGTGACCAGCTTTGAAATTATTTAAGCCCTGAATTTTTTTTCAATGTAAATATTTAAAATATTTTATTCCAAAATACTTGATGGCTGTTAAAGTTGTCTTTCCAAAAGATTAAACAAAAGCTTTAAGTTTAAGGAGGATTATTTAATTTTGGAGTTATTATTTATTGCTGGGTTAATAGGGAGTTGGTAAAATTGTTTGCAGAGATAGTTCATTTGGAAAATGGAATCTGATGTGTTTACAATGCTAGTTGGTGATTTCATGTCTCAGAATGCTTATATTTACTTGGATTCACAGTAGATGGTGCTTAACATTGGATTTCAAATTATAACATAGAACCGTGCAGATACTATGCACTATCGTGTTTAGATTGTAAGGAATTGAACATCTTCAAATATTTTTTTGTGAAAAGTGGAAAACCTCTGAAGTTTCATCATGTTTTGGGGAAGAATTAGGGCTTCATAAAATGCTGGGTAATTTGATAAACAACTAAGTATTTTGTTGAGGTGAAGAAAAAAAATCTTCATTACTTCACACTCATTGCTTATGAGGTCCTATCTATAGGATTCAGGTCTACTCATTAGCCATAACATTAAAATAAACGTTCTAGAGTCTGTGCTCAAAACCTCACGCAGTTTTCTTGATTTTCTTGATTGCATCCTTGTGAGCCTGAACATACCAGTGAAATGTGTATTGTAAACTTTGATGTTATATAACCTCTGTACCCTGTGTTTGAATTGTGTTCTGAATAGAATGAATGAGCTGGAGTTTGTCCTGATGCAGGAAGTTCTGAATTATTTAGTATCATCCATCTTTTGAACAGTCCTGGGAAACTGTTTTTTGGAGGGAATATTGAACTATGTTAATTTTAGTATTATTTTAGAAAAGTCTTAAAAACTAGAGTTAGCTTTCTTTGCTGGGGTAGGGATTCTCTTTTTGCCTGCAATTTTTGTCATACCACACCCCTCCAAAGACAAATTTAGTTTGCACTTTGTATAATGTTTTTCTTTTTGACAGGAATTTAGTTACTACTACTTGACAGGAATTTAGCTATTACTAAAACTATTCCCATATATATCATTAAGTCATTCAAGTTTTTAATTAGGATTTATAGATTTTTATTAAAAAGTAACTCTTAAAGGCTTTGGAAAGTTTAAAACATTTAATAAGTGTCTCTTATTTGCCTCTAAATTTGCATGTTCCTTTTCCAGGTGTGAGGATACTTTATCCAAACTGCTGATTTCCTGCCTTCTGTGAATGTTTTTATAATTTCTCTGTGTTCTAGTCATTAAAACAATGTTTGTACAATTGTGATTTGATATACAATGCTTGGAGCTTTGGATAAAAAAATAAATTAGTAATATAGGATATCTTTGTAGTAGTATCTTTAAAATCTTTCTGAGTGATTGTAAACAGCAAGTGGTTGCATAGAGTTCTTGAAATATAGCATGATCTTGAGCACTTTGCTTTTAAACTAATGCTGACCATTAATCTTTGTCAGTATAATGGTCAGGATTCTTATGAGATTACAGTGGAGTTACTTTGAAAAATAATTAAGTGAAATATATTTTTTTAAAGATATATTTATGTATACAAGAACTGGGGTGCAGGCAAGAGGTGTGTGGGGGGGTGAAAGGATTCACCAGAGACAGTGGGGAATAGAACAGGCAGATTGACTGAAATACACTGCTGAGTGGAGCAGCGGGTGTGTCAGGAGAGGTCTGCTATGTCATATGGGTAGCTCCCGGCCGGGGATTGAACTCATGCTGCAGTGGCTGCGCATAGCTTCATAGGTTGCTTCTTAATTCCTTGCGCCACCAGGGAGGCCCAAGTGAAATATTTTAACAGGTATTAACTGGTGATGTTTTTAATACATTTTTGAAAACTTTTTGGGTTAATCTTGATTTCAGTTGGATAAGGATTTGAGTTAAAGTGTAATATACAGCATAAATATAAGAGTGTAAATATACTATGAAGTATATTTGTACTAGAATAACATAGTGCTAAAGGGCTGGAGAATCTTACCTGTGTCAAAAAGCTAGTGCTAAAATACAGTTGTTTATTTTGAAGTAGCTACATGATTTTTAAGTTTGCCCTAATTATTTTATTGGAACTTTATTTTCTTTTGTAATTTTGTTAATGAATTCTGCGTATGTAGAATACGCAGAAGGTATGGACTTTTTACCATTTAAAAATATGTTTGCTTTTGTCCCTATTAGTATGAAAAGAGCTGGGATTTAACTTTTTTTGGGGTAAAGGAAGTAGTTTAACATACATTAAAGCTTACATTTTCCTAAATTTGGTTTACTAGCATGTAGATGACTGGAAAATTATTAGGTGGCTTCTTAATAGGATAATATTTGGATGTTAATGATATTTAAAACTGTGGTTTTTGCCCACTGGCACTTAAAGGGGTATATTCATTTCCAGTGCTAAATAGGGTTAGTGTTTGGGTTGCAAAAGTAACCACAGAATAATGTCATACTTTGTGTTTGAAAATGAGGTCTTTAATTGACGTGTTTTAAAAGTTGTTTTCTAAATAATTGTAGTAATTATTGTTTACCTGGACAAAGTCTCCTGCAGTTACTATATATTTCCTAAGATTTTGATACATCTGTGGTAAAAATAAAAGCTATAGAAGGTGATTACAGGATATGTCAGTATATCTGGGCACAAATGAGAACGGCAGGGATATATAAACAGGCACTTTTTAAGTTCTGGCTTTCTTTTTCATTGCGTAGCTCTTTCTGTGGAATCAATTATAAATTGAAATGACTAGGGAACATTAACTGGCACCTTTAGATCTTTCAGGTTAACATAACTGCCTGAGATGGAGTTTTTGTGACTTGGTAAAGTGGAGTGACAGGCCAAAGTGAAGGTTCAGTGCTTGACTCGTAGGGTAAAAAAGTTTTCTGACATAGGTTATCTAACATTTAGTTTTTATTTATATGTACCAATATTATTTTGCAGATTTGGAAGGATCTTATTTATTTTTACTTTGAAACTGATTGTGATGCTTTGAGCTCTTTGGAATTGATTTTAATGACTGGTGACACTGTACATTATTAAATTTTTGAAATATGGTTTCCAGAGAGCTAATGTATGTTAGGTAAACACCACCAGATTGTCTTAAGAATCAAAATGGTTATTAGGTTATTTAGCACCCACATGTATTTATTTGTAGACTATTTAATCAGAGTTTAATGGATGCATAATTGACAGTCTTATGTACTCTTACAGAAGCTTCATATACAGTTGTATTAGTTTTCCATATTGATTTGTAATTTGTTTTTAGTAAATTAGGGCATCATATATTTGAGTGTACACTAAGTGCAAGTCTTATGTAGGGACTATGAAGGTAACACAGGTATCTTTTGCCTATGTGGAACTTACAATTTCGTAAGAGGGGTGAGCTAAGTATAATGGTAATACAGGAACATCAGTGTCAGTGAAAAGTGTGAATGAAGTATACTGAAAGTTTATGATAAAAATCAATTTAATAAGTAACAAGTTGAGTGGCTTTTTTCTGTTTTTGGCCAGCCATTAAAAACATTGGTCAGCAAGCATGCACAGAAGTGGTCACAAGAACCTGTTACTGAAGTTCAGTGAAGTCCCAGCTCTTTTTTCCTTGTAGATAGTCTAACAAGGACTTTGCTGGAAAGGTGCATTGGAGGCACTTTTAGCAATATGATGGTGGCAGCAGTAGGCATTAGCCCCAGAATCACCTGGTCAGTGGTGAAGCACAGGGCAGAAAATAGGACACCTGGACAGTATTAGGATCCTGAGTTTGTTGATTCTTAGACACTGTATGTACTGTGTCTTAGACACTGTATGTACACTGTATGTACCTTTGCAATCTTTCCAGCAAAATCACATTAGTTACTGAATATCATTCTTTTCACTGATGAAGCTTTCTCACACTGCTTATGCTACCCAAAACACTGAAGTAAAGGCAGGAGAAGTATTTCCTTCCTGACTCATTTCCTCTTGCTGTCTGTCATTTAGATTTAACTATTCCTGGACTGTGTATTCCTGATTTGGGAATTTCAAAAGTTAACTGGTAGTTATTAGGGTAATATTAACTAAAGCACTTTAGATCCATCGTATATGTATGTAGTCCAATAATGGTCCTCTTGGAGTATAAAGCACCCCTAGGGTGAGGAGGAAATTTTAAACTTTACATTTTATGGATTTCTATATTGTTGTTGTTGTTTTTCTTAAACATTAGACATGCTATTACTTTAAAAATAATACAGCAAGTACACTGGTATGTAGAGAAACCTTAAAGTCCTTGTTGTGAAGTTGGAATACTTCTAAACTTGTTCTTTCAGTGTGAGTGGGGTGAAAGAAGTATAGATCTTACTTTTTGTTAGGTCCTGTTTCTTTACGCTTTAGGTAGCTTTGTCATAGTCACTGTACTACTCACTCTTCATTTTGGTCTTGGACAGCTGTTTCATTGCTGACTTTATTTTTGGGTCTGATTTGACTCAAGGTGACATTTGGGACCTAATTAACAACTATAACTTGAAAAGGTGAGAGTAAGCCCTTATTTTTGACAACTTAAGGTTTTTAAGCCAATGTGTGGGCTATTTGCACTTCCAAGATTTTTTTTTACTCTTTCATTCTTTTGTCTCCTTTTCTCCCTGCTAAAATTGTTGGTGTCATTCTGTTGTGTATGCATACTTGTATTCTTCTTGTAATTTTGTCTATGGTAGTATTTTGTGTGTTAGAATAAATAAAAGATGTTGCTGCTAAGTTTATTCTCAGGAAGAAGATTGGACTTTGCGATAGTTAAGAGTGTTACATAAGGTCATCTAATTCATCTTAATTTAGAACAATGGAAAGAAACCCTTTTGGTTGTTTTCAGACTGTAGCTCTATTATGTTCATTAGAAGATGCTTCTCTTTTTAAAAAGCAATATAGGGCCTCCCTGGTGGCGCAAGGGGTTAAGACGCAACCTATGAAGCTGTCCGCAGCCTCTGCAGCATGAGTTCAATCCCCAGCGCTGGCTGGCCGGCCAGGGAGCAACCCACATGGCACAGCTGACCTCTCCTGTCTGGCCCGCTGCTCCCCTCAGCAGTGTGTTTTGGTCGGTCTGCCTGTTCTGTTCCCCACTATGTCTCTGGTGAATCCTCTCACCCCCCTACACTTCTGGCCTGTACCCCAGCTCTTGTATGCATAAATAAATAAATCTTTAATAAAAAAATAAAAAACAATATGTTAAGGAAATTTCCCTATATTTTCAAAAGCATAAGTATTTTAGAAGGAAGTCAACCAACCTACACACTATCATCTATTATTACTTAGGTTCAATAATTTTCAACTCATCTATATTTTTGCCTCTTACTCCCAATTATTTTGAAGGAAATTTCAGATATTAATCACATCATTTAATCCAGATAACTTGTTCTGAAATATCTGTAGATCTTATTTTTTTTGGTCACATGGAAGAATTAGTTGCTAGGGAAATAATAGAAAACAGATATTTACCTGAATATATATGGGTTTGTTTGTATTTTAAAATTGCAGTAGCATTTTCTAATAGAACATTACACAATCTGAGACAAAAAAGATAATTTTCCCTAAGAACTTCATGAATCTTAGTTGCTTGAATCTATTTAGATACTTTATACATTTAAGGGAAATTTGTTTTTAAGGTAAATTCTTCAGTGTTTCAGGTTCTGAATTTTTTATGTGTCAGAATGAGAACTAGACAAGCTTTTCCTTTGCTTGATTGATTTATGAAACATTTGCTGAATTGCAGTGAGAGAGGGACTCTGCTAAGTCCTGGGGCAACCAATAAGACCTGGCCTCTGCCTCTGCAGTCTGTGGAGAGAGATGGACACACCGACTGATTATATGATGTAGGAGGTACAATAGTCAAGGTATAAGTGCCATGAGCTCTCAAATGATGGAGCAATTAAAAACAGTTAAAACTTTGAATTGGGCCTCCCTGGTAGCGCAAGGGGTTAAGCACAGCACTGTGAAGCTATCCGCAGCCTCTGCAGCAGTCATTTGGCCAGCCAGGGACCTACCCACATGGCACAGCAGACCTCTCCTGTCTCACCTGCTGCTCCCCTCAGCAGTGTATTTCAGTCAGTCCGCCTGTTCTATTCCCCAATCTGTCTCTGGTGAATCCACTCACCCTCCTCCCCTGGCCCGTCCCCCCCCCCCCGCACCTCTGGCCTGTACCCCAGTTATACACAGAAATAAATCTTTAAAAAAAATAAAACTTTTAATTATGGATCGTTTAAAATATCTACACAATTACTGACATTTTGGAGCAGTTAAGTTGGACTGGAGAAGTGGATAAGGGAAATTGCACAAAGGCGAAACATTTGGTCTTTGTCATCAAACATTAGTGGAAGTTTAGCAGGAGGAAAAAGGGAAGAGTTGGAGGTATCAAGCTAATTGGTGTTTAAGGAATAGTGAATAATCAAGTCTCACTGGAATTGAGAGATAACTGAGCATGTGAAGGCCCCATCTCTGTAGGCCATAAGATGTTTTAAGAAGTCATTGAACTCAGCTCAAATAAGGGGAAGTTACTTGACCAGAAGTAGAAGTAGGTTTTATGGAAATAATTACTGGCTGCTGTGAGAAAGATGCAAGTGGAGATGAAAGCCTAGTTGTGAAGTACTGATAGATAACAATGCATGGATTTTAGAGAAGTCTGCTTCTGTTACTTACTAGATGTGTGATCCTTGGGGCAAACAATTTCATCTTTCAGACACAATTTTCTCTGTAAAATAGAAGTGGTACTAGATTTTTTTGAAGGTTATTGCATTTTGTGTTAGGGAAAAAAGTGCTTGACATCTGACCTTGCTTGGAAGGTGCTTGGTAAAAGATAGGCCTTTCTATTCTCTCAGAAAAGACATTAGGTTTAAACTAAGGCTGTAATTTAGGAATAGACGGGAGGGGGGGAGGTGAGTTAGAGTTGAGATCTCTTGAAAAGGCGTTTTGGCTTTCATTACACCTCACTACTTTGGCTTTCTGTGTCTCTGACCATATCTCAGTTTCCTTTGCAAGGAGACTGATTTAGCTCTTCTTTACTCACTGCTCCCAATTCCAGGTATACACAGTTACTTGGGTATCTTGAAGACATCTTAAACTGAACATGTGCAAACTGAATGTATCATTGTCTTTGATGTTCCTTAGTAAATGGCACTTAACCACCATCCTTTCCAAAAATGTTGGAGTCCTTACCATGATCATTTTTACATCTTAGGTCTTAAATGTGTTTCTCTCCATCCTCACTGCCACCATCCTGATTGCAGCCATGATCCTATCTTTGGCTTTTGAAATACTTTCTTAAATTTTTTTTGAATAGATATACTTGGGTATAGTACAAAATTGAAAAGTTACATAAAGGATATTACATTGAGGAGAGTCTTCCTCCCACATCATCTCCCAGTTATTTAGTTCCTATTCTTAGAGGCAGCCACTGATATAAAGGTTTATTGGTTAACTTCATAGTTTAGTACAGACACAAACATATTTTGTTGTGTCTCTTTTTTCCCTCCACACAAGTGCGATCATAATGTATACAACTTGTTAAATGCTTCCTTATTTGTAGCTCTTTTCCATATGTAAATAGTAGTCTTATATTGAATTCTCTTAGGCTTGCGAGGTCTTTGTTTTTCAAATTTTGTGTGGAATGTTGGTGAGGGGACTGGTTTGGGTGATTTTTAAGTTACTATTTTTTAAAAGATTATTTAGGCATACAAGAACTGGGGTACAGGCCAGAGATGTGGAGGGTGAGAGGACTCACCAGAGACAGAGTGGGGAGCAGAACAGGCAAAGTGACTGAAATACACTGCTGAGGGGAGCAGCGGGCGAGACAGGAGAGGTCTGCTGCGCCCTAAGGGTAGCTCCCTGGCCTGGAATGGAACTAGTGCTGCAGTGGCTGCGGACAGCTTCATAGTGCTGATGCTTAACCCCTTGCGCCACCAGGGAGACCCTGACCAATTATTTAATCAGTCATGTCTATGTAATGAAGTATCCATAAACATCCAAATGGACGGGGTTCAGAGAACTTCCAGGTTGGTGAACACGTGAAGTGAAGATGTGAGGAGAGGTGCTCCGAGAGGATATGGAAACCGTGCCCTTTCCCCACTCCTTCACTTACTGGCTGTGCTTGAGGTATAACCTTTTACAGTTAACAGTGATTCTAGTAAGTAAAATGTTGCTTCTATGAGCCACTCTAGCAAATTAATAAAACCCAAGGAGTGAGTTATTGGTAACCTCTGATTTATAGAGGGTAAATCAGAAGTACAGGTAATAACCCGGACTTACACCTGGCATCTAAAGTCCAAGGAGAAGCCCTTGAGACTCACTCCAGTCTGCAGTGAGTTGGTCAGAAGTACCTGGGCTTTCAACTGCCACCTGACGTTGGGGAGGGGACAGTCCTACAAGTCTGACCCCATCATTTGTGGGGTCTCTGCTATCACTGGGTAGATAGTGTCAGAGTTGAGTTAAATTGTAGGACACCCAGCTGGTGTCAGGAATTGCTTGGTGGTGGTGTGGAGGAAACACCCCTCTCCTCCCCATGTTGGAATTGGGTCCAAGAACCCAAAAGAGATTGGTTTAAAAGGTCTTATTTATTAATGGTTAGTGTTTTGACATCTCCTAACTGCCTCTTTCTTATAGTTGGGATCGTTATTTCTTAGGTCAGATCTAATGTTTTTTATTCAGGAAGATGGGTGTAATTATTGTATATACCTGTTTACTAGGAACTCATGATGACAGAGCTAGATGAATTCTCATGTGAGTTAATAAGAAATGCCACATAGAATATGTTGGTATTATGCATTTGGGTGTTGCAAAGATGAGTAAGGTCCCTTAGTTCTATAAGAGTAGCAAGAGTCATTTGGCAATAGTTGGGGCACTTTCTGGTCTATAGAATATACACTTTTATTGCTGGGTTTTGCTGTGTGTATAATTATGTAGGCACACCTTGTTTTATTGTACATTGCTTTATTGTACTTCACAAATTACTGCCTTAAAAAAAAAAAAACACACACAAACAAATTGAAGGTTTGTAGCACCCCTGCATCAAGTAAGTCTTATGAGTGCCAATTTTCCAGCAGCATGTGCTCACTTTGTGTGTCTCTTGCATTTTGGTAATTTTCACAACATTTCAAACTCTTTTTATTTATTTATTTATTTATTTATTTTTTTATAGAGGCATGTTTTATTTATTTATTTTGTTTGTTTGTTTGTTTTGTTTATACAAGCACTGGGTACAGTCAGAAGCGCGGGAGGGTGAGAGAATTCACCAGAGCCAGAGCGGGGAGCAGAGCAGGCAGAAGGACCGAAGTACACTGCTGAGGGGAGCAGCGGGCGGCAGGAGAGGTCTGCGCGCCATGTGGGATCCTCCGCCGGTGGCCGGGAAGCAGCCGGGGATCGAACCGGCGCCGCAGAGGCCGCGGGCAGCTTCGCAACCCAGCGCTCAACCGCTGCGCCACCGGGGAGGCCCATCAAACTCTTTCATTATTATGCTTATTATGATGATCTGTCATCAGTGATCTTTGATGTTACTATTATAATTTGTTTTGGGGTGCTTATGTTGAACTTAATCCATAAACGTGTATGTTCTCACTGCTCCTCTAAATAGACCCCTCCCACCCCCAAACACACTCTCCTTCTCTGGCCTCCTGGTGTTCCCTAAGACAGTATCGAAATTAGCCAATTAGTAACCCTACAGTCACGTTTTAAGTGTTCAAGTAAAAGGAGTTGTACACTTTTCATTTTATGTCCAAAGATAGACATAATTAAGCTTAGCGAGGAAGGCATGTTGAAAGCTGAGATAGATTGAAAGGTAGACTTCTTGTTCCAAGCAGTTCTTGAAGGAAATGAGAATTGCTACTCCAGCGAAACATGAATGATAGAGTGAAACAGCATTATCGCTGATATGGAAAAAGTTTTAGTGGTCTGGATAGAAGATGAAACTAGTTTCAACATTACCGTAAGCCAAAGCCTAATCCAGAGCAAGGCTCTAACTTTATTCAAGTCTATGAAGGCTAAGAGAAGTGGGGAAGCTGCTGGAAAAATGTTTGAAGCTAGCAGAGATTGGTACATGAGATATAAGAAAAGAAGCCATCTCCATAACATAAAAGTGCAAGGTGAAGCAGCAAGTGTTGAAGGAGAAGTTGCAACGTTATTTAGAAGATCTAGCCAATATCATTGATGAAGGTGGCTACTCCAAACAACAGATTTTCAGAGTACACCATGCCATCTAGGACTATCAAAGAAGTCAATGCCTGGCTTTAAAGCTTGAAAGGATAGATTTTCTTACTAGGGGCTAATGCATCTGGTGACTTTAAGTTGAAGGCAATACTTACCGGTCCTAAAATCTTATAGCTCTTAAGATTTAAGCTAAATATGCTGTCTGTGCTCTGTACATAGAACAGCAAAGCCTGGATGACAACATGACTGTTTTCAAAACATTGTTTACAAAATAGTTTAAGCTTACTGTTGAGACCTACTGCTTAGAAAAAAAGGTTCCTTTCAAAATATGATGGCTTATTGACTACCTGGTCATCAAGAGCTCTGATGGAGATGTACAAGATGAATGTTCTTTTCATGCGGGCTAATTAATACAATATCTGTTCTGCAACCCATGGATCATGGAGTAGATGTTGACTTTCAAGTCTTATCATTTAAGAAATACATTTTTTTTTAATAGAGGCATGTTTTATTTTTTTATTTATTTTATTTGTTTGTTTTTTTTGTTTATACATGCACTGGGTACAGTCAGAAGCGCAGGAGGGTGAGAGAATTCACCAGAGCCAGAGCAGGGAGCAGAACAGGCAGAAGGACCGAAGGACACTGCTGAGGGGAGCAGCGGGCGGCAGGAGAGGTCTGTGCACCATGTGGGACCCTCCTCCTATGGCCTGGGAGCAGCCAGGGATCGAACCGGCGCTGCAGAGGCCGCGGGCAGCTTCGCAACCCAGCGCTCAACCGCTGCGCCACCGGGGAGGCCCAAGAAATACATTTTGTTAAGGCTCTACGTGCTACAGATAGTGATTCCTTTGAATCTAGGCAAAGCAATTGAAAACCATTTGGGGGCCTCCCTGGTGGCGCAGTGGTTGAGCGCTGGGTTGCGAAGCTGCCCGCGGCCTCCGTGGCACCGGTTCGATCCCCGGCTGCTCCCCTTCCACCGGAGGAGGGTCCCACATGGCGCGCAGACCTCTCCTGCCGCCCGCTGCTCCCCTCAGCAGTGTGCTTCGGTCCTTCTGCCTGCTCTGCTCCCAGCTCTGGCGAATTCTCTTACCCTCCTGCGCTTCTGACTGTACCCAGTGCATGTATAAACAAAAAACATAAATAAATAAAACATGCCTCTATTTAAAAAAAAAAAAAAAAAAAAAAACATTTGGAGTCACCGTTCTTTATTTTGTTTTAATTTTAACATGATTAAAAAATTTTTTTTAGACAATATTTGCTTCCCCCCACCCCCTCAGGTTGAGTCCCCATAGAATTTCCTTCCCTAAGACACCCGCGCACCATCACCACAGTCTGCTGTGCTCCTCCCTCCCTCTCACTGATCCCTCTCCCTCCTCCTCCCCTGCAGTATGTCTCTGATTTATAATTGTCTGTTTTCGCTTTGTTGTGTTTTGTACAGTTGTTATTTTTTTACACTGATGTCTTATTTGGTTCCCCTATATTCCTGCTATAGGTGAAACCATCCGATATTTTTCTTTTTCCTTCTGGCTTATTTTGCCGAGCATAATTCCTTCTAGCTCCATCCACATTGCTATGAATGGCATGAGTTTTTGATTGCTGAATAATATTCCATTGTGTATATATGCCACATCTTCCTGATCCAGTCATTTATTTTTGGGCATTTGGGTTGTTTCCAGGTTTTACCTATTGTAAATAGTGCTGCAATAAACATAGGTGTGCAGGTGTTCTTTTGAATCACTGTTTTTGTGTCCTTTGGGTAGATCCCTAGGAGTGGAATTGCTGGATTGTATGGTAGCTCCATTTTTAGTAGACTGAGGAACCTCCAGACAGCTTTCCACAGTGGCTTGACCAGTTTGCACTCCCACCAGCAATGTAGGAGAGTTCCTTTTTCACCACATCCTCATCAACATTCGTTGTTGCTTGTTTTTTTGATATGTGCCATTCTTACTGGTGTAAGGTGGTATCTCAGTGTGGTTTTGATTGTGTTTCCCTGATGATAAGGGATGCTGAACATTTTTTTCATATGCCTGTTGGCCATTTGCATTTCCTCTTTGGAGAAATGTCTTTTGAGTTCTGCCCATTTCTTGACTGGATTGTTTATTTTGCTTTTGTTGAGCCCTGTGAGTTCTTTGTGTATCTTTGTGATCAATCCCTTATCAGTTGAATGGAGTGCAAAGATTTTTTTCCCAATCAGTGGGGTGTCACTCTATTTTGGTTAATGTCTCTTTGGCTGTACAGAAGCTTTTCAGTTTGATGTAATCCCAGGTGTTTATCTTTGCCTTCACTATCACTGCTTTGGGTGATGAGTCTTTAAAGATGTTCTGAGATGTATGTCTTGTAGTGTTTTACCTATATTTTCTTCTATATATTTTCTGGTTCAGGTCTTATGTCCTATTCTTTTATCCATTTTGAGTTGATTTTTGTCCATGGTGAGAGGTAGTGTCTAGTTTCATTCTTTTGCATGTGGAGGTCCAGTTTTCCCAGCACCATTTATTGAACAAACTTCCCATGTTCCATTGCATATTCTTTGCTCCTTTGTCAAAGGTTAGTTGTTCATGTAAGTGTGGCTTTATTTCTGGGCTCTCTATTCGGTTCCATTGGTCTGTGTGTCTGTTTTTGTTCAAGTACCAAACTGTTTTTATTATTATGGCTTTGTAGTATAACTTGAAGTTTGGAAGTGGGGCTTTGGCTATTCATGGTTTTTTGTGGTTCTGTATGAATTTTATCAGTATTTGTTCTATTTCTTTGATGCCATTAAGAACATTTGTGATCCATGGGAGGTCGAAATAACGAGATTAACAGGAGTTTAGAAGAAATTGATACCAACCCTCATACATGACTTTGAGGGATTTGAGACTTCCTGGAAGTCATTGCAAATATGGTGGAAATAATAGCAAGAAAACTAGAAGTGGAGCCTGAAGATGTGATTGAATTGCAATATCATGATAAAACTTGGACAAACAAGGAGTTGTTTTCTATAGGTGAACAAGAAAAGTGGTTTCCTGAGATGGAATCTACTGGTGAGGATCCTGTGAACATTGTTTAAATGAAAGGAAAGGATTTAGAAGATTACATAAACTTAGTTGATTAAAGCAGTGACACAGTTTGGAAGTATTGACTATATATTTAAAGATTTATTTTTTTATGCATACAAGAGCTAGGGGTGCATGCCAGAGGTGTGTGTGGGGGTAAGAGGATTCACCAGAGACAGAGTGGGGAACAGAACAAGCAGAATGACTAAAATACACTGCTGAAGGAAGCAGCGGGCTAGACAGGAGAGGTCTGCTGTGCCATGTGGGTTAGCTCCCTCACCGGGGATGGAACTTGTGCTGCAGTGGCTGGTGATAGCTTCACAGTGCTGAGACTGAACCCTTGCGCCATCAGGGAAGCCCTGACTACAGTTTTGAAAGAAGTTCTGCCCTGGGTAAAATGCTGTCATACTGTATGGCGTGCTACAGAAAAATATTTTGAGAAAAAGGAGTCATTTGATGCAGCAAACTTCCTTATCTTATTGTAAGAAATTACCACAGCTGCTTCAGTAGCCACTACCTTGATCAGTCAGCAGCTGAAGGCTAAGATGATGGGTAGTGTTTATCAGTAATAAAGTATTTTTTTAAGGGTTTATTTTTATGCATATGAGAGGAAGGGTACAGGCCAGAGGTGCGGGGGTGGGGGGGTGGGGTGGTGAGAGGATTCACCAGAGACAGTGTGGGGAACAGAACAGGCAGACCGACCGAAACACACTGTTGAGAGGGGAGCAGCGGGTGACATGGGAGAGACAGGAGAGGTCTGCTGCGCCATGTGGGTTGCTTCCTGGCCAGGGATGGGGGTGGGGGGATTGAACTCGTGCTGCAGAGGCTGCAGATTGCTTCATAGTGCTGTGCTTAACCCCTTGTGCCACCAGGGAGGCCCAGCAATAAAGTATTTTTTAATGAAGGTATGTATATATTTTTTAAACATTTATTTATTTATTTATACAAGCACTGGGTATAGTCAGAAGCACAGGAAGGTGAGAGAATTCACCAGAGCGGGGAACAGCACAGGCAGACCGAGGAAATACACTGCTGAGGGGAGCAGCGGGCGCGGCAGGAGAGGTCTGTGCGCCATGTGGGACCCTCGCCGGTGGCCGGGGATCGAACTGGCAGTGCAGAGGCTGGCGGGCAGCTTCGCAGCCCAGCGCTCAACCACTGAGCCACCAGGGGAGGCCCCTGTATTTTTTTTTTTTTCTTTTTGACAGTATGCTGCTCTGCACTTAATAGATGATAGAGTAGAGTAAATATAACCTTTTTCAGTAATAGGAAATCAAGAAATTCGTGTGACTCAGTTTGTTGTGATATACTTGCTTTGTTGTGCTGGTGTGGTCTGGAACTGAACCTGCTGGTATCTCTGAGGTGTTTACTGTCTTTTCATTATAATCCTATCAGTTAAAAAGATTCGAAGTTTTTAAAGTTAGTTTCGGAGTAAATCTCTTAAGGAGAATTTTTTTATAACAGTTTTCCAAAGATAATTGGGTAGATAAAATGAAACTGGTCTATGTCATTGAAGTTACTCAAGTTTGATCATTTACATTGTTTGGTCAGGGTGTTGTCATTCAGACAACAGAATAACTTACTGTAAAGTTATCGCTAATGATTATCTAACCCTTTTATAGTCATGATTCTATGAAATGGGAAATCTTTCTCCTGAATATCTGAAGGAACTGTAATCCTTACTAATATGATGTATATTTTTCGGTTCTTGCTTTACCTTGCTGGACATGCTGATAGGTGTGTAGTGATAGCTCATTGTGGTTTTAATTTGCATTTCCCTAGAAGCTAATGATATTAAACATCCCTCATGTGCTTATTTTCTATCTGTATAGCCTTTTTGATGAAATGTGTACTCATGTCCTTAGGATTAATTGATTTGAGACCTTCCTTTTTTGATGTAAAATTAGTGCTATAAATTTACCTCTCAGCACTACTTTAACTTTCTGACATGTTCTTGTATTTGCAGTATGTGCATGTTATGTTGTATTTTCATTTTCATGTAGTTCTATGCATTTTAAGCTTCCTCTGAGATTTCCTTTTTGATCCATCGACTATCTAGTAGTGTTAAGTTTGTAAATATTTGGAGATTTTGGACATTTTCCAGTTTTCATTCTGTTACTGATTTTTAGCTTGATTCCATTATGATTACAGAATTTATTCTGTGTAATTTCATTCTCTTAAATTTGTTGCTATTTGTTTTATGACCTAGGATATGGTGTGTCTTGGTAACTGTTTCATGGATGCATGAAAAGGATGTGTATTGTGCTGTTTTGAATGTTGTGTTGTGTACATGACAGTTAGATCCTTTGGTTGATTGTTTTGTTCAGTTCTTATAGTTTGTTGATTTTCTTTTATTTTTAAGGATCTTATTTATTTTTGCATAGAAGAACTGGGGTGTGAGCCAGAGTGCGGGGGTAGGGGGGGTGAGAGGATTTACCGAGACAGAGTGGGGAGCAGAACAGGCTGATCTACTGAAATACACTGCTAAGGGGAGCAGTGGGTGAGACAGGAGAGGTCTGCCGCACCATGTGAGTAGCTCCCTTCCCTGGCCTGTGATTGAACTCAGCCATCATGCTGTGCCATTGCAGTGGTAGCGCTGGCCTTAACCCCTAGGCCTCCACCAGGGAGGCCCAGTTTGTTGATTTTCTGTCTAGTAGTGCTATCAATACCTCAGAGTGTGGTGTTGCTAAGTCTCAAAATATAATTGTAGATTTGTCTATTTTCCTTTCATTTCTGTTAGTTTTCGTTTCTTGTACTGGAAGACTTTCATTTGATGTGTACACATTTAGGATTGTTATGTCTTCTGGTGAGTTGATCCATTTATTCCTTTGTTATGTCTCTTTGTTTTAATAGTAATTTTTTTTGCTCTGAAGTCTGTCTGATTTTTGAATAGCCACTCTTGTAAAAAAAATTAATATTTACATCGTATGCCATTTCCCATACATGTTACTTTCAGCCTCTCTATATCACTGTATTCAAAGTGATAAGTATTGATATTTTTGTGGACAGCATGTTTTTAAAATCCATTCTTCCAATCTCTTAATTGTTCATTTACATTTCAGATAATTACTGATAGGTTAGGACTTAAGACTGTGGTTTCTTATTTCCTGTTTCTTGTTAACTCCATATTGGATATCTGAATATATCTTTTGGATTCAATTTTGATGTGTTGATTTTTTGAGTTTATCTCTTTGTGTGGATTTCTTAGTGATTGCTCTATGTATTGCAATTTGCACATGTAATATCACCATCTTATGGTATGGATGTTTTGCTGTTTAAAGTGCAGATACTTCCATTTAGGTCCATTTGCCATCTCTGTTTTTTAGTTTTTTTCCTTTTTTAGTGACACAAGTTTATTGAAAAGCAATTGTGTTCCTGCCTGCGAGGAGTTTGGGAGATGCTCATAATTCAGAGACTAGAGCCCATAAGAGGTTGAGAGAGGGTTGAGAGTTGGGTAGCAGTGCCAGGATGGCAGCCAGTGGAAGTAGGATGGTCGCCTAGACTGGCAAACCCGTGTTAGCTGGAAAATCACATCAGCTGCTGCTGTGGCTGAGTAGAGATTGCAGACATGTTTGTCAAGGTAACTGGGTTCCATTTTGGAGGGCCTGGCTGCCATGCTCAAGGAGGGTGTTGGACAGAAGGTTCTTGAACAGGAGATGCCCAGCCTCAGTAAGCCCTTGAGCTAACTTTGATGATCAGAGAGAAGCTGTGATTTGGTTGGTGGGGCAGGAATGGAGTCATTTTTCCATAGTGGTTACCTGAGGTTGTCAGGAGAAGTGGGGCCAGGTCCAGAGTCCTTGGCAGCCAGCCCCCAGACTTCTCCCCTCTGGCTATATTGGGGATGCTACAGCTCAGGGAGGGCCTGGGAGAATTCACAAAGGAGGGTCACCCAATTTGAGCAAACTCAAGATGGTTTCATTGTCAATTTCCTTCAAGTCACCCTCAATTCTTTAATGGGAAGGACTGTCATGTTAAGTCTACTCCTGCTGTCCAAAGATAGACTGTTCATTCACTCTGGGGGTAACCAGCCCCTGTTGCCGCTTTTCTAGCCAAGAGCCTTTCTTTCAAGTTATGCTCTTATGACATTTTCTGCTCCTTCCACTTCTGCAAACTTTCCAGGGTTGGGTTGGCAAAAGGCATCTCTGCTGAGGATTAGTAATTACTTTAGGATTTTTTGGATTCAAAATTGCTAATTTCTGACATTAATGGTATGCTATGACCTAGCATATGACCTATAGCAAAACAGATGGGTTCCAAGTCATAACGAAGAATCCACATCTTTTTAAAAAGTATTCATTCTTTCAATTTTGAGTCCTTTAGCGTGGCCATTTTTAATTCCATTGCAGAAAATGGCTCCTTTCATTTGTTGGTATCTCCTTGATGTCTGATAAAGGATCCCCTCTCCATTTTTTAAATACACTTTTCTTAAATATTGTCTATATATATTAACGCCACATAAGATGGTATGATAAATTTTGCTTCAACCAGCAAATATAACCTAAGAAACTCACATATAGTATTATCATCGTTAACATTTAACCCCCAGTGCTACCTATCCCAGTTTTCTGTTTTCTGGAGTTTCAGCTTTCCATTATTTCCTTTCTGTTTGGAGAACTTTTTAAAGCCATTCTTTCAGGGTAGATTTGCTGGAACAAATTCTCTTAGTTTTTCTGAGATTGTCTTCACTTATAAAGGATATTTGTGCTGTATATGGAATTCACAGTATAAAATTTCTTTCAGTTTGTGAACAACGTTGTGGTATTTCTCTTTTCTGTGGTTTTAGATGAGAAATTTGCTGTCATTTGAATTGGTCTTCCCCGTAAGTGTTGAACACGTTTTCTCTGGTTGCTTTCGACATTTTTTTCTTTTCATCTTTAGTTTTCAGAAGTTTTAATTATGTTGTATGTGATACATCTTGGTGTGGATGTCTTCACTTTTCTTTTATTGGGGTTCACTCAGCCTTTTCAGTCCATGGATTTATGTATTTTTCTAAATTTGAGTTTCAGAAGTTTTCAAATAGTATATCTTCGAATACTTCTCGAGTCTTTCTCTTTCTGGGACACTGATAAGAATTTTAGTTGTTCCATAGGTTCCTGAGGCTGTTAGTTTTATCTTCTCTCCTGTTTAGGTTGGCTAAATTCTGTTGTGTGTGAATTTTGTAACCTTTCACTTTACTGGATTTGTTCATTGTTTCTAATAGGTTTTTGATAGCAAACAACAGTTTAACTTCTATTCCAATCTGGATTTCTTTTACTTTTAGTTGTCCTTTTTCAGCATTATATGTCACCTGCTTTAAAATCTTTGTCAGGTAATTCATCACAAATCTGGTCATCTCAGTGTTGTCTAATGACTTGTTTTCTTTCACATTATAATTTTCTGGTTTTGGTATGCTAATCTACATTGAGTGCAAAGTGTAAGATAGGCTTCCTGTTAGGCCATGCTTCCCTACCAAGAGCAAAATGGAGGGCTAACGCACACCCCTGATGCTGCAAAGGTGGAACAGAATCTCCCTATTTGTATCTCTTTTCCTGAGTTGATGTTGAAGGCCAGGGTGATGGAATTTTAGTTCCTTACCTGGGATCCACTGGCCCTGTTGACTTTTCGGACTGCTGGTTTGTATTGCAAACTTATGCTGTTAGCTTTTAAGTCCACTGCCTAGCTGGCTGGGGAGCCTGGGACTAGGGCAAAAGTTAAAAAGCCACAAAGCTCTCTGTTTTTACCAAGATATAGCCATTTTTCTTGAGCAAACACTTCTCAGATTGCTGAAAACTTTTGGTTAGTTTCTAGAGTTAATAAAAAGTAGATTAGGACAATAATTTGCTAATTTTTTTTCTCATTGGAAAATTGTTGGAGGTCCCTATTCCAGTGTTTTCACTGACACCAATCTTTTTTTCAAAGGTAAATTATATCATACACTTTTCAGTTCACATTCAGAACTACAGTATTTTGTCTTGATTTTAAAACTTCTATGCTGAAAATGTTTTTCTTTTTTTCTTTTTTTTTTTTAAAGCTTTATTTTTATTTATTTATACAAGCACTGGATACAGTCAGAAGCGCGGGAGGGTGAGAGAATTCACCAGAGCCAGAGCAGGGAGCAGAGCAGGCAGAAGGACCGAAGTACACTGCTGAGGGGAGCAGTGGGCGGCAGGAGAAGTCTGCGCGCCATGTGGGACCCTCCTCCGGTGGCCGGGGAGCAGCTAGTTTCCCTGCATTGCTCTCTCTAACTATACACATTATCCGTGTTAGGCCAGTATGGTTAAACACAATGGATAATTTTATCAGAAAAATTAGACATCCTTTAAAAGATGGCCATGTTTGTGTAGGCCACTAGATCTGTTCAACAACTAGAATCCTGTCACCCTCATCCTGGTGTTACAGGGCAACCCCGTTATGAAACGGGTTGTGTGACTGTTGGGGCCTCACCCATGTGCTTAAAAAGGGACTTATTAATGCTTAATGGCAGGCACACACAAAAGGTTAATAAAAGGTTTAGTTACAGAAGAAGGGGAAATGAGGAAATGAATAACTCAGGGAGAAAAAGAGGGAGCTAAATTTGTGAATGCATCCTACCTGTTCTGTGGACCTGGAATCCCAGTGACTTGCTGAGAGCTGGCGAAAAGCCAAGAGCCGTGAGGCCCAGAGAGGCCAAAACCCCTGCCCACATGGCTGGTTATATACCCAAACAAAAAACTTGGCTGCTTAACTCCACCCTCAGGTCCTTGCGACCCTCCTTTTGGTGATCATGGGATTTGTAGTTCCCAGTGTCTTGATGGAGTGGGTGTGGAGTCCACAAAACCTGTATGGAGTTTGCTCAGGACACCCTTCCCCCCAACACTGGGACTGCAAGGAGAATAGTTAACTTTTGGTCTTTTGTTGGTGAAAGGGAAGTTATAACAGGGGAGGGGTAGTTAACTGCAGTCTAGTTTAGAGGATTAGATCTACCAATTTAACTGTCTGTTCTCTTTCAGTTTTTTCATCAATCACCATTTCTTTTTTTTTTTTTTTAAAGATTTATTTTATTTATGCATATTAGAGCTGGGGTATAGTCTGGGGGTAGGGGGAGAGAGGATGAAAGGATTCACCAGAGACAGAGTGGGGAGCAGAACAAGCCGATTGACTGAAGTACACTGCTGAGGGGAGCAGTGGGCTAGCCCTGGCCAGGGATCAAACTCATGCTGCAGTTCTGCTGATAGCTTATAGTGCTGAGACTTAACCTCTTATGCCACCAGGGAGGCCCCCTGCCACCATTTCTTAGCTCTTTCTAGAATTCTGTTTGAATCAGTTTCTGATTTAAAGGTCAAGATATTCAATACTTGACTTTCATGTTCTTTTTGTATTTGAGAGTTTTATTGACTTGCTTTGTTTACGATTCTATTATTTTCTTTTGTTTGTTCTACTTTATAACATACCACCATTTTACTGTGCTCACAGGATTTGTGGGGCAGGAATTTGCAGAAAGGCCTGCAGGGATGCTCTTATTTTGGGATTTGCATGTTTGGGGGACCTCAACTGTGATGGCTTGCAGACATAGACGCAAATAGTTGGGGCTACAGGATCTAGTTCTAAGATGGCTTCTTTGGCACATGTGTTGAACCTCAGCAGGGAAGGATAGAAGGCTGACTCAGATGCAGCTGTCAATCCCAGGGCCTACACGTGACCTTCCCAGAATGATTGTTTTAGAGTAGTTGTTGGACTTGTTAATGGTAGCTCAGAGATCCAAGAGTATTTAAGAGGATTAGGTGGAAGCTGCTTGTCCTTTTATGAGTTGAGTTTTCCTCTCAAGTCACAGGGGACCATTTCTGCCATAATCTATTGGTGAAAACAGTCATAAATCCCAACCAGATTCTAGGAGTAAGGACAGAAACTCCAAGGGACAGAAAAGTAGTAAGATGGGGGATATTGTTTTGTTTACTTTTGGAAACTACCGTCTACCACACTTTTATTCTTCTAAGGGGGGGAGGGGCTGTCTTTTAATTCCTTACCTATTATTTCAGAGATGTTAGGAAGGAGCAGAGATAGCTGTTTAGATCTTGTTTAACCACAATTCCCTTACATGGTAATTTTTGTTTTTAAGTAAACTTTGTTTCACAGAATGTAGCATGAACATGGTTGAGTTCACATATGATATGTGGGCTATTTAATGAATTGTTAAAGTGAACACATCTGTAAATGCCATGCCAAATCAGGAAATGGAACAGTAGTAGCACTCCTGAAGCAGCTCACGTCCCTTCCCAGTTGGTACGTCTACCTATCTTCCCAAAGGTAACTACTGTATTGACATCTGTCACTATATATTTGTTTTATTCTTGAATTTTATAATACATTGGAATCATATACTATGTTCTGTCTTGTCTGACTTTTGTTTAACATATCTTAAATTCCCCCATGTTATTCATCCATGTATAGCACACTACACCATTGAATTTTATTGCTGAATAGTTTTCCAGCATAAAAATATATAATCTTATTTATCCATTTTGCTGCTCTCTCCCATAATTGTTAAAATTCTCCATGGATCATCATCCTTATTGATGTTTACTTATATGGTGGTCCCTGTAATAGCTTTCATTTAATAGCTTTTCTTTCTTTTTTTTTAATATCTTTTTTTTTACCTTTGCTCTACTATTTTACTTTTTCCCTCCTACCCCCATGGTTACATTTTTTATTAAATAATTTTTACTCTGGAGGAAATTTATCCTTCATTCTCACCTTTGCTGAATGTAATGAGAAACAGAAAATAAGCCAAAAGGCGAAGATCTTTAAGCCAAAACATATCTCACTGTTCATGTACTGAAGTTTATTCATTTTTATTTTACTTGCTAGTCTCATTTGCTTTCCTGCCCTACAGATGGTTTGAAGATGTGAATTAGGAGAGAACTTACCAGATGGTATATATTGTACTGGTATCAGATAGTGTAGTAGTGGAGAGAATTGGGTGACTGTAAAAAGATTAAGTGAGGTGAAAGTATAGCAAATCAGGTGACTGTAAAAAAAAAATAAGTGAGGTGAAAGCATAGCAGTTTGAGGCTATTTAGGGTGAGTTCCTACTGGCCTTTTTTTTTTTTTTAAATTAAACTAATACAGTGTAATAATCATTTTTTCCTGAGTGATTATTTGATTAAATGATGTTTAACTTAGCCATAGAAATTATTCAGTTGAGTTTTCTATGCTATGTTTAAAAAGATGGGAAAATCTTGAAGAAATCGTATCCAAGGATGACTTAAATATGTAGCTATAGTGGAAATTTTAATTTCGAACTAATATGACACAGGAACAAAGTTTTGTATTTCTTTGGCAAATCTTCAGAGCAATGTAAATCAGAATTTTTTTCTCCACCGTCATAACAATGGGAAGAATTAAATTTTACATTGTGATCCACTATGCAGCATACGTATTTTTTTATAATGGGAAACTTACTTTGTCATAAAATAATATTTTGGAAAAGTACTGCCTCAGAAAGCTAATGTAAATCTCTATTGAGTTGGAATTACTTAGAACTGCATCAGTGGAGTCTAAATTAATGAGCTACTGAATAGAGAGGGTTAAGGAGAAGGCCTTTCTGGAAAAGGCTGTACAGAAGAATATTTTTCCTAGGTCAGAAAGCCCTCAGAGACCTGAGAGATAATGTAACTTCTTACTCTTTTCCTTTTAAAATAGGCACTAAAATTTCAAGAGTAGTTCTCATTCCTAATATTTCTATCTCTGTCACTGTCTCTCCCCACCCCTCATATTGATTATAATATTTCTACTTCCTAGAGGTGAATTAATATATGATTATAGTTAAGAATAAGTGTGTGTTTTACCCAAACCTATCAATGTTATCTTCCCTTTGTTCCTAAGTGTTTTAATACTGTTAAATTTTAGTTTCCTCATCTGTAAAATAGGGACGATTGTACTTAATGCATATAGTTTTGTGTGGATTGAATGAGGTTATTATGCATGTAAAGTGCCCAGTGCTTAGCAGTAAGTTTATTAATAATTAATAATCAGCAGTCCTAAGAATCTGCTTGTTGAACAAAAAATAGGATATTTTGGAATGATGTCTAGCATATTAATGCAGAAGTTCCTTATGTCCCTAACAGGTTCTTTTAAGTGCATAAAGAGATTCCAAGAAGGGCACTGTGTCACAGGAAAGCTGTGAGAAAAGTATTACTTGGAGAAATAGATGGAAAGTTGTAGGTAGTATTTCTAATGATTGTAGAGTCTACATATACTTTGAGATGTTTTCTTTTCTCCCCTTCTTGCTGTACCCCAAGCCCCAGATATTTTGCCACTCACTGAAACCGAGAATATAGATAACTACCAACTAAAGTAGTACAGATTGCAATTTACTTTTAAAAAAGAATCAGATGTAATTCAAGGCCTTTTCTGTTAATAATCACTTCTTGATTGCATTTTATATACTTCCTTGAGTAGTTGGACTAAGTGAGTAGAAATTCTGGAATCTGGGCCTCCCCTGGTGGTGCAGCGGTTGAGTGCAGGGCTGTGAGGCTGCCCGCAGCCTCTGCAGCACCGGTTCGATCCCCGGCCACAGGCGAGGGTCCCACATGGTGCGACAGACCTCTCCTGCCGGGCCTGCTGCTCCCCTCAGCAGTGTATTTCATCTGTCTGCCTATTTTGTTCTGTTCCCCGCTCTGGCTCTGGCTAATTCTCTCACCCTCCTGCGCTTCTGACTGTACCCAGTGCTTGTATAAATAAATAAATAAATCTTAAAAAAAAAAAAAAAAAAAAAGACAACAAGCAACTATAAACCAGAGACACACGGGGCGGGGGGGTGGGTGGAGAGGAAGGAATAGGGTCAAAATAAAGGGGGGTGCAATTGTAGGGGGAATATAACCAAAATGGTAATGCATACATTGTGCAAAAATGAAAAATGATATAAGAATTATATAAAATAAAATATTTAAAAAAACAGCTTCCAAACTCTTTAAAAAAAAAAAAAGAAATTCTGGAATCCAGTACAATACTGGATATTCCAGTGAGAGTATGGAGTGACAGCATACTGTGGCCAAAAAATGTCATAGAGCTACTGCCTCACATTCTTAGGTTAAATTTTGACCGTAATGGTAAACCTAGTTAAAATATCTCTTTGTTCTATTGCATGCTTTGTTGACAGAAACACCTGCAGCTTCCTAGGCTTTTCTGGAAACCAGACAATACTTTAGTCAGTTCTATGTTGTGGATGTTTTTAAGACGAAAACCTAGGTCTGAGTTTTCTTGTATGTGAGTCATCTGTTAAGTATAAAGATTTTGTTCATGGTTGGTGGTGTGATAGGTATGTAGAAAAATGGTCATTTACTTTAATCTTCTCTTTTATATTGTTGGTTATCAGTTTATATTGCTGCTTCTCTTTAAATAAACAAGGAAAGGACAGACACTGTAGTTTTGTTTCAGTTCAAGGAAAAATGATTTTTCTCTAATTCTGAAACCCAGCTCAGTTTCATTAATTCTGTTTATCACACTCTGGTATTAGCTGCACTGCTCTCGGAGGTTAGAAATGTATGCTGTCATGAAAATGAAACTTTCCTAGCATAGAGGCGCAGCTGAACTGTTTCATAATAATTTTTGATGCTCTCCCCCCCCCCATAAGGGGTTGGGGAATTGTTCATAAATACATATTTAATGTTTACTACAGAGCAGACATGCTAAAAATAGTACCGTTTTCTGTGGGAAGCAGTACTTGTGCCCCATCGCTGTACTGTCATGAGTGCTACAGGATAGGTACAATAGGTTGAATATGGGTTTGATAAAGTACCAGTATCAATTAGTTTAAGAATACTGAACTATGTTTTTTAATTAAAAAAAAAGATGAAAATTATAAGGGAAGAATGTAACTTTTTTCTTGTTAATGTGTTTTCTTAGATTGCTCCTCAACTGCTGTATACTTTAACTGCTGTATACCATTCTTTCTCTGTCTTGGCAGAGTTCTGTCTTATTTTCTTTATTATTTATTGTGAGAACTCTGTCTTGTTTACTTTTGGATCTGATGTGCTTAACAAAGCATATTGTCACACAATAGTTGCCCAGTAAGAAATTATTGTATTACTTATAATTTATTGTATTTGAATAACATTTTGAATCTTTAAAGCAGTTTGGCTTCCCAGTTGACTGCCGGGTATTTAGTTTTCATAGTACTCTATATCTCAGGATCATATTTATGACAGCACTTTAAGTGCCCCTACCCTCTAATACACATATATATTGAGAACATGGATTTTTTTATTCTTTTCTGTATTACCTTACTTTGTTAGAATATCTGATATATTGTATCTGTGTAGTAAATTTTCAAATGTTCGTTCACTTCTTTTCATAAAAAAAAGTAGTATTTTGGTGTATTCCTGAAGTGAAGTGTTGATATCAATTGACCTTTTATCCTGTTCAAAAGGAAAAGAAAGCACATTGGTAGCTTCATAGTGCTGCATCTTAACCCTTTGTGTCACCAGGGAGGCCCCACTTGAGTTTTACCTATTTATTTAAAAGATCTTATTTATTTATACAAGAGCTGGGGTACAGGCCAGAGGCGTGGGAGGGTGAGAGGATTCACCAGAGAAAGGGTGGGGAGCAGAACATGCAGATGGACCCAAAGCACTGCTGAGGGGAGCAGCAGACGAGACAGGAGAGGTCTGCGCACCATGTGGGTATCTGCCTGGCTGGCTGGGAATCAAACCTGTGCTGCAGAGGC
Source organism: Talpa occidentalis (assembly GCF_014898055.3). Lineage (NCBI taxonomy): Eukaryota > Metazoa > Chordata > Mammalia > Eulipotyphla > Talpidae > Talpa > Talpa occidentalis. The sequence goes on along the minus strand of NW_023601543.1, from coordinate 59,889,938 downwards.
TGCGGAGAGCTTCACAGCGCTGCACTCAACCCCCTGCACCACCGGGGAGGCCCTTGAGTTTTATTTTTTTATTATTTTTAAAAGATCTTTTTATTTATTTATTTATTTATTTATTTGTTTGTTTGTTTGTTTATTTGAGCACTGGGTATAGTCAGAAGCACGGGAGGATGAGAGAATTCGCCATAGCCAGAGTGGGGAGCAGAATAGGCAGACCGATGAACTACACTGCTGAGGGGAGCAGTGGGTGAGACAGGAGAGGGTCTGCCGCACCATGTGGGACCCTCGACGGCCGGCCGGGATCGAACCGGCACTGCAGATGATGTGGAGGACTGCTTCACAGCGTGGCGCTCAACTGCCTTTGCTACCAAGGGAGGCCCTTGAGTTTTATTTTTAATCTGAGTTTTAAAGCTTTTGTTTGGTTAACAACATCTAGGTGAATCAAAGTTCTATGTTCTTGCAGTGTTCAGAATTAAGTTTTGTCGTTCAAGTTATATGTTTAAATACTAGGAATACTAAATTGTGAGGGTAGTATTTGTATTAGAATACCTTTGGGGGGCCTCCCTGGTGGTGCAAGGGGATAAGTCTCAGACTGTGAAGCTATCTGCAGCCACTCCAGCACAAGTTCGTTCCCTGGCCAGGGAGGTGACCCACATGGCACAACAGACCTCTCCTGCCTTGCCCGCTGCTCCCCTCAGCAGTGTATTTCAGTCACTGCCTATTCTGCTCCCCACTTTGTCTCTGGTGAATCCTCTCACCCCTGCACCTCTGGCCTGTACCCCAGTTTTTGTATGCATAAATAAATAAATCTTTAAAAAATAAATAGAATACCTTTGGGTAACCTAAAGTACAACTGGATATATTCTTGAGTGAATGTAATAGCTTTTTATTTATGGGTTTACAGTAAATGTAATATAGGAAAAAAAAGTTGTTGACTTCATATGTTTTCATTAAATGTTACTTAAATTTGTTCAACCATCTCTGCAATTCCTAATGTTGTGCTAAGAAAGCAGATTATAGTAATAAATTAGTTTGTACATAACTGAATTAAACCAATACAAAAATTAAAAGTAACACTGATACAGTGGATGATTTTTTTTTTTTTTGTCAAAATAAATCACTTCATGTTGGGGTTATGACATTTTAATTTTTTTGAGATGCTTGTACTACCATGTGCTGCTTGATTTCTTCTGCTATAGTTTTTCTCTGTAAGAATTTATATGAAACCCTGTTACATTTTGTGCATTGTCTCATTTGGCTTTCATTTTGGGAAAATGAGTAATTTGCTACCAAAAAGTAGCTATGCTTGCTCTCAGTGTGGTTGTGAAGGTAAATGTGGTAGTTACTAGTATGCATGTTAGTGTTGGAATTAGGTCATCAATAGAATTGAGAATGTTTTATCAGGCGTTTCTAAATTATAGAACTTAAGAAATGCGATTGAAATTTTCTTATAATGACTTCTGTGATCTCAAGGATTATATACATAGACCCCAGTTTTGAAAGACATTGATGTATAGTCTATAAGTCAAAGCTCATTTTGTGTCAGTATAATTATGCAGTTTTATGTACTTTGAAGGACTCCCCCTCAGCAGTGTATTTCAGTCACTCTGCCTGTTCTGTTCCCTGTTCTGTCTCTGGTGAATCCCCCCCCCCCCCCCCCCGCATCTCTAACCTGTGCCCCAGCTCTTGTATGCATAAATAAATAAATCTTAAAAAAATTTTTTTGGATTTGTTTTAGCATGGGTGTGTGTATATATCTCTACCCTTAGCCTTTTTGTCTATATTTAAAGAGAATTTCCTATAGATAGCATATAGTGGGTTCTTGCTCTTGCTTCCTACTGATAATCTCTGCCCTTTCTAAAACTTTTTTCTAAACCCTTTATTTTGAAATAATTACAGCTTTACAGTTATAAAGAACTATACAGCGAGGACCCTGTACCCTTCATTCACCGAGCTTCTCATCTTGCTTAACTGTAGTACAATATCAAGACCAAGAAATTGAGTGGTATAATCCATAGTTTATTCAGATTTCAACACACACACTCACTCACACTCACACTCTCATTTGTGTATGTGTATAGCTCTGCAGTTTCTTTATGTATAGTTTAATGTAACTATTGCTACAACCAAGGTACTTACCTCCACCATCACAAGACTGCCTTGTGCTGCCTCTTTGTATAGCTACACTAACCACATGCCTCTGCAGACTCAAATGCCCCAACCCCCCATCCCTACTCCTGTGTATCACTTAATCTGATCTCTGTTCTCTGTAATTGTCATTTCATGAATGTTTTATAAATGGAATCTTGTAGCATACATCCTTTTGCGATTGGTTTACTTTCTTTGTGGTTTATCCAAATTATTGTGTATATCAGTCGTCTGTTCTTTTTGCTTCTGAATAGTATTCAGTGGTGGGGTATAGCACAATTTATTTACCATTCACCTACTTAAAGAACAATGATTAGTTTCCAATTTTTGGCTATTACAAATAAGCCACTCTGAACATTTCATGTAAGTCTATATGAAGTGAATTTCATATCTTTGGGGAGAATGCCCAAGAGTGTAATTGCTGGGTTCGTTCTATTCCTTTGTGTAGGTCCAGATTTCCATGGAAAGTTCATTTTTCTGTTTTAAAAGAATCGCCAAGATGTGTTTGTGTTCCAGAGTGTCTGTGTCATTTTATATTCCCATCAACAATACATGGGTAATTCAGTTTCTCTGCATTCTTGCCAGTATTTGGTATTATCTCTATTTTTTTGTTTTAGTCATTCTGATAGGTGCATAAGTGATAATTGTGATTTTACTTTGCATCGATCTAATAAGTGAAGCTGACTAATGTTTCACATGCTTATCTGCCACCTGTATATCCTCTTTGGTAAAATGTCTTTTTGTATCTTTTGTCTATTTTTTAATTTGATTGTTTTTAAAATGTTTAGTTAAAAAGTTTTTTCTATATGAATTTGGTGATGCAGGTGGATCAGATCACCTGCAGGTGTCTTGATTGATGTCCTGAAGTCCTTAGATAGTCTACCACCTCCTTTCCAGCCCTCACAGTTCTTTTTACTATTGAACATTAAAATTTTTTCTGGGTATTTGTGTTTATTATAGGTGTAGTAGGGAAAGGTCACTGTATACCTTCTTGTTGATACCACAAGCTGATTTCTGCTTTTCAGTTGGGTTTTTTTTTTAACCTATTTGCATTTAATGGGATTGCTGATAGGTTAGTCTGTCATTTTGATGAAACTATCACCTTGCTATTTGCTTTCTATTTGTTTGGTATGTTCTTGTTCTATTTTTTCCTCTTATGTTTCTGCCTTTCATTGGATGAATGGGGTAGTTTTTAGGATTCCATTATTTTCCTCCTTTGCTAGCTTTTTTTAGTTATACTTGTTTTATTTTTAGGTAGTCACCTTAGGGTTTAATATGCATGTTACTTATGGTTTATCTTCAAGTGATAAACCTTTTTATAATTCTTTGAAGCTTACTAAAATGCACCTCTATATCATTTCTCTTTACATTTGTGTTTTTAATTTCCATTCATTTTACATCTATTTTTAGCAACACAGTATGTTATATTCTGCTTTAAACAACCGTTTATTTAAGAGATTTAAATAAAAAGTTATTTTATATATACTCACATACTTATATATTCATTATTCTTCTATTTCTTTGTGTAGCTCCAAATTTCCATCTTGTGTTATTTTCCTTCTGCCCGAAGGACCTGATAAGGTAGCAGGAGAACTATGGGGATGTTAGACCTTTTTTTCATGAATTAAATTTTTTTTGTTACATCGTTGTAGTCCCCATAGTTCTCCTGCTACCTTATCACCCATGAACCATCACCATATTCCCTTGTGTTCATCCCTCCCCTGTTTCACTCTCCCTGCCTTCCCCTCCTTTGCTGTACCTCAGTTCTATGATCACCTTGCTAGTTTTGACTTTTTCTTGACCTTTTGTTTGGTTTCTCTATATTTCCCTATAAGTGAAAACATCTGGTATTTATGTTTTTCCTTCTGGCTAGCATAATCCCCTCCAGCTCCATCCATGTTGCCGCAAATAGCATTAATTTGTCCTTTTTTTGTTAGCTGAGTAATATTCCATTGTGTAAATATACCACAGCTTTTTCATCCATTCTTCTATTTTGGGACAGTTGGGTTGTTTCCATATCTTGGTTATTGTAAATAGCGCTGCAGTAAATGTAGGAGTGCAGGTTTCCTTTCGAATTAGTGTTTTGTGTCCTTTAGGAAGATTCCTAGAAGTCAAATTGCTGGATCATATGGTAGATCCATTTTTAGTGTTCTGAGGAACCTCTACACAGCTTTCCAAGGTGGCTGGACCAGTTTACATTCCCACCAGCAGTGTAAAGGTGTTCCTTTATTTTTACATCCTCTCCAGGATTTGTTGTTTCTGGTGTTTTTAATGCGGGCCATACTTAGTGGAGTGAGGTGGTATTTCATTGTGGTTTTGATTTTCATTTCCCTGGTAACTAGTGATGGTGAACCTTTTTTCATATGCTTGTTGGCCATTTGCATTTCTTTTTTGGAGAAGTGTCTTAATTTTTTCTGCCCATTTTTTGACTGGGTTGTTTTTGTTGAGTTGTATAAGTTCTTTGTAGGTCTTTGATATCAGTCCCTTATCTGTTGTATGGTGTGCAAATATTTTCTCCCATTCAGTAGGATGTCTAACTTTGTTTTGATTATTGTCTCTTTTGCTGTATAGAAGCTTTTTAGTTCGATGTAGTTCTGTTTATTGTTTCCTTTGTTTTCCTTGCTTCTGGAGAAGAATCCTCAAAGATGTTTCTGAGGTTTATGTCATGGAGGGTTTTGCCTATGTTTTCTTCTATATTTTAGGCGTCAAGTCTTACATTTAAGTCAAGTCCTTTATCCATTTTGAGTTGACATTTGTGTATGTGTTAGATAGTACTCTACTTTCATTTTTTTACATGCAGCTGCCCAGTGTTCCCAACACCATTTATTGAAGAGGCTTTCTTTGTTCCAATGTATGTTCTTTGCTCCTTTGTTGTAGATTAGTTGAGCATATATGTGTGGTTTTATTTCTATGCTTTCAGTTCGATTCCATTGGTCTTCACATCTGGTTTTTGTTTTAATACCATGCTATTTTTATTATAGTGGCTTTGTAGTATTGTTTGAAGTCTAGGAATGTAATGCCTCCATTCTTCTCTCTTTTAGTCAGGAGAGCTTTTGCTATTCGCCGCTTTTTGTGGTTCCATATGAATTTCAACAGTATTCATTCTATTTCTTTGAAGAATGCCATTGAGATTTTTATTGAAATTGATTGCATTGAATCTGTAAATTGCTTTTGGTAGGATGGCTGTTTTTGTCATGTTAATTCTTCTTATCCATGTACAGGGAATATTGGTTTATTTATTTGTGTCTTCTATTTCTTTTAACAGTGTTTTGTAGTTTTCCTTGTATAGGTCTTTCACCTCCTTTGTTCCTTTTATTCCCAGGTATTTAATTTTTTTGTGTGCAGTTGTAAATGGGATGTTTTCTTAATTTCTTCCTCTTGAGGTTGATTGTTTGCATATAGGAAGGCTACTGATTTTTGTGTATTGTGATTTTTTAAAATGTTTTTTATTGCATTTATGCTGGTTTACACCTTGTTCCATTATAGAAGTGTAGATCCCCCCCCCCCGCTCCCCTGCCCATCATGCATTGTCTTTAACATATCTTGTAGTGAAAAATTTGCAGGTAATTCTTTCAGCCTTTGTCTGCAATACTTTGTATTTCTCCTTTTTTTTTTTTTTTTTTTAGAATTTTTATTGAGCTGACATTGGCTTACTATATATAATTTAGGGGAGTAGGTTCACACCTATTCAGATGCATGTTGTCACATCACACCTACCATCAAAGCACCCATAGTTCTTTGTGGTCAATTTTTAAAAATTTTTGAAACGTGTTTTGGCTTTATATAGAATTCCAGATTGACCTTTTTTCTTACAATGTTTTATAAAGGTATTGCTTCACTGTATTGTGCAATATATAGTTTTGTGGATGAAGTTTGTTGTCTTCATCTTTGTTCCTGTATGAATAAATGAGGTATCTCTGCCTCCTTCCCTTGGACGCTTTTTTTTTAAAAAGATTTATTTATTTATTTATACAAGCACTGGGCACAGTCAGAAGCGCGGGAGGGTGAGAGAATTCACCAGAGCCGGAGCAGGGAGCAGAGCAGGCAGAAGGACCGAAGCACATTGCTGAGGGGAGCAGCGGGCGGCGGGAGAGGTCTGCGCGCCATGCGGGACCCTACTCCTGTGGCCGGGGAGCAGCCGGCGCCACAGAGGCTGCGGGCAGCTTCGCAACCCAGCGCTCAACCGCTGCGCCACTGGGGAGGCCCCCCTTGGACGCTTTTAAGATTATCTTTTTATTGCTGATATAGACAATTTGGTTTGTTAGGCCTTACAGTTATTATTATTGCTTTTTAAATGTTTCTTACGCTTTTGTTATTTGTTGAGCTTGAACATGTGGGTTTATAGTTTCTCCAAAGTTGGTATGTTTTCCACTATTCTTTTTTTTTGTGGACCCTCGCCGGCGGCCGGGGAACGAACTGGCACTGCAGAGGCTGTGGGCAGCCTGGCAGCCCAGGCTCAACCACTGCCCAACCAGGGGAGGCCCTCCGCTATTCTTAAGATAATTTTCTGTCATCCCCCCTTCCTGTCTGCATTCCATTTTCTTGTTTATCAGACCATCTAAAGTTGATACTGGTTGTTGATGTTCTGTTCATGTGTTTTTCAGTCTTGTCCCTTGCAGGTTCTCCTTTTGGATAATTTGTATTGCTGTGTTTTGAAGTTCATTAATTTTTTTCTCCTGCAATATTTAATCTGCTCTTAATTCCATCAAATGCAATTTTTACTCTATACAAGGTAATTTTCAATTGAATCATTTTTTTTAATACAGCTTTTGTGTTTCTCCTTAACATGTTTATGATTTTATGCTATTGGCTGTAGGGGATATATGGGTGCAATGCTATTATTTGTATTCTGATTAATTTTTCATTTGATTGGTTTTTCTTCTTAATGGAGTGTAGTTTTTTAATTTTTTGCATGTCTGGTGACCTTTGATTGGATGTTAGACAGTAATTTTTATTTTGTTGGTTTTTTGGATATTTTGTTTTAAATATTTTGAGTTTTTTCCCCTGGGATACAGCTAAGCTAATTGAAAATATTTAATCATTTAGAGACTTAATTTTTGCATTTAGTTAGGTGGGAAAAGAGCAGTCTCTAGACTTAGGCTAATTTTGCTCCACTACTGAGGGAGTGTCCTTCTCACTACCCTCCTTACATTATGAGGTTTTTCCACTCTTATTTGTGGGAACAGCATCTATTTTTGGCCATGTGGATTTTTCCACTTGTTTGTTTCAGGTGGTTCTAGGCTAATTTCTTCACCTCCATGTGCTCATTGTTACTCATCTGAATACTCAAGTGGGGGAGTCTGTACAAATCTCTGGGGTGTTCTCTGGCAGCTCTCTTCTCATTTTCTATCTTGCATGCTAGCTGTCTTGACCTATCCAAATTCCCAGTTCCTCCTCTTAACCCTCTGGGACACTGCATTTTGCTGGTATTCCTTTACCTTTGCCATTGCATGGAAACTCTAGGTAGTAAGCTATTTCTCTGCACCACTCAGTATTACTTGTTTCCCAGTGTCAAAAAGTATTGTTTTACATATTTTGCTTGGTTTATTAGTTACTATAGTATGGTAAGTCTAGTACCCCTTGTTCCATTTTCATCAGAAACAAAATCCTTAATAAATTTATAGTTTTGATATTGTGTTTGTTTTAAATCTGCTTACGTAGAATATTTCTTCATAAGAACCATTTTTAATTTACTGTTACCCCAGGAATGGCCTGTAGACTTTTTACTTCAATTGGGTAGTATGTGAGGTGTAGAGTAATGTGTCATGAAAAGGGAGTAAAGAATAGTAGGAGCGAAAGAATTCGGATTAGGTGCCACATACAGTCTTTTTGCAAACACAAGTATTTCTAGTTTCGAGGCCATACGTTTATTTATCATTAATGCATACTTTAGGCCAAGGTTTTTTACTACCATTCCATGGAACACTGTTGTTGCATTAGATTTTAATTGGTTTTCATAGCAAAAAGGATTCTATTGACCAAACTTATTTAGGAAATCTAGTTTTTATTTTAGAACTTCTCAAAACCAGTAATGTATTGATTTCTGTGAACCACCAGTGAACCAATGTAGACTTACTCTCAGTCACTGGACTTAAGTCATCATTGTCTAAAAATCTTAAGAGATGTGTCATTATTAAATATTCAGTTTCAAGGATTTTTTTTTTTAACAGTGTCTATAGATGTATTTAATTGCCCTGGGATACGTATGTGTATGCAAGAATTTATGTTTTAGTAAGTCTATTAATGACTCTTCCTAATGTCTATTTGATGATGGGAAAAAGCACAGGGAACCAAAACTGATACAGGCAAAAGTGAGGGTTGCCCAGGGACTCCAAACTATTAAAAGGGGGAAAACCCATGTTACCTATTCTAGGGTTCATGCCACCCATGTGCATAAAGGCAAAGTAACCAGATTCTAGCATGCACAAAGATTTTTAATTGGTTTAGAAGGGGGTTGGAGTGGAAGGAGGAGGAGATACGGATTTCAAAATACAAACTCCTGGTCAAACTCTGAAATCAACCATTTCCTTGTGAGTACCAGTCCAGTTAGATAGGCAAGGCCTAAGAGCAGAATTGCCAGGAGATTGAGTCCACGGCACCTTCCAGCAGGAAGAACAAGCAATAAATAGGTAGGGTTGAGGCCTGTGTGAAGAGGAGAGACCTGAAGTTTAAAATCCAAGCTGGATAATCTACTAGGAACCATGATAGCAGCTGCCATATTCTTTGTAGCAAGCCAGATCTCAAGCACAAAGCAGTTGTAGTGCAAGGATGGGTAACACTTAGCAATATAGAAATGGGGTGGGGGATGTGGTGTTCTTGTGGTGTCAGCAAGCCACCTCTCCCTCCTGACACTGCAACGTATTCTCTCATATTAGATTTTCTAATATGTCTAGTCTTCTGCTAGTACAATATTGTGTGTATGTTACTTTGTGCATTGTCTGTGTTTCAGGACTGATTCTTATAATTGTTTGACAAAGGAGGATGAGCACACACATGCCTTTGTGTTTTCGTTAGATATTTACATATTTTTCTACATTGAAATTATGTCTTTTTTTTTACACCAGTTTTTTTTTAAGATAAATGTATTTATTTTTAATTGAGGTAATATTGGGGTACCCCCATCAGGTATTACCATCATAGTGCACCCATCACCTTAGTCCACTACCATAGATCATCATTGTCTTGCACCATTTTGAAAGCTGTTGAGAGAAATTTTAGTAATATTCTCTAGTTGCCTTCTAGTATTCTTACTGCTCCTACCAAACTAATTATTCTTTCCTAACCTAGTAATTTTGAGCTAGTCTAGGATGTTGATTAAATGTATGGACTCTGGAGGCAGTCTGTCTGCTTTCTTCCAGTCTTGACATTGCTATTTACCAGGAGTTTGACCTGTGGCAAGAATTGCATTTCAGTGTTCCTATCTGTAAAATGAGAGAATAATAATAATAATAATAAAATAAACTCTGGGTAAGGGCCATTGTAACTAAATGAATTAGTAAATCTATAGCACTCAATATGTTGTCCATAATAGATGCTATATAAGTATTAATCTATCACATTTGAATATCATGAATGGGAATGGCCTTTCACCTGTCCGTTGTTTCTTTTTGTAAGTTGCAATTAACTTTTTCTTTAAATTTTAGCAAAGTGTACGACATACATATAATGTAGAGTCAGAAAAAGCCTATAAAACAGTAGCCCCTAGCCCCTTCTCATTTTTCTCTCCCAAATTTTGCTTCTTCATGCTGATCATATTTACCTTCATATCTGTAAATACTATGCTTATGTTGCTACTTCACGAATTTTCCAATTTTAAGCATTTTTGATTGATTTTCCACTGTAATACACTGCTGACTGGAGCAGTGGGCGAGACAGGAGAGGTCTGCCGCACCATGTGGGTATCTTCCCTGGCCGGCCGGAAATTGAACCTGTGCTGCAGAGGCTGTGGACAGCTTCACAGCGCTGTGCCCAACCCGCTGTGCCACCAGGGAGGCTCCCAAGTAAAATTTTAAGTGAAAGTGTATTTCCCCCCACCATTATGAAGTCAAAAACCTCTCTATGTCAGGAACTACATATAGTAACATTATTTTACAGAAAAAGACTCAAAGCTGATGTGTATTTCAGTCGGTCTGCCTGTTCTGCTCCCCACTCTGTCTCTGGTGAATCCTCTCACCCCCCCGCACCTCTGGCCTGTACCCCAGTTCTTGTATAAAAATAAATAAGTCGTTAAAAAAAATAAAATTGTACTTGGAATTTTGAATTTTAATCTTTCCCAGACTGGAAATATGCAGTAGTATGCTGCCAGAGAGCTGCAGCCTATTCTTGTTTTGCCCGCAGCAAGTTACTTAGCTCTCTCAATGACTCACTTTCCTCAAATAGGGTGATACTAAAAGCTATACTATTTCTTGGGGTGGTGTGTGAAGTTTAAATGAGAAAAGGCAGGTGAGACACCTCCATTCCCCCATCTCTTTTCAAAGAAAAAAAGTCCTGTATACATTTCTATTAAAACATCATAAAATGGCATTGAAAATGGTAGTATTGAAAGAAGAGAACAGATATTTCAAAATCTTCATTTATTGAGAAGTGCATTTGAGACTTCTTGTTCCTTTTATCCTATAAAGCTGGCGACTGCCAGTCTGTCTCCATGACTGTAGTTTTGTCTTTTTGAGGATGTCATATAGAAGGACCATACAGTATGTATATAACCTTTTGAGACTGACTTTTTTCATTCAGCGTAATGTCCTTGAGATTCATCCGAGTTATTATGTATGGTATACTTGTTTTGTGCTGAGCAGTATTCCATTGTATGGATGTGCCACAATTTATTCATTAAAGGATATTTGTATTGTCTTCACATTTTGGCAATTGAGGTTGGATCTACTATAAATATTCATGTACAGATTTTTTGAGGGAACATAAGTTTTCATTTCTCTAGGATAAACAGGGGTGTCTGGGCCATATGGTAAGTGTATCTTTAACATTATAACTAACTGCCAAAGTTTTTTTTCAAGAGAGCCTATACCAACGTTTTGTGGGGCTGTACACATGGAACATTTTATCTTGATTAATCTGTGATTTAGCTGTGCTGTCACATTCCCATTCCCCTCTTTCTTCCTTTTTTTAAAGCAGGTTTATTGACCAATGATTGATATACAGTAAACTGTACTTGCTTAAAATATATAATTTCGTAAGATCGATTTATGTATACACTCATAAAGACATCACTACAATACAACAGAGAGGGACTATATCCATCATCCCTAAATGTAATCATACCCTTGTAATATCTTTTTCTGCCTCTCTCCACCATCCTTAAGCAGTCATGAATCGACTTTGTGTCACATTATATTAGCTTGTATTTTCTAAAGATAATAAAGTATGTACTCTTTGTGCCCGGTTTCTTTAAGCATAATTATTTTTTTATTGTTGTGTGCATCAGTAGTTTATTCCCATTCATTGCTGAATAGTTGAGGGTATGGATATACCACAATTTGTTAATTCATTTGTTTATTCTGTTTTTGGTTATTACAAAAAGCTGCTTTGAACATTCTTCTTCTGTAAGTCTTCTGTAAGACATATATATTCTTTTCTTTGGGGGTAAATAGCTAGGCGTGAAATGGCTGATTTTTGGTTGATAAATTTTTTTTAAGATTTATTTATTTGTGCATACAAGAACTGGGGTACAGGCCAGAGGTGCAGAGGGTGAGAGGATTCTTCAAACAGAGTGGGGAGCAGAACAGGTAGACTGACTGAAATACACTGCCAAGGGGAGCAGCGGGCAAGACGGAAGAGGTCTGCTGCGCCTGGTTGATAAATATTTAACTAAATTCCCAAACTGTTTTCCAAAGTGATCGTACCATTTTATATTTCTACCAAGCAGTGTAAATTTTGGGTTGTTGTCTGAAAAAGGATTCTATTTAATTCAAGATGTTCACTTAAAAGTGTGCTTGTCCTATATTTGCTGAAATGCAATTTAGTTCTTTATATTTTAAAATTCTCATTTGAAATTATGTGAAGTGCTCTTGAAGGGTAGAAAAGTATCAGTTATAGGTGCTTTTAAACTATTTACAGTTAAGTTTAAAGGTATATGGTACTTTAATTTTTTGGAATATGTGGCTACAGGTACTCATCCATTCCTTTGAAGCAATCTGAAAAATTGGACATAAATCATATAATTATCTCTTGTACATCTTATACATGTAATTAAAGGAATGCTACAAATGTTCTTACCTTATGTACAAAACAAATGTTTCTACCCCCGTTCCTTCAATATAAATAATAAATGTAAGGTGGTTTATAAGCTACCTTTATAGTTGAATTCTTAATGCTATATTTTCTTAAGACCCTCTTCCATTTCAAGTTTTGGTTGTCTACCTTAAAAGCAAAAGGCATTTAAAAAATTCATCTCATCCAGCTATCCACTTCTGATATATATCCAAAACAACTGGAAGCGGAATCTTGAAGAGATATTTGCACACCTATGTTTATTGTAACTTTATTCACAATAGCAGAGAGATGAAAGCAAACCCAGATGTAGTATATACATATCATGGGATATATATGGAGCCTTAAAAAGGACGCTTTGTCACATGCTACAACATGGCTGAACCTTGAGCACATTATGCTAATGAAATAAACTAGTCATAGAAGGATACATATTGTAGGATTTCACTTACATGAAATACATAAAGTAGTCAAAATAATAGAAAGTAGAAAGGGGCTTACTGAGGATGGTGTGTGGGGAAGGAGTTTTAGGGGGAAGGAGAAAATAAGTGTTAAATGGGTATAGTTTCAACATTGTGAATATACTTAACACTACTGAAATTGTACACTTAAAAATGGTTAGGATTGTAAGTTTAATGGTATGTAGTTTTTGCCCCATTTAAAAAGACATAAAATGCAAATGCCTACTAAAATCCTATTAAAAATTCATCTTATTTGGTGTCTTTAGTTGGATGAATGTCTTAAAGCTTTTTTTCTCATATTGTTTTATGTCACCTAGTCTTCTCAGCTATTAAACTCCTAAAGCTTGCATTTGGGATGATGAAAAGGAATCCAAAACTGTGAGATGGAGGTAGTTTGTAGTCTTCTCTTGAGTCAGAAGCTACTTCTTAGGTCTCTTTTCCTAGCTATGAGAATTTCCATACCATCAAATAATCCAGTAGGCTGATGAAATAGAGAACAAACTACCTCTGTTAAAATAAACATTTTTTAAAAAAAGATTGATTTATTTATTTATACAAGCACTGGGTACAGTCAGAAGTGCAGGAGGGTAAGAGAATTCACCAGAGCCAGAGCGGGGAGCAGAACAGGCAGACTGAGGAAGTACACTGCTGAGGGGAGCAGCGGGCGGCAGGAGAAGTCTGCGCACCATGTGGGACCCTTGCCAGCGGCGGGGGATCTGACTGGTGCTACAGAGGCTGGGGGCAGCTTCGCAACCCAGTGCTCAAGTGCTGCGCCACCGGGGAGGCCCCAACCTTTGTTTTTTTTTTTAACTTCAGTACTTCCTGGATCTGCTAGTTAGTCTTGAACTAAGGAACTAGTCTGTATATTCTTATGTTGTCTTACAGATTGTTGCTTATTTAGCAAGACTGATTGCTCTATGTAGCTTTTTACTATTGCTGCTTGTGTCCTGATTACTTTTAGGCACACAGCAGGTTGTTTATATGTTACTTATTATCCTACTTGACCTTCCAGCAACATTCTGCAAAATACACTATTCTTGTACCCTTAAAGGTTTTTCTTCTTTCATTTTCTTTGAGACACCAAGGGTCCTGCTTATTTCTCTTTATCTAACTGACCCTTCTACCCACTTTCATTTAATTCTCTAGTTTCTTCCTACCTGTTTAATTCTAAAATTATTTATTAAGTCTCTTACTTCCATGTTTTATCCATGTACTGTTTTTTTATGTTGAACCATTCTTGCATCCCAGGAATAAATCCCACTTGGTAATGATGTAAGAATGTTATAATGTTGAATTTGGTTTTCTAAGATTTTGTTAAGGATATTTGCATCTATGTTTATCAGGGAAATTAATATGTAGTTTTCTTTTTTTTGTGATGTCCTTGTCTGCTTTTGGTATTACAGTAATGTTGGTCTCTTAACATGTGTTTGGGGAGCATTTCCCTCTTACTCAATTTCTTGGAAGGGTTTGGGAAAGATAGGTATTAGCTCCCTTTGAAGGTTTGGTAGAAATCACTAGCTTTCAATTTCCCTGCTTATAATTTCCTTCCTGTTCAAAATTTCTGTTTTTTCATGCTTCAGTCTTGGAAAATTGTATGCTTTCAAGAATTTGCCTATTTCTTGCAGGTTTTCCAGTTTGTTGGCATTAGGGCATTCATAGTAATCTCTTACGATCCTCTCTATTTCTGAAGTGTCTGTAGTAACTTCTCTTTTGTTTCTGATTCTGTTTATTAGAACTCCCTTTCTTTCACTTGTGAGACTAGCTAAATGTTTGTCTAATTTCATTTTTTCAGAGAACCAGCTTTTGGTTTCGTCGATCTTTTCAACTGGATTTTTGCTTTCTATTTCGTGTATTTATACTCTAATTTTTATTGCTTCCTTCTACTGACTGTTTCATTTGTTCTTCTTTTTCTTGTTCCTCTAGGTGTAATATTTGATAATTTATTTGACCTCTTTTTAGTTTACACTTAGATCAAAGGTATAGCCCATTTAGGTCTCAGTGTTATAATGAAGTGTATCTTATTTGACCACTCTTCTTGCCTTGTCCCCAGGCTTTGTGTTCTCTCCTTTTGATTGAGGCCTCTAAACTGGCTTTCAAATGACCCCAGTGCAAAAAGTTGCTTCAGTGCTCTATCCCTGCCTCTATAAAGTTTTCTTTCCCCCCTTCTCCCCCATAGCCAGTTTTTTTCTTACTTTCTAGGTTAAGTTCACACTAAGAACTGTGTGTTACATACATGGATGCTGTGTTTTGTCTGACATTTTTTCGTTTTCAGCACAGTAGTTGTCTGATATGGAAGTATTTCCCAGCCTTTTTCATTTTTTGGCTCGCATGGAAAAATGATAGTTTGTACTATTACTGGGAGAAACTGTTGAAAGCACTTAAGATTGGTGTTTGTACATAAATCAGGCTTCTGACTGAGAGGTTCTGGCTGCCCATGGCTGTTTTTTGCCTGGCAGCGCCAGAGGTTGAGGCTGTCTCAGCACTACTGTTACTTATTCCCAGTACATTTTTAGGAAAGCTTTGGAAGTTAAATATAAATCTCAGAAACAGCAGTGATATATGTTAAGATTTTTTAGTTCATGAAGAAAGGGACACAGATCCTCAATCGTGTTTGGCCATTCAAAATTGTACAGGAAAGAAAATTGTAATTAGGCTCTTTCTTTATAATACGAGAAAATATTGGTGGATCATGTCATGATCTGGGGATTTTCTAATTATATTGAGGAATATAATTTCTAATTACACTGTAAAGGAAGTGGTAATTTTGAGAAAATAGGGAACCTTATATGGCAAAAACTGTAAAAATAAGTTCACAGGCAAATGCAAACTTGGAAGAAAGTCTCTCTAATAAGAACACATTATATAAAAATATTCTGTATATAAATAGTACCTGACAAATCAGGAAAAAACTATTCATAATCCAGTAGAGAAATAGGTACAATCTATGGACAGATTGATAGTTCATGAAAGAAATAATAAACTTAGCCAATGACTAATTAGTGAATAATAATCAAAGAACTGAAAATAAGCTTTGCTGATAGATTATATTGGTTTAGTTTTGCTGGTGGGATTATCAAAAGCTTAAATTGTGCACTCTATTCGACTGTCATCACTTTATCTTAAAGAAACATAACTTGGCCAAATTATATGTTCATTGGGAAGTAATGATGGTAAAACTTGGTTAACAACCAATTACTATTCTTGAGTTGAAATATATTATAACTTAACTGCTCGTAAAATACTGTGCAGGTATTAATTTTAGTGTAGATTTATATGTTTTGATATGGTATGGTAAGTTGTTAATAATATACTGAATGAAAGAAATTCCTAAATCTACATACAAAGATTTGGATTATTTGTGCATGTACAGAGAAAAGTCTGGAAGGGTATATAAAGTTTTCTTCCCCTCTAAGGAGCTATCTTTGGGGAAGGACCTTTATTATATAGCAATTTCTTTAGTTTTAGGATTGTTTATTTATAATAAACACACCAAAGTGCCTTCTAAATATTAGAAGATGTAGAATTAAAAGCAGCTTATTTTCAGTGGTGCTCATGTTTTTAAATGCAGCATCTTTATTCGAACCTAAAAGGTTTGATTCTTCCTTTTTTATGCATTTTCTGTTTTAGAAGTGTGTTTAAGGCAAATGAGTGCATACTTTGTTCCCAAAGATATTAATTTGAGCTGCACATATTATAACAAGTACCCAAGTTATAACAATCATAACAGGGAGTCTTTTATCTTCTGTTTACATAATTTTGTTGTATTGTAGATGGCTTTCTTCCTGTTTCTAAATTTTTGGAATTCTGAATTAAATGTACAGCTGGAATGACAAGGTGAAAGATTGCTTGTCAGATTGCCTATGTTTTCCTCTAGATAAATAATAGACCCTATGGAGCAGCAAGCAAATGAAGTAAAATATAGGGTGTTATGCCTGTTGCTTTATACAGGAAATTGCTGTGTCACTTTGGGCTTTATTTACAGAAGTCAGTACGCTGAAATTCTATCTTGTGCTCTCCTTCCAAATTTTGTTATTTTATTTTTTTTAAAGATTTATTTATTCATACAAGAACTGGGGTATAGGCCCAGAGGTGCAGGGGGTGGGGGGATGTGAGAGGATTCACCAGAGCCAGAGTGAGGAACAGAACAGGCAGACAGACTGAAATACACTGCTGAGGAGAGCAGTGGGCGAGACAGGAGAGGTCTGCTGCGCCATGTTGGTAGCTCCCCTGTCAGCTGGGGGATTGAACTTGTGCTGCAGAGGTTGTGGATAGTTTCGTAATGCTGTGCTTAACCCGTTACGCCACCAGGGAGGTCCCTCCTTCCAAATTTTAAATATAAATTATTTTAAAAATTAAGACTTAATTCACATGCTTAATTGAAAAAAGGAGGCTGTATAAATAATGTACTTAAGTATACCCCATGTACACAACGTTACATTTAAGATGGCATAGGAAAAAATTATTTGGAAAGTAAATTAATTGTTTTGATACACAGCTTTTTAAAAATTTAACATTGGCCGTTGGTGTGTACATGTGTATGCATGTTCATGTAGAATTCATTAGTTCCTTTGGCTGCATCATCAACAATTTTAGAAGTTTTAAACTGGCAGTTTGTTGACAGTTGAGTAGGTACAACTTAGTTTGCTTTGTTGCAGCTGCATTTGGCCTTTATTTGCCATAGATACTAAAAAGATAAAATAACAATACTAGAGTAAACTAAGGAGATATAATTCAGAAGATACAAAGAAGTTAAGGTAGACTCTTTCACATTTCCCAGATGTACACAACTTTTTGTCTGAACTGGTATATTATCATTTATATGAGTAGTCCTGTCTTTCTTCCATTGGTGGCTTTTGAATATGGGAATTTGGTGGTGGTTGGTTTTTTCTTTTTTCTTTTTTCTTTAAATGTAAGGTGAGATGGTAAAGAATAGAGGCTGGCTGGTTAAACCTTTCTGTGGGATGGTGGGAGCAGGAAGTGCCAATCTTATGTGTTGGTTTTCTGCTTGGTGTGGTGGTATAGTTGTGGAAGAATTAAGAGTTTAAGAGGGAGGAAGAGCTGTTTAGAGTCCCTTATTCTTGGGGATTATGCATGACTTGAAGGGAACACCTTACTTACTGCTCAGAGGCTTTGGAGTCATACTATTTGAATCCAGCCTCTGCTAATAAGTGTTAGTAACTGTGTGACCTTGAGCACAGGATTTACTTTCTCCATGCCTCAGTTTTCCTATCTGTAGAGTAGGTATAGTTATTGTAATAGACCCTATTTTGTAGAGTAATTGTGAGGATTACATGAATAAGAATATGTAAGGTGCTTAGAATAGTGCTTGCTACATATTAAGAGTTCAAATACTAGTTATCAACACCTGAATTAATAAATTATCTAGTAATATATAGCTGAGACTATTTTGTAATAGCAAAACGTTTTCAGTAGTTGATTTCAAAAGAATGATATTTATGGTGCTGTGATAGTTTTTTTATGCTGATTTTACTTTTTCATTAGCATCCAGTACATCCACTGAACACAGTGGGTCCTGAGAGGCCAAGAATTTAAGGATCAAGACTGATCTGCCTAATTTTTGTTACATTGGTTTTGTCGTAAGAGATACAAATTAGTTGAAAATTGGAGGATGGTAGAGTAACAGATGTTTAAGTTCTTGTATCTTCTCTAAATTGTTAGGTGTGGGTGATAGTTAACTGGATTTTTTTTTTTTAACTTCCTGTCATCCTTTTTTTTTTTTTATAGAGGCATGTTTTTATTTATTTATTTGTTTGTTTGTTTGTTTGTTTTGTTTATACATGCACTGGGTACAGTCAGAAGCGCGGGAGGGTGAGAGAATTCACCAGAGCCAGAGCGGGGAGCAGAGCAGGCAGAAGGACTGAAGTACACTGCTGAGGGGAGCAGCGGGCGGCAGGAGAGGTCTGCGCGCCATGTGGGACCCTCCTCCCGTGGCCGGGGAGCAGCCGGGGATCAAACCGGCACCGAACCGGCACCGCAGAAGCTGCGGGCAGCCTCGCAACCCAGCGCTCAACTGCTGCGCCACCGGGGAGGCCCCTGTCATCCTTTTTGTATGTGTTCATGATTATTTCATTAGGCTGCTTTTTTTAAAATTTAAATGAGGAAAGGGGGCTGCCTATAGTAAGCCCTCACTTAACATTGTCAAAGGGTTCTTGAAAACTGACTTTTAGTGAAACAACCTAAAACAAACCTGTAGGCTAATTGGTGCATATTTCTGCTCGCAGAAATGTCACCAAGCTTCTAAATAAAAACCCAAAACTTTTCTAATATTCAACAATGGTTTTTAGTTCAGGGTCATGGTTGGATAGAGCTAAATGTGGCAGTTTCAGACACAAGGTGGAAACCGACCCTGGGTGGGAGGCCATTCCAGCATGCATGTACAGCCATATCCTCTCAGACTAGGACAATTTGTACACACCAGTTAACCTAATGTGCACATCTTTGGGATATGGGAGGATGCCAGATATGTGCAGAAAACCCATGAGGGTGAGAACATGCAAGCTCCACATATTGTAAGAGCCAGACTGGAGCCCCACAGACAGTGGCCTCAGCCTGGGAAATCAGTCTTTCTTACCCCTCTTCATCAGTGTTAACAATGAAGCAACTTTTGAACAAAATGCCATTATTCAAGGATTTGCTGAACTAGTTTCTCTCTCACAAGAATTCTCTGAGGCAGTCAATTCCAGGCTGCTCTGGAACTCTACTGTTCGAGGAATTTAGGATTCTGTTTTTCTACTCATCATCCTTAACTTTTGGTTAAAGATGGATTCCAGCTTAAAAAAAAAAAAAAAAAAGATGGATTCCAGCTAAGGTGAGGGAAAGGTTGAACAGAACTTGTCATTTCCTTATATCCAGTGACTACAATTTAATCACCAGGGCAACCCACAAGAATGACTTGGAATCCCAGTATTTATTCTGTGTAACCATGTGCCTAATTAAATTAGCGGTTCTGTTGAGAGGGGGAGAGGAAAGGGGGGGAAGAGAAGGGGCATCAGGGACACCTAGAATCTGAAACAAGTTATAGAACAGTGCTCATATAGACATATGTAAATATTAATACTAAAGTAGGAAAAATATGTGCTTCCGTCTGTGTAAAATAATCTTAAATATAGTGGACATTTTAGAGCATTTGTTGCTTCTGGGAACAGGAACTGGGTGACTGGGGTCAGGATTGGGAGGGAGACTTTTCAATATATATCCTTTAGAATTGATGATGTGTAAATTTTTACTTCAAAAGTAGTAATTGAAATTAAGTAAAGTCTGGAAGTTTGGTCTTTTTTCATTAAAAAAAATGTTGAAATTTCAAAAAATGAGTTAGACTAGGTAGTTTCAACCTTTTCAAATTCCTAAGTATATTTGTTTTTAAAGCAGCTAGGCAAAAGGCATTGCTGACTGCCTGGAAGGGGGAAGAATTCTTCTGACTTATGAGATACATTTCTGGGAAGGATATAAACTTTAACGATGCAAACATTTTTAGGGTTTTTTGGGGAGAAGGTGAGAGGGCAGTTACGCTTATTTAGACTTTGGTACTGGAAATATTACACATTTTATGGTTATAGCATAGAAACTCAAGAAATCCCTAAAAAATGGTCTTCAGGGTTGTTCCCAAAGTAAGGAGTCTACTTTATAACACCCACTAGATATTTAGTAATTTATGTTTTAATTCTTTAACTGATATGAGCCAAAAATGATCCATTTAATTTTTGGCATAGTTGAGTTTTTCTCCTCCTTTGTGATAGAACAGAATTAAACTTACTGGTAAGTTATTCATTGGCCTGATGTCTGAGTTATGCAAAGTACAATTAAGCTTGTCTCTTAAGTGACACTTTTAAAAATATGAGTAGAATTACATCTAAACTCACTTAAAATAATTTCTATAGGACACTTTCTACCTCCTTCATTACACTTACAGCCTTTTGTATGTTATACTACCTGTTAAAATGTGGTACTTGGAACTGATGATAGTGTTAGAGATGTGGTCAGCCTAAACCTTTGTGAGCTGATTATTGGTGTTGATTTGTATAATTTATTAGCTTGTGCTGTGAATACTTTTTTCATAGCCATATTTCATGAAATTTTTTGGAAGTAGTCTGCTGACTGGTAACTCATCTTGTGTGTTTATTTCAGAAATTATGAAAGGACTGCATGCTTGGTTTTATTTTATTCAGTCTAAAAGTTTTGGTTCATTTAAAAACATTGGAGTATTTAAATCTGCATTAACTTTATCACTTGTTACCCAATTAAGATGACTTTTTAAAATGGAAAAAAAATCATTTAAAAGTTGCTGCCTATATTTAACAATTGTAAAATATTAGCAAGTGCTGTATTATAGCTAGACAGTGGCCAGGTTCATCATAAAAGACTTCTATGCTTAACATTAAAAAAAAATTAGTTTTCATTTCTGTGGTCATGAGCTCTAAACTTTGTTCAAGTTTAGGACTAGACAGTGATGATAAAGTTATTACTCTGAGATAACTGATTTTTCATATGTTAAAAACAAAGCAGGTACTGAGCATAAATTATACTGAACATTGTGGAAAATGACACTATAATGGGAGGAAGAAATGTACATTTTCTACCTAGCTGGAAGGATCTTAGTTTCCTCTCTTTCATTTCTGGCATTTAATGTTGAACTGTTACTTTCATTTTCAGTGTTTTCTCCAGTAGTTGATAAGGATTATAGATGTGTAAGCTACTAACTATAAATAATATAGAATTTGAAAATGATTTTTGTGGAGAGTGTTGCTCATCCCCAGTTTAAGATATCACAGTATTTTTTATAGACTTTTAATTTATAAACATTAAGAAATTTGCTTTTCTAATATTTAACATGTGGATTGAAAATACAGTTGTTTTTAACCTTTAAAAATTAACTATGCCTGCCCTGTCTGTTAGACATGCCTATTTAAATAAAATTTAAAATGAAATTATCAATATTCATTTGTTTACTTGTCATGTTTCATATGCTCAATGGCCACATGTGTCTTGTAGCTACATTATTATCTTAACACTAAAGGTAGGATGAATCCTAGCAGAAAGCATAATTCTTTAATGACTTGTAAGAATAGAAATGCTGTACACTAATTATGGAAAATAGAAAATAGAAAAGTAAAACGAACAAAATAAAAAGTGTATGTCCCAACTATAGGTCTTATATTTTTAACATTGGTTTTATATTCCAGTCCTTCTTCTCTACATGTTTGTATAAACACACATATTCTTTAGAGGGATGATTTTACATGTGCTTGCTTAAAATTAAACACAGGAATGTGAAATTAACACTTTTTACTGCAAATGATTTTGCTTTATAGTAGTTTACCTGAATTTAGTTCTAACTCTAAACAACTGTTTATCAGCCTTTTGAGTAAAAATAATAGTACTGTTTTATTCTAGGTAAATATAAATTAGATGTATTAGAAATTTATTGCCATTTTCTTTTAAAACCTCGTTAAAAGTTGTTAGTAGCTGTCTGTTTTTACTATCAGAGTTTACCTCAAATTTCAAATGAATTCATGAAGCTTCACTATGAAATGATGTTACCGGCACTTGGAAATTTTATTTTGCCCTTTTGCTTGCTTGATATTTGACTCTCTCAGCATCATTTTTGACTATCAACATTAGTTGGTAGGTTCATACAGGCTCTGTTGGAAATTATTATGAATTTGTTCATCAAGCCTGAGTATATGGATTGGTTTTTACATGGTGTTATTTTTCATGAGTTTCAGAGTTACATTATAGCGTTCATTTTAAATGCATTCCTTTATTTCATAGCAAATGCAAGATAGGCAGTAGATGATCATGATAATGTCATCAAGGTATGACTAATGGGCAATATAGGATGTTATTAGATCACTAAGGAAAAATTCTTAAGGTTTGTACCCTGAATCCTTTTTCACCACAAAACTATATTTGCTTATCATTTAATACCCATAAGACACAAATTTTCAGAGGGGATGTAGGAGTTTCCCAATATCTTCCTGAGTTTAAAAAAAAAAGACAATAACTATTTTAATGAGCGCTTAATTTACAATGCATTATTAGCTTACAAAAGTCACACATTTTTCAAATATGAAATTAGGAATTGTCATACTGTAGTCCAATAGTTTTATGAATTTCTCTGATATTAGAAGCACTGAAATTAACTGTATTTTTGTATTCTGTCTGCCAGATAGGATTATATATGACTTAAAGAGCATCTTGGAATTCCATGCCTGTAAATTATAGTAATTTCTGAGACTTCTGTGTAGCATTCAGACTCTTTTAATTATAGGGCAGCAGAATGATTGATTTTTCAGTGATTGTGATTTGGTACATATGCACATTTAGATTAGAGTAGAATAAGAACCGAAGATAGTCGTTCTGTAAATTTTAGATTTTAAGGATAATATAATCATCCCAGGATTTGCCTTGTTTAGAATGGCTTCTCCAAAATTATTGAGTATTTATGTATGAGCTTTGGATAGGTAAATTTCAGGGTATACAGTTTAAAACGCTCCATCAAAGACTGTATTTTAGCGGGAGAAGAAAAACCAAGACAGTTTAAGTGGGCACTCCGTCCCACATCATATTTTCTTATCTCATCAAAAGTTCTTGAAGTGGTGGTGAAAAGATAACTTTAACAATTGAAGCTGAATTTAGCTGTTCTAGTTCTTTTCTCTGTGGCACCAAATCTGGACGTATACCCATGTATTTGAGAAACTATACATGTTTCTTAGGTGACTCCAGGACACATTATCATATAACATCTTTGCAGAGTAAATTGTCAGCAATTTTGAAAAACATCTCAATTCAGTTTTTTACTAAAAAAATGAGATATAATTGACCCATAACATTATATTATATTTGTTTCAGTTACATAGCATAATGATTTGATATTTGTATTTATTGGAAAGTGATTATCACAATGAGTCTAGTTAATGTCCTTCACTGTACACAGTTACAAAGTTTTTTTTGGTCATGAAAACTGGGAAATTTTGATAAAATTTTATTAGGAAGACTGAAACAGTTTTGAAAGAGCTTTATTCTTACCTAAGGGAAGGCAAAATAAACAATTATTTAGTACCTATTATATGTTAATCACTGTGATAACCCCCTAGAGAAGTTTTCTAATTTGAATCCTTTTTTTAGCCCTTTGACTATTATGGAAACTGAGTCAAGAGAGGTTAAGTTCCCCAGAATCTCCTGTAGCTAATGACAATTGGAATTTGTCAGACTCCAGAACTCTCTTGCAGTCTCCTGATTACACAACAAGAATGAGATCCTTACTCTGTGTGTGTGTGTGTGTGTGTGTGTGTTTGTTTTCTTTAGGGAAAAAACAGTGAGTGCATATGCATGTATTAGAGTAGGGTAAGATTAGAAACAATTAGAGTTTGGTGGGATTAAAGTATATCATGGGAAGACAATTGAAAGACAATTGATGGTAGTTTAAACTGGTAGGGATTATGACAAAAAGTAGTGTTTCAGTATAAATGGTAGCTATTATTGTGGAGAGTGAATTCTCAAATAATTATGTGAAGTTCTTACTATCTGTGGGAAAGATGGATATTGTTTATAACAACAGGGACCATAGTAATAGTTTAGATTTGCAACTTTTGAATAAAGTTGTAAAGCCCTCCTACAGTATCTTATTTGGCAAGTTTTTCCATGTTGTTGACAAGAAAAGCACTTAATGCTATAACTAGTTTTAAAAATACTTAGGTGTTCTAAAGACACTGCATTGAATATGTCTGTGGTAGAAGTGCAAAATATTGATTTCTTGGGTGATTAAATGGAGGATATATATACATTAGCAGGAAGGAACTGCATTTTAGGGTTTTGTCTTTTTCTTAAATGTTTGTATTTTTTATTTCTAGGCTGTTCGCTGCTACGAATCTCTAATCTTAAAAGCTGAAGGAAAAGTGGAGTCTGATTTCTTTTGTCAATTAGGTCACTTCAACCTCTTATTGGAAGATTATCCAAAAGGTAATTTTTCCCCCTTGTTAACTACTGTTTCACTATATATGTATTTAAAATAGTTGCAATTGTTTGTTCTGCCTTTATCAAGGGCACTTTTAAGAAATTGTAAGCTTGTGAATATTCTAAACAATGAGAAAGAAAAGTGGAGTAAATGGAAATGTGAAATGTTCGTGTGCCTCCATGTAAATTATCAGTGAGTTAATAATTCAGTTAAGCTAACTGCCTACATGTGCACTGCCATTTTATTATGCCTTGTGAAGAATTCCAGCCCTTTATAAAACTACCATTGTTACTTGTAGTAGCAAGTAGGCCATTGATGGACACTTTGGAAAAGTAACACAAATTCAGCATTTTCCTTCTTTATCCTGGTCAGGAAGCTTCTGTGTTAGCTGGGAAATATTTCAATGAAAACCTGATTTGTAGCCATTTATTGTAAAGGTAAGTAATGTAGAGTGATGGTCACATATGAGTTTAAGGCTTATATAAAACAATTTCATTTCCCATTTGAAATTTTTTTCCCTCTAAGAAATAACATCCTCCCATATCAAAGACAAAATGAATAGCCAAAAAAAAACCAAACAAAACACACACACAAAAATCCCATTGTATCCTTATAAGCAAGGGCATTTTAACCTTTTGAGGACAGTGAACTTCTTATGTAGAGTGGATAGATGCATTATGTTTGTTTTTAACAAATGTTTAGTGGATAGAACAACTGGCAGGTTGTTTCAGAACTACAGCGAAGGATTGTTAGTGTTTAATGTTGGTGATTTATTATGCCACTTTGTGTTAGATCAAGTGAATGCACTCCTAATGAAAATGCAGTTTTATTTTGAGACAGAGCATGGAGTTTGATTTATTTTCCAGCTCAACTCTGTTGTTATAGCTGCATTACCTTTCACAGGTTATATAAACATCCTTGAGCATTTTCTAATCTGCAAAATTGGGGGGTAGTGATAGTTCAGCATTTTGGAGATTGCTATGTGAAACTGGTTAGTACTTAGCAAAATGGTTTCAAGATAATAAGTATTAATAATTATATAATACTCTAAAATATTTTAATTAAGTAACTTAATTTAAAGTACAATATTATATATAATTGCTTGCAATCTAATTTTTAAGTGTAGTATCTTTTTCTTGGAGAGCACACTAATTTGAGAACATATAAACAAGAGGCCCGGACTTGAAAATGAGGTTTGCACATTGGGTTATATGCCCTTGCTGTTTATTGGTCATATACGGTCTCGTGTGTGTGTGTGTGTGTGTGTGTGTGTGTGTGTGTGTGTGTGTGTGTGTGTATTTCAAGTTAATGGCTTCTTTTTTATGTATCTTTTTTAATTCTCTTTAAGCTTTATTACTCATATTCTCACTTAAAACATTCTTTTTAAATATTTTGAATTTTTTCTATTTTGTGTATTTCTGAAAGTCCAAAACTAGAGTCAATCTCTAGCAGCTGTCCATCATCCCCCCAATATCCCCCCCCACCATTATCATCTTACCAACCAGTATATGGGAAGGCATCTTTAATTTTTTTGTTTCCCCTGTCGTCTTACATCCCTTAGACCCTTTCTTCTGCTCAAGTTCAGAAGCCTCACTTCATTCATTACTGCCTGCTAGTTTTTATAAGTATTTTCAAATCATCCATTTTGTAAATGTCCAGTATTTGTCTTTACCATTCTGACTTGCTTTAATGCACATAATTCACTTGAACTGCTTTAATTTTGCTTTAAATGGCAACATTTCATCTTCTTTTATGCTGAATATTATTCCATTGTGGGGATAATACCATTTCTTCTTAATCCAATCCTCTGTCAGAGGACATTTAGGTTGTTTCCAGTCCTAGCTATTATAAATAATGGTGCAGTAAGCATTGTAGAACATATGTTTTTCGAGTTGATGGTTTCATGTTCTTGGGATTGATGCTCAAGAATGGATTGCTGGTCATATGGTATTGTCACTTTTAATTTTTTAAGGTAAATCCAGATTGCTTTCCAAAATGGCTGTTCCAGTTATAGTTCCACAAACAGTGTAACAGGGTTCTGCTTTCTTTGCATCCTCTGTGGGAAAATTTGTTACCTCAGGCTGTTGCTTTCTCTCTTTGGAAATAATATAAGAACCTCAACTGCAGCCAAATAGGTACTTATTTTTAGAGAATAAATTATAAACTGTAACACTTTGGGAAGTAAAATCATGCAGTAAACAAGTGAATAAACTGTTCAGGAATATACGTATGTGGGGAACATTGAACCTGTTATTTTTGAAGATAGTTTTTTTATTGCCTTTGAGTCCTTTTTTTCTGTGTGAGATTTTCCAAGTTTGGGGTTCTTTCAGCAAAACCACTTCTACCTTTGCAGTAGCAAATGACAGAACCCTTTTTGTGTACATTTTAGACTTTGGTTTTTATTTGTTCTGATCCTGTTTGCTTCCTGTCTTACAGCAATTCCTAAAAATGTCTGATGTGCAGGTAGTATTCTTCAGTTATCATTTATCTCAGATGAATTTGAAGCAGAAGATAAAAGGCTTTGTAAAATTTTTTTTACGCTTTCTGGTTGGTAATATGTATGAATAATTTGAAAACATTTTCTGTCATTTGATTTGGTTATTCGGCTTTTAGGAATTTACCCTGAAATTGTAATTGGCTAGAAGATTGTTGGGAAAATGGAGGCTCAGTGCATTTAACCTAATATAGGTTGGATTCCTCTGAAGGGAGTTCAGCATAAGGAATCTTTAGTAATAAGTGTCTTTAAAATCAACACCTGTGGAAGGTGGGAGATGCAACAAGGATTGGACAGAGGGAGAAGTTAATCCCAAGAAGTCTTGGCCAACTCCATGAGCACTATGGAATTAGAATGACTTTTCAGAGCTACACCCAATTGCACCAAGATAATGAGGCTTTTATACTCCATCCATTCAGTATAGGATAGGGGCCAAGCTGAGAAGGACTATGACCTTGGGAAAGGCGTCTCTCTGTATCTAAGGCAACTCATTACTAGAGTCTTTCTTCAGGACTCCCAGTAGTTCTTCCTTGAAGTGGGATTTGAATGGTTCTTCACAAGGTGTCTACCGTTACCTGCTCTCCACTCCTAACCCCAAAGCTAATCCATTTAACCGCTGCTGTACCAAACAGCTGATGGAACTGTCAAATAGACTACATTAAGCCATGAAAGTGGTGCAGTGATTTCTTTAGGTTAGAGAACCATGAACCGAATGAAGAACAAGCATATATTGTGAATATATGAGATGGATTTCAGGGACATGTTTAATAAAAATTATATATCAATGTCAGTAAATATGTGTGGCCAATTAAAAGAGAGGACATCATTAAAGTAAATCAGTTGCTTAGAAAATCAATTAGTGAATTACTTCAAAGAAAGAAATTATGAGAAAAGAGTCTTTGGTGGATAGTAAGGATTTCAGAGTAAAAATAATTAGTTGTAGGAGATACAATAATGAATTACTACTGACATTAGAATGAACACCTCGAAACATTTCAAAATAGTTTCTTTATGGTCACTGGTAAACTAGAAATACTTGAAATTCCAGCCTGAGATGGATTTTTTCCCTTGTCTTTCTTCCCTCAAGTAATTGGTTGATTATAGCATTTTCTGTCACTTTTAGACAAAATAGGTTTTATTTCTATTCCTCAGCATTTACAAATAGTTTGGTAAAGTTAATAGCCAAGAGTTGCTAATGTTGGTGAGGTTTCTTTGTCTTTATAAATGATAATACCACCCTAGAATATAAAGTAAAATGAAATAAAAAATCAGAATACTGACATATACTCGCATATAATAGTCATGGGACGAATGTTATGTATCTCTCTGAAAGCTGATACTTTCATTGTCATTGTCCCTTTTCTCCATATCACTTCTTTTTAAATGTATTTAGTATTGTTCAAACTGATATTAAAACAAGAATCACTAGTACCTCCACTCCCTCTCACTGTAATTTGGCAATCATTGATTTTATTCCATGTACCCATTGCTGGGCATTTCAATTGAAAATAACCAAGGAAGCAAAATAGTGACCACCATAAATCCAGGTTGTCAGAGGCCCACGTCCAGGCATGTTGCAAACATTGCAGTAGCTTCAAGAACTGGAAAGCTAGTGGAAGGACACATTGAAGGAACATAAAGAAGCCTGCTACTGTCTCTTATCGTAAGACAAATGTGAGCTACCAAAACCTCAAAGAATATATTATTTTAATAACGACTAAGAAGTAGTAAATATGAGATTTCAGTAGGTTCATCATGCTGAAACAGGAGTAAAAGGATTATTTGTTTCTTTGCTTTTCAACTTCCTATCTACTAGTTTCTGTAATTTTAAATCTTTTCAGACCTCTGGAAAGGGGGACATGGGAGCAAAGGTCTGTTGTGGGGATGCTGGCCAGAGGGTTTTTCAGATGTATTAATACTACATATAAGGAAAGATGTTTTTAGGCAATTACAGATTTGAAATGGCAAAAAGGTGCTAGAGAACTAAGTACATCAGTTATTTATATGCAGTGAAGCAGTTAATATAAGCTCTCTGAGATACCTATCTCAGGGTATAAAAATAACCTTTCAGTCCCACCTCAAATAAAACAGAAAATGAAAGAAATTTATTCACTTAATAACCTCAGGCAACCACAACTTGTTTTGACCTAACGATGATAGTCATTGCAAACGACAGATTTATTTGTCCTTCTTTGCTTTGCTTCCCTTCCTCTTAGAATTCCTATCCATAGACTAACCCACTGGCACCTAACCTACTGCCTATAATGTTACCCATTGGGCTAGAGATGAAAATAGAAATGGTGACTTCTGCTTGCAGTTAGTGCATAGTCTAATATGGAAATATAGACTGAATTTTAAATCTTTTCCCTCCTTGGTTCTATTGCATCTGAGTCTAAAGATGACTCCCCTTTTCTAGCAAGACTGTCATCCTTAACCTACATTGTTGTTTCTTTTTATCCCTGTGCTATCCATATAGGCTTGTCACTGTGTACACCTTCTCCTCTTCTTTTCACAGTCCTAACTCAGAGCCATGATATTTCAAAGCAGGCTAAAATATGTCATATACTATTTTTTTATCTGGACCCTCTTTACTCCCTCACTTTATTTCTGTAGATTTCTTTATTTAATTCAAAATGAATTTTAATATGGCTTTGGAGTTTTCTTTTTATTTATCAGTTATACCTTATTCTTTTTTCCGAGAAACTATTTAGGTTGCTTGTGACCTGTAAGAAAATAACGTGGATTAAATTAACAGTCTTTTAGGAAGTGGTGAGGTCAGAACTGGATCCCAGGTTTACATAAAGGTACTGCTTTTCCTATCCTGTTTCTTTCTAGTGGCCCTCATTTTATTATGTTGACCATTCCCTAATTTTTTTTTAATTTTTTACAATTTTTTAAAACTTTTTTTAAAAAAAGATTTATTTATTTATTTATATAAGCACTGGGTACAGTCAGAAGCGCTGGAGGGTGAGAGAATTCACCAGAGCCAGAGCAGGGAGCAGAACAGACAGACTGACGAAATACACTCCTGAGCGGGTGCGGCAGGAGAGGTCTGAGTGCCATGTGGGACCCTTGCCGGCGGCCGGGGATCGAACCGGCGCCACAGAGGCTGTGGGCAGCTTCGCAGCCCAGCGCTCAACTGTTGCACCACCAGGGAGGCAGGCCCCCATTCCCTAATTTTAACACAAGAAGTAACGCTTATTTTAACTTTTACACAATAATATATTTACTGTTTAAAGGAAAAACTTAGAGTATGTGTAACCATAAAAGGTAAACTGTACTCCCAAAACTTACGTAGTATTGTAAACCAATGTAAACCTAAGAATAGGTACCATATGTATGTTCATATTGGTATTTCATGGTATTTGGCTATTTCTGGTGATGCTAACCAACTTAAGAAATAGTATGCGAATGCATTGCTATTTTACCTAGAGGCGGATCTTTACTTTTAACATTTTTGATATGAATATTTAGAGACTTTTCTATTACAATAAATATTCAGTATTTTAAGCAAGCTTTGCCATTTATTTTTTTTAGTGAAAGGTTTATTGATTTACCACTGGTTTACAATACTATGTAAGTTTTGGGAGTACAGTTTCGTACCTCAATAGGTATATGCAATCACACTGAAACCACCACCATACTTATAGTGCCATCCACCGTGATCATATTCACTCCTCTAGACCCATTCCTTACACACACATGCACAGGTGCACACAACTGCCATATTTTTTTCAAGGTCTAAGAGTTATTTTTGTACAGCTGTCTTTAATCCAGTGTATTATGTTAATCTTTCTATCTCACTGATACACTTTAAAAACATTTCAGTTCCCTGCATAGTATTCTACCATACAGATAGAACAATTCCCTGTTGTTTGTGTAGATGGTTTCTTTATTTTTTACTATTAACATAATCACTATATTGTCTCTAGCTAAATCTTTGAAAAACTCAGTAGCAAACACAAATATAGGTATGTAAGGAAAGTGTATATCACTAGTGTAGAAGAAGCTCTCTGAAGAAGTTAAATTAGAGACTCTGGGCTATAGTTTGACTTCTGTCTTCAACTTACAAGAATGCCCTTTGCAGATGGCATTGGGTTAGGTCATTTGTGAATCCTGGCAAACATGATACTTAATTGCAGTTAGGGCTTTTGACAAGACTGATATGGACCAGGTGCTAGAAAATCCTTCAGGAATATGATCAGAAATAGCTGTTATTCAGGAATACTTGAAAAGCAGAACACTTCTGTGGGATTAAAAAAAAAGCCTTATGTCTTCCAGTTTGTAGAATATAAATGGAGAGTAGAAATTTTAGCACGCCGCCAAAAACGAAAAACAAACAAACAAACAAAAAAAAAACAAAAAACCCACAACCCAGTCCAGATAAGAATCTGAACCAGGTTTATCTGGATAATTGGTTCTCAGGTTAAGTAGAGTTCCATGGGCAGTAGGATTTTGATAATAGTCTCAGGCTGGGATTCCCATTCTCTTGGATCTCCTGCTTTCAATAAACCGTATCTTCTTTCTTGGTTCTTCTTGAGCAAGGGCACCTGGAGACTTTGTATATCTGAAAATACATTTATTCTACCCTCCTAACTGGTAGTTTAACTGAATATATAAATTCTGTGTTGGAAGTAATTTTTCTTCAGAACTTTGAAAACATTGCTTCATTGCCTGTAAGGGCAGGAACGGGCACAGTGCAGGTTTTCTGATCCCATGCAGACCGGGTAAAGGAGGAGTCAGAGTCCTCAGTAGTTTTGCAGGTTTTTTATTTGGGGTTCACCAGGCATGTGGCAGGCTGGGGGGCTGGCAGGCTGGCAGGCCTCCCAGCCCCCAGCAAGTCTTCACTCTATCTGGGCTCTCTGGCGTTCTCTGCTTCTGCTTCGGCTTCTCCTTCAGGTTCTGCTGCTGCTGGCTGGGGCTGCTCGCGTCCCCCCGTGACGCCGCCCTTAAAAGCACAGTCTTAGCTCAGCTGAATCCCATCTACCTATGCCCACACCCTATTCCAGGTGCCCGCCATCAGGCATGCATTCAGGACAAGGATCCATCATCTATCCTGATGGCGGAAGGGCAGAAAAGCCTGACATTTTCTTTACCCTACATTGCCTTATTTCTAGAATGTGCACATCTGTTGCACATTGAATCAAACTAGCAGTTCTTAGTCACTGGGATTTTTCACCTAGAATTATTTAATGTTTCACCTTTCTTTTCTTCTCTCTTTTTAAGTCCTGTTAGTGATACATTAGGCCTCCAGGATACAGGCTGATTTTCTCCTATTATTTTGCTTTCTTGGAGGCAAGACTTCTTCAACTTTTTAATACTAAACCTACTGAATTATTAATTCCTCTTATACTGAATTTTACTTTCTCTGAATTTCACTTTCCTAGAGCAGCTTGTTAATCTACTCAGCCCTGTTCCCCTGCTTTCCACAAAGGCAGTCAGTACCTTCCTGTATCTCAGATGACATAGTCCTTCCTCTGCATAGTTTCTCCCCTCCACCTTAGAAGACATAAAACTTTCTTTAGATGTCTAGTAATTCTTAGCTGTCTGATTATATTTAAGATTGGAATAACTTACAGCTGACTGGAAGCTGTAAGCTTGTTGATGGGACTCTGAATATAATATGTATGAGCTTTTGTTGGAGAATCTGTTATCTGTTTGGTTGGAATGCCTTAAAAGCATCAGTGATTAGGAGTTGAAGGATCTGCTCCTCAAATGGTTTTTACCCTTGTCTTCCTTAGCCTGTGCATCTTAAATCAGAAATTTAAAAGTGCTCCTATTGATCATTTAAGAAAATACCATTCCGATGTGTTTTTCATCTGGTGGTTTTATGGAATTGTTTTTACATTTAACTCATGCATCTGCTCCTTGAATTATTTGCTACATGATGTGAGTTAGAAAATTCACTTTTTTGCTTATATATAAGTGATTAAGTACTGCTCACTATTAATTTCCCCCATTGGAAATCCCACTTATACCTTGTGCTAATTCTTACATACATGAGGGTGTCATTGCGGGCCTTAAGTTTCTTTTTCTGTTCCAGTTCTTACAGCTTTATGGTAATTTCAGCATCTGATAAAATAAGTTCCCTTCATTACTTAGAATTTTTCTTTTAACTATCTTTACCTGTTTAATTTTATGATAACATTTCAGGTAATACTTGCAGTTTGCTTCTCTTGTATTCTAATATGTTTAATATTAAAATGTGACCAAACTGTTCCTCCTTTGTCCTACTTCTACTTCTGTGTTTACTGTCTGTTTGAAGAGTGGTGCTCACCAGCCCTAGGTGTAGTTGCAGGATCAGCTGAGGATCTTTTAAACATACAAGTCCTTTAATCCCTACCCCAAGAGATTCT
The DNA here is from genome assembly GCF_014898055.3 of Talpa occidentalis. NCBI lineage: Eukaryota > Metazoa > Chordata > Mammalia > Eulipotyphla > Talpidae > Talpa > Talpa occidentalis. Next base: position 59,856,284 of record NW_023601543.1, on the reverse strand, counting down.
TATTGGTCTGATATGACATTAGCCTCATCACTGTTTGTTTGTTTTTTTAAATTTATGTATGCATACAAGAACTGGGATGTATAGGCTAGAGGTATAGGGGGTGAGAGGATTCGCCAGAGACAGAGTGGGGAACAGAACAGGCAGATCTACTGAAATACACTGCTGAAGGGAGCAGAGGGCAAGACAGGAGAGGTCTGCTGTGCCAAGACAGGAGAGGTCTGCTGTGCCTGGCCTGGGATGGAACTCATGCTGCAGTGGCTGCTGATAGCTTGATTGAGCTGTGTCTTTAACCCGTGCGCCACCAGGGAGGCCCTCATCAGTGTTTTTTTAAGGGCTTTTCAATCAGTTCTAGTCTCCCTGCGTAACTTTTATATTATTTTATTTTCACTGATTTTTTATTTTTAGATTAACAGGAGCTACTTTCATTTTTACCAGAGACTTTCATACCTTGAGTTGGATTTAGGGGAATGGGAATGCCTTAAGTTGGTATTACATAATTGTGGGGTGGGTTTTTGTTGATTGTGAGGAAGTTATCACTCTTAGTCATTCCTGGAAGTAAGATTCCTTGTGAGAACAAATCATCATGTTCTGCAGTAGTCTTGGAAAATCTTCATCCTTTTGTAAGTTGTGGTCTCTTAGGAAGATTAGGTAGCTTAGATTTTGTTGAATGGCAGATCTGAGATGTGCCCTTGGTTTTATACCTTTGAACCTCTTATATGTTTGACATTTGTTATCATGGCTGGCAATGAGTAAGAAGGCCCCATGTTGTTTGGTTTTTAATATCACTGTGTACTGGGAGATGGATATGATGAGAAGCTTGTTATGTTTGTTAAAACTTGAATTATTGATTTTAAAATGGGACATATGGTGACTCATACTTATTTTCCCTCTTTCAGCATTATCTGCATACCAGAGGTACTACAGTTTACAATCTGACTACTGGAAGGTTAGTGTGCTTTTGCATGCCTATTTCCTATTTGTTGATTTGGGCAGATTCCTGGGATTACTGCTGTTTATCTTTTTTTTTTTTTAAAAGAGGGAGGATAATACTTAATATCTAGGGGAGAAGGGTTGGGAAAGGAAAACAGATTTTTTTTGTGTGTGTGTGTGTGTGAACCACCTTATATTTTATTAAAATAATTAGATTATTCTTATACAATTTTTGACCAGAGATGATTCTAAGTGTGAGAATTTAAAAGTAAGCAAAACCAAATAGCAACAAAATATCTTGATTTTCTTAAGTTGGTACAGAGAAGTAAAAGAAGACTAAAAGATATGTATTATCAGGCTGAAAAGGGAAGGCTTAGTGGGGAAGTTATAATGGAAATCTTTCCTGATGCAGTCTCTTGCTAAACCTAAACAGTTTAAAAAGACCTATTAAAATGTGCATATTGTTGGCAGTGACCTGCTTTCTTAGTTTCAGCAGTACATAAAAGTTACTTGGGCAGGTTAATCTTTGACATTATATTTACTTTTTTTTAAAAAAAGATTTTATTTATCTATGCATACAAGAACTGGGGTTTGGCCAGAGATGTGTGTGTGTGGGGGAGAGGATTCACCAGAGACAGTGGGGAGCAGAGCAGGCAGACTGACTGAAATACACTGCTGAGGGGAGCAGCGGGCCAGACAGGAGAGGTCTGCTGCGCCATGTGGGTCAGCTCCTAGGCTGGGGATCAAACCCAGGACACAGTGGCTGGAAATAGCTTGATAGCACTGAGACTTTATCCCCTGTGCCACCAGGAAGACCCTCACATTATGTTTCCTTTTAAGTATGCTTATTGACCAGTGGGATTTTTTTATCTTAATTGCCCTGAAGTAGATTTTTAGGTTGATTTTACTTTTCTAGGTTTATTTTTTCTTTTTGATTGTAGAAGTTTTAAAAATATATTTTGGTAAATTTTTATTTATTTATTTATTTTTTTTTTTTTTAATAAATTTTATTGTTATATTCCCCATACAATTGCCGCCCCCCATTCTGACCCCAATCCCTCCCCTCCCGCCCCCCGCCCCCTAAAGTGTCTCTGGTTCATAGTTTTTTGTTGATTTTGATTTTCACTTTCTTATAGTTTTTCATTTTCCTGGTCCATTATTTAAGTTTTCTAGATTCCTGCTATGAGTGAGACCATCCGGTATTTTTCTTTTTCTTTTTGGCTTATTTCGCTGAGCATGATCCCTTCCAGCGCCATCCATGTTGCAGCAAATTGCATGTGTTTATCTTTTTTGAATGCTGAGTAATATTCCATGGTATATATGTACCACATCTTCTTGATCCAGTCATCTATTTTTGGGCATTTGGGTTGTTTTATTTTGGTAAATTTTTAAATATATTAAAAATATGTAGTCTGGGATTTATTTTTTCTTAAAAGTTATTGAATTGTAACTTACATATTGTAAAATTCAACCATTTTAACTATGCAGCTAATTGGCTTAATAAATTTCCAGAGTTGCACAACCATAACTTCAGTCTCATTTTGGGACATGTCCATCTCACTATAATGAAACTTCATGCCCAGCCTCTGGCAACTGCTAATCTATTGTCTGTCTCAGTGTTTTTGTATTTTCTGGATACTTCATAAAAAATGGAATTATATAATAGGTGGTCTTTTGTAACTGGCTTTCGTTTACCATACAGTTTCAAGGTAGATCCATTTGTAGCTTATATCAATACTAATTCTTTATTCCTATTTATTAACTAATACTCTATTATACAGCTAGACCACTTTTTATCTAACATCAATTGGTGGACATTTTAGTTGTTTACACTTTATGACTGTTGTGAATAATGCGTCTGAACATTTGTATACAAGTTTTTCTGTGGAAACATACTTTTAGTTCTTTTGGATAACCAGAAATGGCATTGCCAGTTTTAGAGTAAATCTACACTTAACGTTTTGCAAACTTCCAAAAGTTCCCGAATGGCCATCCCATTTTACATTCTCCACAGCAGTGTGTAAGGTTTGCCGGTTTATCCATATCCTTGTCAAGACTTGTAATTGTCCAGTTGTTTAGTGTACTATCCTAGTGGAAGTGGAGGTAGTGTCTTAGGGTTTTTATTTGCATTTTCCTGATATCTAATATGTTGAGCTTAAAAAAAAAAAAAAAAGATGTTCTTGTGCAGTCCATATGACACATTTGGTTTTGAAAATAATTACGAATAAATTGCATCATTTATTACTTGACCCGGAAAACAGTACTAGTGACTAATTGTAGGGTAATGAGAGACAATTTTTTCCTTTAAGATTCACAATGCTCCCCCAAAGCTGATTACAAAGTTTAAGAGATAATTCGATTATACTCTTTGCTTTTAGCATAAAACTATAAGTGATTGGTTCATAAATCAGTAAGCTGCCTTTGACAGCCAGATGGTAATTGTTACCAGTAGGTAATGGATGCTATTTTCTTCTGATTGGTTCATACACAGTAGGCTTATAGCAATTATTTAATGGATAGATAAGTTATTAAATTATTAAATTTTGATGGATTGCTTAGTCCTTTAAGTAGTAATTGACTTATATAATTATGTGATGATTCTTTTGTGACAGATTATGTACTAGTGACGTGAACTGTTTTAGGCAATGAAGGAAATAGAACATGCTTGATGAAATTCTACTTGGCTTGCATTGGAGTTCTTAATACCTAGTATATCATAAGTAGTCTGTAAAAGGGACAGATAGAGGGCCATATTTGAGAATAAATATTACTTATTGATAGTTGAGGTTTATGTTACCATGTGTTTATTGTCATGACCATAAAACCATTATTTAACACCTAATCTTATGTTTTAAAGGTAGCCTGGAAATGTCTCCAGGTGACCTGGTTTTTAGTGGCATTGTTTTCTTTGGTACCTAATCCCCCCCCCCCCCTTTTTTTTTTTTTTAATATTTATTGGATAGAAGAATTGTGGTATAGGCCATTGGTGTGGAGGGAGAGAGGATTCACCAGAGAGATTGGGGAGCAGAACAGGCAGAACTGCTGAAATACACTGCTAAGGGGAGCAGTGGGCAAGACAGGAGAGGTCTGCTGCACCATGTGGGTTAGTTCCCTGGCCAGGGATTGAACTCAGGCTGAAGAGGTGAGACTTAACCCCTCGGCCACAAGGGAAGCTCTGGTGCCTAATTCTTTATGGTAACAGATTCCAAGAAGGTGCATTTTCCCCAAAGGTTCGATCCTCAGTTTATTTAAAAGCAAAAAAATACTCTGCAATTAGCTGGGTAAAGCATTTTTAGTTTCAGGTATCCACCTTCTCTGTTTTCCTGTCACTCAATAAATTTTTCCATCATCAGCCACAGTTCAGTAGAAGAACATTTAAGGCTCTCCTGTCTAATAATTGAGTATAACCATCCAGGTCAGTGTGAATTAACTAGCATTTTATCATGGTTTTTATTTGCATTTTCCTAATGATAGGTGAGAAATGGTATATATTAAGCATCTTTTTGTGAACACATTAGTTATTTGTGTATATACTTTGGTGAAATGTCTGTGTAAATCTTGTTTAGTGTTTGGAAAAAAATTTAGTGAGTAGTAAGATTTCTTTAGTATATCTTATTGAATTTATAATTTGCACATCTTTTCTCAAAGATGTAGCATGTATTTTTATTTCATTAGGTAGTATGAAATGTAGACATTTAAAATTTTGATGTTTATTTTCTAAACTTTTTCTTTTATTGTTTTTGATGTTGTGGTTGAGAAATCCAGTAGGGTAGTGAATGATTTATCCCATAGTTTATTCAATATGTTGCTTCAGTGTTTGCCTTTACAGATAGTATTAAACAGTTAACGTGTCTTGCATTTTTTTTGTTAGTGATTCTTTGGTATGGATACCTATTGGTGTAGATTTGCATAGATATCTATAAGTGGGGTTGCTGGATAAAAGGGTAGGTGTTAAATACCATTCTTTTGGGGGTGCTTGTTTCCCCTTGGTCTTGACCAAGAAAGTTTATTTTAGAAGGCTTTTTTCCAGTTTGATAGGTGAGAAATGGTATCTTATTGTAGTTTTTTCGTTTTCTTGTTAGTGAGGATAAGTTTTTTTGAAATTTAAGTTTTTAAAGACTTGCTCTTTGAAATATTTATTCATGTCTCTTACCCATTTTTCTGTTGGAACATTGTTTTCTTTCTCTGATTTATGTAGCCATATTTTATGTATGAGATGTATTTATTTAGCCTCTATCTGTGATAAAATTTGCAGTTTGCCATTTGTTTTACTTTGTGTTTTTTTTATTTCTATGTAGTCAAATTTATCAGTCGTATCCTGTATTGCATTTGAGTTTTAATTATTGGACAATTTTTTCCTCACTGCCAGGTGTTAGAGAAATTTACCCTCCTTTTCTTTTAGTATTCTTAATGGTTTATTTTTTAATTTAAATCTTTTATCTATTTGGGATTTACCCTTGATATAGTGAGAGAAACATTTAAACTTATTCTTTTTTCTATTACTAATTGTTCCAACACAACATATTGTCAAAAAGTTCATATCTTCCTCCATTAATTTGAAATGTTGCCTCAATTGTATGCTAAATTTTCAAATGCAGTTTTGTTTATTTCTGGATTTTATGTTCTATTTTGATAGTTTGTTCACAAAGTAGCACCACACTATGTATTACTTTACTTACAGATGTTTTATAATATGCTTTAATATGTGATTGTGCTAAGGGCCCTTTCCCCATTATTCTTGCATTTAGGACTCCTGGATGTCTTTTTTTGGGGGGCTTGTTTTTCCAAATAAACTGTCTTTAAGTTATTTAGCTTCACAGAAATGTGTGGTGATTTTTTTTCCTCCAACTTTTTTGAGGTATAATTAAGATTATTTTAAGTGTACACATTTCCTGTGTTTGGCAATATATATGGAATTATGCAACCATTACCACAGTTAAGATATAGAATGTTTCCATGCTTCAAAGTATCTTTTTGACTCCTTTGCAGTTGATTGCCACTCTTTACACCTGGTCCCAGGTAACAGGTTGTCTGCTTTCTATCTAATTTTGCCTTTCTAGAATGTCATACAACTGAATTCTTTTGCTTTTGATATCTTGAGTTTAGCATGCTGTTTTTAGATTCATCTATGTTGTGTGTATCAGTATTGTGTTCCTTTTAACTGTTTAGTAGTATTTTATAGACTACACTACAATTAAATTTTCCATTTATCAGTTGATAGACATTTGGGTTGTGTCCAGCTTTTGGTAAATATGAATAAAGTGCTGTGGACATTAGTTGTTTTTCTGTGTACATAGGTTTTCATTTCTCTTGGTATATATACAAGAATTTGGTAATACTGGGTCACATGGCTGTTTGTAGGTTTAAGTGCCAAACTGTTTTCCAAAGTGGTTGAACCATTTCACACACCAACTAGAAATGTATGAGATTCTCAGTCACTCTATGTCAAAGCTTGCTCAAATATCAATCACTTTAACCATTCTATTAGGTAAGTAGTGCTTTTTCTGTATTATTTCCCCAATGGTAGTGATTTTGAGCCTCTTGTATTGGCAGTTCCTATGCCTTCTTTTGTTAATTGCCTGTTCACACCGTTTGCTCATTTTCAGCTTTGAGTTTGTGTGTATATGCTTGTCTTTTTAATTGAATTGTATGGGCTCTTTTCGTATTCTGGATAAAAGCCCTTCACCAGATACATGTTTTTTAAAAATTTGCTCACAGTCCGTGGTTTGCCTTTCTTTTTTCTTGATTGTACCTTTTGAAGAGCTTATGTTTTTAGTTTTGATGAAATCCATTTAATCTATTTTTTTCTTTTGTAGTTTGTACTTTTTGTGTTAAGAACTCTGTGCTTTACCCCAAGATCATAAAGCTTTATTTAGCTTTTCCCCTAGGAGTTCTGTAATAAGATTTCTTCTATTTTGGTTTATGATACATTTCAAGTTGTTTATGATGTGAGATAGCATATCAGTGTGTGTCCTCTTCCCTCTCCCATAGTTACCCAATAAAAGCTATCCAAAACTTTCAAAATTGAATTGTCATTTCCTTTTTTTGGCCAAAAAAAGGTCACTTGATGATTTAATTTTGTGTCTGTTTCTTCCAGTGATCTATGTCTTTTTAGATCAGTATCACACTGTTTTGTTACTTTAGTTTTGAAAGGATGCTGTGTTGGTTCTTCTCTCTCTCTCTCTCTCTCTCTCTCTCTCTCTCTCTCTCTCTCTCTTTTTTGTTCTTGCTTTCCAAAATTGTTTTGGTTTTTATAGGTCCTTTGCCTTTCCATTTAAAGTTTAGAAATATTTTGTCAATTTTGATTGGGATTTGTGTTGTATGCAATTTGAGGAGAATTCCTATCAATAATAATCCATTTGCTTGTCAGTGAATATGGTATAGCTCACTGTTTAGTTCTTTTTTAATTTCCCTCAGCAGTGGTTTATAGCTTTCATCACATATTTTTGGTGTTCTTTTTCTCTTGTTTTTTTTGATGTTATTGTGACGGTTATTGTAAAATTTTACTTACAATTGTTGCTATTATATAGAAGCACAATATGTTATACACTTACCTAGCATATTTCTATCTTGTTCTAGTAGCTTTACTCCATATGTCTTTGAATTTTCTGTGCACATCATCATACTCTCTGCAGACAGATAATTCTACCTTTTTTTTTTATTAAATCTTTGCATATTCTTGAACCCCTTTTTATTTTTTTTTAAAGATTTATTTATTTATTTATTTATTTATTTATTTATTTATTTATTTATTTATTTATTTATTTATTTATTTATTTATTTATTTATTTATACAAGCACTGGGTACAGTCAGAAGCGCCGGAGGGTGAGAGAATTCACCAGAGCCAGAGCGGGGAGCAGAGCAGACAGAAGGACCGAAGGACACTGCTGAGGGGAGCAGCGGGCGGCAGGAGAGGTCTGCATGCCATGTGGGGACCCTCCTCCAGTGGCCGGGGAGCAGCCGGGGATCGAACCAGCGCTGCAGAGGCTGCGGGCAGTTTCGCAACCCAGCGCTCAACCGCTGTGCCACCGGGGAGGCCCTTGAACCCCTTTTTAGCCTTGTTGAATTATCAAGGACCTTACTAGTATAGTTTTGGCATAGAAGGGAACATCCTGTGTTGTTCCTCATCTTTGGGAGAAAAACATTTGGTTTTCAACATTGAATGTTAGCTCTAGGATTTTTGTAAATATAGATGAAATAAGTTCCCTTGTGTTTCAACTTTACTTCAAGTTCTTTATTTTTTTTAATGAATAATTATGGAATTTTTCAAATTATTATTACCTGTTGAGATTCTATGAAATTTCTTTTTACATCAGGGTAATTCTAATTCTGATTTCATAAAATAAGTTGGGAACTACGACCTCTTCTATTTTTTTAAGATTGATTTATGCATAGAAGAACTGGGGTGTAGTCCAGAACTGTGGGGAGTTGAGAGGATTCACCGGAGACAGTGGGGAGCAGAATAGGCAGATCTACTGAAATACACTGCTGAGGGGAGCAGCAGGCCAGATAGGAGAGGTCTGCTGAGGCATGTGGGTTAGCTCCCTGCCCAGGGATCTAACTCATGCCGAAGTGGCTGGTGATAGCTTGATAGTGCTGAAACTTTAACCCCTCTGCCACCAGAGAGGTCCTCTTCTATTTTCTAAAAATGTGTGTAGGGTTAGTAATTCCTTATATGTTAAATAGAAGTATCTAGTGAAGTCAGTTTTATTTGTGAAGAGTTTTCTAACTACAAAAATTAATTCCTTGAATATATATGTATAGATCTATTCAGAGTTTTTGTTACTTCTCTGGTCAGCTTTAGGAATTTTTGTCTTTTAGGGAGTTTGTCTATTTCATATAATTTTTCTATTTTTTCTATAATAAACACTTTCTTTTTAAAGTCTTATAGTGAAGTATATCTTCTTTTATTCCTGATATTGCTAACTTGGTCTTATCTTTTCTGTTCTTTCAGTCTGACTAGAGACTTAACAGCTTTATTGATCTTTGCAAAGAATCAGATTTTTGTTCCATTGTGGTTCCCCCCCCCCCATTGGTTTTCTGATTTATGTTTCATTGATCCTCTATTTCAGTGATTTCCTAGATGACTTTATTATTTGCTTTTACATACTCTATGTTTTATTTTCTTCTAATTTCCTAAGGTGGAAACTTAGGAAACGTACTGATTTTTCTATTTTTTTCTAATACAAGTATATACAACTATATATTTTATCTTACTGTTGCTTTATTTTTTTCTCTTGTTGATCTTCTCAGTATTGCTTTAGAAATGTATCCCACAAATTTTTATATTTTGTATTTTTTAGTATTCATTTAAAATGTTATCTTTTTATTGTCTCTTATTCTTCTGAGCCATGGGTTAAATGTATTTTGTATAATTTCAAAATATTTGGCTTACTTTAGATGTCTCATAGTTAATTATTTCTAATTCTATTTATATTTAACCACTATACTTTCATTCTTGTGAAATATTAATCCATTATTCCTTTAATACATTTTGAAGCTCTATTAGATACATATTTATGATTCTTATTTTAACATTATGAAATTTTTTTTTTTGCTCATAATTCTTTTTCTTTTCTTTTTTTTTTTTAAACTAGTTATATTTAAAGAACAGGTTTATTAGGAGAGGGACAAAATAGCAAAAGACACTTGCACAGACAAAAGCGGGCAGGAAGCGAGAGGGACAGGTTTGCTAAGAGAGGCCTGCATGGTTGCAGGTGGGCGGCCTTGAGGAGAGCTGCCTCTGCTGAGGGAGGTCAGTGAAGTCCCGGCATGGTACAGGTCATGGGCAGGCAGGAAGACTGCTGCCCTGCAGAGGAGAGAGTTGGCAGCGAAAAGAAGCACCTGCATAGTCACAGGTGAGCAGACGGAGTGCTGCTGTTTCATTGTGTTTTATCTGATATTAAATGTAGCCATTTTTCCTTCCTAGGCTTGTTATTTATATCATAAGTTCTTTTCAATATATTAGTATCTTTATAATTTTTTCGTAGATATAAGTGGATCTTACATTTTTGTCCAATCTGAAAATCCCTGCATTTTGCTTGCATTGTTTAGCCATCAACAGTTAATGTGTAGTTATTGATAAGGTTTTTTTCTTCTTTGATTTGCCCCCAGTTTCTTGGTCTTATAATGTTTTTCCTTACCCGATTTGTCCCTTTTTTATTATTTGTTCAGTGGTAGATCTAGGGGTTTGCAGTATGCATCTTTAATTTTTCCTAGTCAAGTCACAGTTAATATTGTACCAATTCATGTATAATACAGAAAGTTTGGAATTTTATAGGTCCAGAAGGTCCACCCATACCCTTTATGTGGTAGTTGTTTTACCTGTTACATCTACATTATAAACTCTACTGGGTGATGGGTGTGTTTTGTTTTGTTTTGCTTTGAACAGAACTGTATTACAATGTATTAATAATTGTTTGTTTTTACTGATGTTTACTTTCTGATGCTCTTCATTCCTTTCTGAGAATCAGATATGTACTGTGATTTTCTTAGAGGCCAAATAACTTTGTTCATTGTTTCTTATATTAAAGTTCTGATGGAGATGAATTTCTTTTGTCTGTAAATATGAAAAAAAAAATTGACTGTTTTTAAAGGCATTTTTGCTGGATAGAAAATTACTGGTTGGGGTGCCTTTTTTTTTTTTAAAGTGACATTCAGCTCTTTTCCTGCCTAGGTATTTTCTGACAAGAAATAGCTCTTAATTGAATAACTATACTTCTGTAATTTATTGTGTTTTTAAGATTTGTTTTTTATCTTTGGCTTCCAGTTGTTTGATTATGATGTACTATTGCATGGTCTTTTTTTATACTTACACACATTTGAGCATCTTCAATCTGTACTTGGGAAATTTTTGTCATGTCTTCAAATAGTTTTTTATTCATTCTCTTACCTCTCTTTTTGGGCATTCAATTCCATGTAGGTCAGACAGCTTGTTTCATTTAGCTGTTTTCAGTGTATAATTTGCATAATCAGCCAGATACACGTATAGGTAGAATTAGGATTCACCTCTCTGGCTCTCTTTTGGGGATTTCCCTTAACTCAGTGGGTTGTGATTATTCTGTTTTCCTAAATCAGAAAGATTGTACTTTTTCTTCAGAGACCCATCACCATGTATACCAAATTAATAGTTGTGAAAATACAAGCTCCTTTGACCATGGCCTTCCATATTAGTGTCCTATTGCTATTTTAACATTACCGCATTTAGTGGCTAAAGCAACACAAATTTAATTATCTTACAGTTTTTGAATTCTAAGTCCAAAATAAATTGTATGTTTTAAAATGAAGTTGTTACTAGGGCTGGTTTCTTCTGGAAGCTGAAGGGGAGAATCTTTTTCCTTTCCTTTTTCAACTTCTCAAGGCTGCCTGCATATCTTTGGCTCAAGTCTCCATATCACATAACCTTTTGTTCTCTGGTTTTTGTCCCCACATTGTTAGCTTTTGTCTCTGGCTTTCCTTTTGTTAAGGACCCAAGTGAGTACTTTGAGCCACACCTAGATAATCCAGGACAACCCTGTCCATTCTGTGGTACTTAATTTAATCAATACTTAGAGTAGCCTTTGCAGTGTAAAGTAAATACTCTCAGTTCCTTCAATTAGGATATATGGGGTTTTTTTTGTGGCCATTATTCAGACTACCATATATTCCCACCAAAATCTGCTGTGTCTGTTCACTCTTCAGTGCCTTTAGCTAGCTGCCTTTTATCTTATGGCGAGAATTTATAATTTTTATGAAAGTATAGTTAGTATCTGAAAGGGTCTTTTCCAATCTTATCTTACTTATTATTCATTAGAAGCAATAGTGTAATATTGTTACCACGTTGCTTGCTTTGAACTTTTAGAAAATGTAATCATGCAGCATATTTTAAAAACTACCTTCTCTCAGTACTGTATTTGTTAGATTCATACCTGTGGTTGTATATTGTATTAGTTTTCTTTTTTTTTTTTTTAAAGATTTATTTATTTATACAAGAACTGGGGTACAGGCCAGATGCGCGGGAGGGTGAGACGATTCACCAGTGACAGAGCAGGGAACAGAACAGGCAGACTGATTGAAATACACTGCTGAGGGGCCGCAGTGGGCAAGACAGGAGAGGTCTGTGGAAGGTCCATGCTGGAGGCCGGAATGCAAAAGCCAACCAGGAAGCCCACCTGGGGGGCAAGAATGTGGATACCTGCCTGGAAGATTCAGACAATGAACCTTCCCCCTCCCCCTAAGAGTCTCTTCTCAGACAAAGAACCTCTACCTGCCCCAGGAACCTTTTTACGCCCTACAAACCCAACTTCCCACCTGACCTCTCCTTACCCTATAAAACCCTGCTTCCCCCTAACAAGGTCGACTCCACTGACCCCTGCCTTGGGTCTGTGAGGTCCGCCCGGGAGCAATAAACTTTCCCTTCCCCCGAGGAAGCTTGGCCTGCCTATTCTTTACCGGCTGTACCTTTCAGTCGGCTGAGCCATTTGGGATTCTGCTGGCCGGCCAGGATCAGGATCAAACCCATGCTGCCGAGGCCGCAGACAGCCTCACAGTGTGGCGCTCAACCACCTGCACCACCAGGGAAGCCCTGTACTAGTTTATTTTCATGGTTGTGATGGAGAACAAGAACAGAAAAACTGGAAAGGAGACACAAGGTCAGGAAGGTGTCTTACACAAGGAGGTGGTGGTAGAAGGGATTAACATAGCCAATAAACACAGCTACAGAAAATAAGATTCTCAGGCGCCAATGCCTAGATCATGAGGCACAAGACACAGGCAGACATCTGACTGCTATATGGAGTGTCAGGAGCACAGACCTGAAGGTGAAGATAAGGACATTAAGGAACAAACCATCCACCCACAAAGATGAGCCCCTCCCTACCTAAAGAAGATGATAAAACCTAACACTGCCCCCACAAAGGGGCAGCAGTCCTGCCCATCAGTGACTATGCAGGTGCTTCTTTTCAACAGCTCTTTGCCTCTGCAGAGCAGCAGCCTTCCTGCCTGCCCATGACCTGTCCCATGCTGGGGCTTCTCTTCACTGACCTCCCTTAGCTGAGGCAGCTCTTCTCAACCATGAAGGCCTCTTTCAGCACACCTGTCCCTTTCGGGCAGCTCTTTCTGCCTGCTTGTGTCCATGCAAGTGTCTTTTACTTTTCTGTCCCTTTTCCTAATAAATTTACTCTTTTAAATATAACTGACGTCTCTGTCTCATGGAGAAACTCGCCTGGGAAACTCGCCGCATGTCGCCTAAAGGGTAGCTCTAGTGAAACCTTTCCCAGAGTGAAGGATCCCACACTCCAAACCCACTGACTTCAAAAACGACATCAGTTGTATAGTTTCATTGTGTGAATATACCAGCTTACTTATTTTATTGTTGAAGTGTAACAGGGTGGTCCCCAGGAAAGGGGGAGGTTCCCTGCCCCACCCAAGGGAGGGTGGAGCTGAGCAGGAAGAGAAGAAGCTGGAGAAGAGACTAAGGAAGGAAGCTGGATGGAGCCAGGAGACCTGGAGGAGGCGCGTGGAGCCTAGAGACACGTGAAGAAACCGTGCTTGTCTTTTGGTCGTGGACTGGGTAACACAGATGTGGGTGAGACCCATGGGGGGGTGACCATGGCAGCTTTTATTTTGATGTTGATTTTGCTCTTTTCCTTCCGGCCTTGTCTGGTAGTTTCTGACCCTTTTCTGTGGGTCCCCACTGGAAGATGCTTTAGACTTGTGGCAGGCTTTGGGGCCTTGCTCTGGGCCAATCCCATATGGATGGACTTTTACCCATGAGGGGATGGGTAACTTTGGGTGCTTCATTTAGAAACTAGACTCTTTGACTTACCTGTATTGTTTCCTAGTTTCATTAAAGATCCTTCCCATTAGTCTCATGTGTTTTGTGTTGATGCGGCGGATGGCAGAACCCATTTAGAATAGGCAGGTTTGCGGGGTTTGGGCTGCCCCTCTCCCTGTCCTATAACAGAAGGACCTTTGGTTTTTAATGAATTTTTTTTAATGAGTTACTGATCATAGCTTTGCAAGTTCTGGTTGCCTTAGTTGTTGTCTGATTATTGAAAACAGATTTGAAGTAATATTTTGTCCAGCATTTCTAGTTATAATTACTTAGAAGAATGAATTGGGATTTAAGTATGCTGCAGTGATAGTATAAATAGTTTTATTACGTGGGTAGGTAAATAAAGGGGTCTGTTCACATTTTCTTACTCAAAGAATTTTGGTGACTGATTTATAATGAACTTTAATTTTTGTTATACACAATTAAGACTCACTGATCTGTATGTTATAATTAAATCTCAATCTTAAAGATTTTAAAACTAAATAGCATTTATTTGATTATTAGAAATATTATTTCTTGAGTGATCATACTTGTTAAGAGGAAATGACAGTGATTTTTGAAATGGTGGAAATTTGCCAATCCTCTCATGTCTGTTAAGTCGTATCTTGACTATTGATGATTATAATAAACACCTAATACTAGCTAATAATAAAATACTTAACATTTTCCCCCCTGTGTACCATATAGAAATGGCAAAATAGTTAAAGCACAATGTAGGGGAGAAACTCTTTCCTATTCTCTTGTGTTCTGTTTCTAGTGCCTTTGAATTACACTTTAAACAAAGACATTAACTGGAAGAATAAAACTGTTTATAAATGCAATGAATATACATGTAGGAGAACTTAGTGATGGGTAACTCAAACTGATGTTTAGAAATTGGCTTTATATACAAACTTAGTGATGGGGAGAGGCACAAAAGACACATGGGAAAACAAATGACTTTTTGAAAAGGTAAGTGGGCCCTTAGAATAGATAAGAGATAGGTTGTCTTTTGTTGCTCCCTGGTAGGTGGTTTAATGACAGTTGAGTTCTTCTGGAAGGCTTTGCTTTAAGCATATAAAGAAATTCAGGAACTTAAATGCCTTCAGTTCTAAATAATTCTTATGTCAAAGTGCATATTTTCGGGTAGCATGTCCTAATCCCCTTCAACAACTACAAAAAACCTAAACTCATGTATGAGCCAGAAAAGCTTAGAAATTGCTGTTATGGTTTATGGCATAAATTAGAAAGGTAGAAATAAAATATTTGATTATATACTGTTAATGCTGCTATGTATTTCAGTACACAAGTAGAAAACTAAAGATATATGTTAAAATATGGAGAAATTTCATGCTTCCTGATGACTTATTATGTGTACTTAAACATTTTGTGCTATACTTTTATTTGTAATTGTGAAATTTTAAATTAACAGACAGACTTCCTTTTTTTCCCACTTGAATTTAAGAAAAGAAAAGGTTTTGAATTATGGCAATATGCTTGTCTAAGAGAACCATTGATTAAAACTGTTGTAGAAACAGGGAAAAGATGGTGACTGCTGAAGTGGGTTAAGTATGTCAATAACTCAAAGCTTGTAGAGATTAATTTGCATATTTTTGGCATGCTGATTATAAACAATTTTTGTCCTTAAAGCATATTCACCAAAGAGGTCTATTTTTCTGCCCGTTTCAATACATGCTAAAAGATTGTGCTGCTATATTTCTTACTCTGAAAATTGTGCTGATCTTCTTTCCTAAATGGGACTGATGAGTGAGGTTTCCTTTAGTTCATTTAGTACCCAAGTGGTTTCATATTTTCATTAGTGTTGGAATCAGTTTCTTATTGTGGGATTAGGGGTTAATATTGGGTAGAAAAGAGATTTTGCAGAGAGAATTGTTAATATGGAAAAACTCAAGGTTTTACTAATTCAAATTGATGTTTCTTTTTAAATTTTTAAAAAAGATTATTTATGCATACAAGACCTGGGGTACAGGCTAGAGGTGCAGGGGGGTGAAAGGATTCGCTAGAGACAGAGTGGGGAACAGAACAGGCAGACTGACTGAAGTACACTGCTGAGGGGAGCTGCAGGCAAGACAGGAGAGGTCTGCTGCGCTGTGTGGGTAGATCCCTGGCTGGGGATTGAATTTGTGCTGCAGAGGCTGCGGACAGCTTCATAGTGCTGTGCTTAATCCCTTGCGCCACTCGGTAGGCCCCAAATTGATGTTTTGAATTTAGAAATATTTGAATGTGTCAGTCTTAAAGTACTTTATATTGTGAAAATATTTAGAACTTTAAGGGAAGACAGAACTGTAATTAATATTTCAATAAGCATTAATACTTTAATTTAACTTGAAAGGGGTAAAAAAAAAAAACCAACAAACTTCCTGGAAGGGCAGAGACTAAAAGAAGGCGATCTTTTCAAGACTATATAGGAAAAGTTAAATAGCAGCATATTAGAGAATAAGGGTTAGGGTTCTTTTTAAATTTTACAATTTTAGAAGCAGAACACACCCTAGAAATTTATTCTTTACTTTATGGACTTGATATACTGTGGGTGGTTAAGGAAATCTGCTGGTCAGCACAGATTGGTGGATAGACTAGTAGAATCTGTGCTTATCTTCTGACTTCTCTTTGACTTTTTGCTATTACATCATTTATATCAGTCACTACTGGCTTTTTCATACCTTGGCAAGGGCTTTGTTGGCAATACGGGGATAGGTAAGATAGTTCCTGTGCTCACGTTGCCCATGTTCTTGTGAGCTAGACACAAATGATGGTGTTAAGGCCTATAGGGAGGCAGGAGTTTGTGTTTAAGAAGTGTGGGAAAGTCTGGATGGGCATTAGAGACACTGCAGAGGGAAGGATTAATCGGAGCTTTCCAGATAGGAATCATAGAAAGGCTTTCCAAGAAGAGAGCTGAATTAGCACATGGAAGTACTATAGGAGTTATGGAACTTCCAGGCTTAGTTTACAACAGAGCTCCAAAACATTTTCTTAAGAGGCAAAATGATAAATATATTTTAGACTTTGTTGGCCAAGCAGCAGAATCAGCTGTATATGTATTTAGCCAGTCATTTGCAGTGTAACCATTATGAAATGTAAAAATCACCTCTGAGGCTTAAAGAAAAAGATTGGTCGTAGTTGTGCCACCCATGTTTTAGAGGCTAGAGTAATTGTTGGGGGTATAGGTGTCAAAGTGGAGAAAAGGCAGGCAGAGTAGATGGTAAATAGGCATGTAACACAGATAAGTCTTTTAGGTATGGCTCAATATTTACTTAATGTGTAGTCTGGAAATAAATCATAAAGTTCAAATTAATAAAAAACAGTAACTCCTGGGAATTGATTGGAATTGCATTGACCTTGTACATTTTTTGTTTTAAACTGTCATGTACAGTTTGTACAGAGACTGTCTTTAAAGTTTTATAATTTTTTTCATAAAGTAGTTATGTATCTTATAAAATTTACAGTTCTGTTGATATTGTAAATGTTACTTTAATGATGTTATTATAATGCTATAAAACTATTTCTTTGTTGGTATATAGAACTGCATTTGGCTTTTATATGTTAAGTTAAATTTATCAAGCAACCTCACTGACTTTTACTAACTTCACTAATTTAACTACAGTACCTTAGATTCTGTGTAGATGACTCTTTTCATAATTAATGGTAATTTTATTTTCAATTTTTGTGATCTCTTGCAGTGAACTAGGGTACTAGCATAGTATTCATTGAAAGAGGTGATATATAGTACATTTGTCTTGTTTCCTTTTTAAAGAAAATGTATTACTATTAAGTATGATTGCCCTTTTTTGTGTACACAGAAAACTTTAAAAAAGAGCTTCCTTCTAATGAAAACCACTTTTAAAAATTTTCAATTTAAAAAACATTTTTCTCCTGTATGCAAATGCTTTTTCTTTATTACCTGAGCTATTTTACCATTATTTTTTTCTCATTAATTTTGTATTTCTAAGTAAGTTTAAATTGGATATAGTTTTTATTATTTGTAGGTATTTCTGATTGGGTTGGTAACATATAGCATCCTTGCTCATAATTGAAGTTGGTTTGTTCTTTTCTTTTTTGAGTTGTCTTTATCTGATGCTTTGGAACTGGTTTTACATCCCAAGGAGCTTGCAGAAGAGGAAGCAGAGGACAGCTCTTTATTTTGTCTGATCATGAGAATATTTGCAGTAGAGTACAGAAGGAGGTTATATATGTATATGTTGTTGCAAAATAGACTGTACTAGTAATAAATGTTAACTTATGGTATTAGTAAATGAGGGTATTATATCTGTATAATGTGAAAGTCTGTTGTTTTAGTTAAATATTTTTTAGGTGTTGGGAGTATAATTAAAAACTTAAGTAGGAAAGGGAAAAGCTCTCAGCTTGGCTGCTGCACTGGCAGCAGAAAAAGTCATTTTTATCTATAGATTTTAAGAAAAATTTGTGTACCCAAAGCACCTCAGACACATCCCCAGTCTTGTACAGCTGTCAGAAAGTTTCATTGTCTTAGTGCCTACCAGCTCTGCTCTAATTAAAGGGTCACCAGCATTCCAAGTTTATTGTTTTGTTCACTTTTAATATTAACTATGGCAACCTTTTACCATGCTGAGCTCGGTTGCTTTAGTGGTTGGTGCTATTTAGTGGTTGGTGCTTCCTTTTCTAAGTCTTCGTATTTTTAAAGTGTAATTTTTTTTACAGCATGTGCGACACAAAAATTTTTATGGATCATGCAGTATCCATTGAGCAATTAACATATGCTAGATAATTTGATGGTGTTCCATTACCATCTCCTCACAAAAATCCCAAGTGACAGGTAGTATTTCAACTATTATACATGTATGGTCTCATTTAATTCCTCAGAATCCTATAGAATTGAGATGCAGGTCAGTTAACTTGTTTCACGAGTTGTAATAGCTATTAAGTGACAAGGCCAGAATTCTAATCCCCATGTCTGGTGGCCTCTACAGCCTAATATCATGATTGCTATGCGATACTTCCCAGGTTTTGGAAGCAGAACTTCTGCTCAAATCTTGTAGCTTTAGACCTGATGGATATATTAGACTATAGCAACTTCTTTTGCAATTTTATTATAGCTAGGAAAAAACCTTTTCATGTGTCCAAAAGGTAGTTTAGATTGTATTATGGAAGGGAGTCATATAAATCAAATCAGCAAAGTATTAAATTCTTTAATGAAAAATGTATAATAGGTTATTTAACTCTGTAAGAGACCTTTTCATCAGTAAGCCTTTCCTAACCATCATATATGCCAGTTACCTTGCAATAGGGATCAAAAGAGACTCGGATTATATCTCTACCATTTCCAAACTAATGTTGTAACAAAGGAGATAAACAGTGTATTTGTACAGAAGGAACAGAAAACTTAACTCTCTTTAGGCTTGGGGATGTGTAAAATAATACTTTTAAAAGGAAGGAGGTAAAGGAGATGTTAAAAACTTTGATAGGGATCTGTTAGATTGACAAGTGAGTTGAAGGAAAGATGGCATTGCCTTTTCCAGCAGAGGAAGCAAACATTTTTAAAATCACAGAAATGTGGAAGAGTATATTTTATTTCACAGATCTCTGTGTTGTTTGTCCTGATTAAAGTGGTGGCTGTGAGATTGGGAAAATTGAACGAAAGTCATGAAATGAAAATCCCTGAAGTCAGGCTAGGTTGTGGAAGACTCTGCAGAGGAGTTTAAAAATACAAAGTGCCATGCTTGAATTATTGAAAGCTTGCTGGTAGTGATGGAAGGTAGACTGAAAGGGTGGAAATGGAAGGGGAGGCTAGAATTTGAGAGACTAGTTAGGGAACTGTTGAAACAGGCCCAGTAAACAAATTGAGGTCTTAAATTACTTTGAACATTATAGGGATGAAGAAGGGACAGATACTTAAACTTTAGATTGTAAAATAAGCCTTGTAAATAGAATGGATGTATTTTATTGCTTTGAAGGTGAGAGAAAAAAATGTAGAACTATTTCTTGACTTGGTCCTTGTAAGATTCATGGAGTTTTAGATATTCGTATATGCAGCAGGTGGAAGTAACCAGATGGTACTTAGAAATCCACTCTTGGAGCTTTGGAATACCCTCATTGCTCTTGACATCACCTCTCCCTCCACCCCTCTTAATTTTTTCGGGTCCTCAATAGGATTAACAGCATATCCCTTTCTCATCCCCACTGAATGTCACTGGCTATTTATTATCAGAGAACAATAAGATGCAGAAAATAGATATTTTAAAAATAGTTTGGCTTGATGTTAAATGATACTATCCCTGCATAAAAATAAGATTGTCTTCAAAGATGATTATTGGAGTATGGGATATTTGGTAATGCTACAGTCAAATTGCTATTCTACCCCCAAATTGGTAACATTATACCAATATTGTGATAGTCTCATCATTTAGAACCTGTTTAGCTGTCTTAAATTGCTACCTTTGGCTATCATCTTAGCTAATAAAAGTTCTAGAAGTTTGCGTATTTTACCAATACTCTTGCAGTCTTACCCTCTCTTTGTCTGGTAAACAGCTGCCTTATTGTTGCTGCTTATTGCTCTTTGCTTGTGGGGTAGTGGGTCCAAACTTTACTCATAAATCCAAAACCATGGTAAATAAATAGAAAATAACTTTGCCCACAAAGGTTTGGGTAGTTAGGAGTCGGAGGCAGTGACTGTGGCTTAGTGTTTTGATCTTAAACATACTGGCATTCTGTTGCTGTGATTTAAGCTTGTCTTCTTTTAAAATCATGATATATCCATGCTTTCCACTAAATTGCATACCCAGTCTGGTTTTTACAAAGGGTTGCTGCTTTCACTGTAGGAAAGAAATACTTGATCAACTTGCAACCTGTGTCCAGTGGTTGGAGGCCTGCAAATAAAACAATAGACACGTTAACAGGAGAAAAAGTTTGTTCACAGGTGCTTGCTAGAGTTACTCAATAATGAATAACTCCCTCAGTACCTGGAAATAAAAGATTGATATATAAACCTAAGAAAACACTGGGTTTAGGACTTCATTGGGAAAGTGGTGGGGAAGGTTCTGTTGGACATTTTAATGCTGATAGCTGAAACTACACTTCTAGTGCTGAGAGTCAGTATTTTCCTAATTGGTAATTTCCTTTGAAAGGGGATCATTGGTAGCTGTATTTTCAGGATGCTCTGCTTCAGTCTCAATAATGTTTGTTTCTCTGATTGCTGATTGTTCAGATGTTTCTCAGTTTGAAGTAATTTTCATACTACTTTGAGGGGCTATTAATACCTTCACCACTCTAATGACCATAACATACTGACAGAAGGGGGATGAAGAAGAAAGGAAACATTTACCCAAAGAAAGCAAAAGTTATCCTGGGAACCCCATGGTAGAAATATACTTGTCTCACTGGGTAGAACTGGATCACATTGCCAGTTTTTTCTTACTGAAAATAGGAAAGGCAAGGATTGGTCAGCCAATAGTGCTTTCCACAGGATTTCATAGTTAAGAAAACATGGCAGGGGGAAGGGTCTTAATATGAGGTTGCCAACTTTTTATTTCATCTGTGTTATTATTCTAAAGCTCATTGTTTTATATAATTTGTTATGTTTTCCAATCAACTTTATATATAGTTCATGAAAGTGAAAACAGAATCCTCAGCACTCTCCTTCATTTTTAAATGGTCTGGGGAAACGGAGAGAAGCTGTGATAACAACTGGAAAGTGTAATGCTTGTGGTGTCTGAACTCTATAGAGACCTGCAGTACTACCCTCTCACATCTGTATTTGTATGGCCTGGAACTCTTATTATGGAACATAGGATATTCAGGAGTTTCTCTAAGAGCTATTTTGGGAATCAGTGAAAACACATTGAATTCTAGTGTTGGTGAACTACTGACTTAATAAAAAACATCCTTGACAATAACTTTACTGTTGACACAGTGTAAGAGACTTCAGTATAAATTAGTAGTAATCCTGGGCCTCCCTGGTGGTGCAAGGGGTTAAGCACAGCACTATGAAGCTGTCCACAGCCTCTGTATCGAGTTCAATCCCCTGCCAGCCAGAGAGCAACTCACATGGCGCAGCAGACCTTTCCTGTCTCGCCTGCTGCTCCCATCAGCAGTGTATTTCAGTCAGTCTGCCTGTTCTGCTCCATACTTTTGTCTCTGGTGAATCCTCTCACCCCCATACCTCTGGCCTGTACACCAGTTCTTTTATGCATAAATAAATAATCTTAAAAATTAGTAGTAATCCCATCAAGTTATGAGCTCTCTTTTTTAAAAAGATGACAACTTACCTCTGCTGTTGGATCTGGAAGCAGCCATAGACAGTAGACAATAAGTGGGTATAGTTATGTTCCAGTAAAACTCTTTATAAGAATAGGTGGCTGTTTGGATTTGGCTCATATACTGCTGTTTTTTGACTCCTTATGTAGATGCTCTAACTTCCTTCTAAGGATTTGGGCTGAAATGAGTGTATTTTAAAACGAGTACATTTTCCAAAAAGCAGTTCCTGTGACTTCTCACAGTAGGTTGAAGAAAGACTACATCACATTTAAACTCATTTTGGGTGGGATAAGACATTGGAGGAAATACATCTATTTCAAGGCATACAACCCCAAGTCACTATTTCCAAAAATGTGTAGTTTTAGAACCGGTGGCTGAGAACATGATTTTCCTTCTCTTTCTTCAGCCATTGTTGGGATAGAGTACCCAAGTACTATTTCTTTCCCCAGTACTTATTAGACTTCATTAAGTATTAAATACTTCTATCTTGAAATAAATCATTATGCACTTCACTTCATAATCTTAATGTTATTGGGTTGTAAATTCATTGAAGCTAGGAATTTTTATCTGTTTTGTTCACTAATGTCTTCCCAGTGCTCATAACTCTTCTGTATTCATAATAGGTGCTCAGTAAATATTTTGTTGTGGAAAAATAAGACTGAACAATTCCCCCCCCCAAATTTATACATTCTTAGTTAATAGGGACCTTATCATACCAATTGTGTGTCCCAGGGTACTGAGCTCATTATTGAGCTTGGTGATTGAATTTATAAAACTTTGAGTGGATATCTGCTATGTGAATGGGTGACACAAATGATCAGTACTCCTTCGTTTGTGTCCTTTGTGCCATTTTTGGCTGACGGGATGGAGTTTAGTCACAACACAAAAGTAAAAAATACAGCAGGTAAGAGGGAACTCTGGTGTCAGATCTAGACTCAGTGCCTAAATCTGTTGTTTAGCACCTGTCTCTGAGCAAGTTGCTTTACTCCCTGATCCTTCTTTCTTCATTCAATAAATGAAACACTCTACCACCTCTTAGGGTTGTTAGAACCTTTTTTAAAAAGATGATGTTAGCATTTTGCATAAAACTGAGTTCTTGCTATTGCATAATAATGTCAAAGGTAGTTACTGCCCTAAGGCCAAATTTAGAGGTTGGAAAAATTACCTCTGGATTAATGTGGCAGAAGCTGTGGAGCTTTATGGGGAAGATGGTATTTAAAATGGATCTTAAATAATAGATTTATATGGATTGGGATAAGATTTTCTAAAGGGGGGTGGCTAAGATTTTCTAAGGTAAGGACTTTACCAGAATCAGGGTGTGTCCTGAAACCAGAAATGTCTCACAACAAATTTCTGTTTCTTCTGTACCCCACACTACCTTCTCTAGATAGTTACCTAAATTGGTAAAAGATGTTATTTGTTGTTACTCAACCATGTCCTCTCTCTCGTCCATCTCCCCTAAGAAGACAGTTTTCTTTCAAATATTGCCTTCCTGGATAGAACATTTCATTCTGAATGTCCTTGTTTATTCCCTCTTTCCTGCACAACCTAGTTGTGTACTTTTGGGTAGCAGGGAAAGTATATTTTAACCAATTTGGCTTGTGCCGCTTTTGAGTATTGTCCCTGACAATAAAAGAAAATGCACAAACTTATTTCATGGATTGGGTGTGCAGTGGTAAGTGAGTGATCCTGATTTAAGGCAGTTTTAATTAAATTTAAAACAAAATTAAGTGTGAATTTTTGAAATGGATGTTAAGACCTTTGTGAATCCTCATATTCGTGAATACTCTTACAGCATGTAATTGGGGGTTATGGGGATTTAATGAAGTTAAATCTCCATAGTTACTACATTTTAAAAGTGCTTCAGTTTTTCAGTGTTTCCAGAAAGGGACTTAGAATTCAAAGGACATGTACACTATAATCTTAGGAGAAATTTTATTTAAAAAAATATGGCATGCCCAAAAGTCACCCAACTGTCTACATTTTGGGCTTTAAACATAACAGATTCTTTTTCTCCAACCAGCAGTTGTTTGATTACGTACCCTAGTTCTCAGGGCAGGATGAAATATTCCACACTGTTTCCTAGAGAGCCACTGCAGGATCTACTCCCAGTTGCCCAAAGCTGCACAATCGGCCATACTGCACTCTTTATTGGCTTCTTTCCTATCCCTGTCTCATTTCACCACACTCTTACTGGTGCTTGCTAGGGTAACTTCCCAAATAAACTACTTACTTGTACTAAAATCTTTATTTAGGGTCTGCTTTTGGGGAAATGCAACCAAAGGCAGTATGGGGGAAAGCTTTTTTAAATTTTTGTTTTTGTTTTCTTGTATTGTTCATTTTTGTATAGTAATTGATTTCTCCCCTCAGGTGTAGTCCCTGTCTGTAGCTCTCCCACCACCACATCACCTGTGAGCCATCACTATAGTCCCTTGTGCTCTTCCCTCCCCTCCCCTGTTTTGATCCTCTCCCTTTTACTCCCTTTTTGTATGCCTCAGATCTATGGCCAGCTTGTAAGTTTTGTTTTTTTTCTTGACTTTTTGTTCATTCTCACTATATTCCACATAGAAGTGAAACCATCCGATATTTAACTTTTTTCCTTCTGACTTATTTCGCTTAGCATATTCCTTTCTAGCCTCATCTGTATTACTGTGAATGGCATCAGTTTCTTTTTTGATACCGAATAGTATTCTATGGTGTATATATCTCACAACTTTTTGATTCATTTGTCTTTTTTTTTTTTTAAGATTTATTTATTTATACAAGCACTGGGTACAGTCAGAAGCGCGGGAGGGTGAGAGAATTCACCAGAGCCAGAGCAGGAAGCAGAGCAGGCAGAAGGACCGAAGTACACCTGCTGAGGGGAGCAGCGGGCGGCAGGAGAGGTCTGCGCGCCATGTGGGACCCTCCTCCGGTGGCCGGGGAGCAGCTGGGGATCGAACCGGCGTTGCAGAGGCTGCGGGCAGCTTCGCAACCCAGCGCTCAACCGCTGCACCACCGGGAGGCCCGATTCATTTGTCTTTTGGAAAAACCTTTTTTAAATAATATTTTCAAGTTTTAGAATATAGATTTGTTTATAATGATTAGCGTGCAAGGTTTTACATTCTTAGATGGGAAGATTTATTAAAACTTGTTTACTTGCTTATTGATAGAATACCTAGTAGGTTGCCCACTTTGGATAAAAGGGAGTAGCCAGCTAGCTGCTATTTGAAGGCCAGAAGTAAAAAGAGTTTGAATAAGCACCTCTGTGTTTTGTACTGCAAAAGGAATCAGCGATGGGCCTTCCCGGTGGCGCAGCGGTTGAGCGCTGGGTTGCGAACTCCCTGTGACTTCTGCGGCGCCGGTTCCATCCTGGCTGCTCCCCAGCCACCAGAGGAGGGTCCCACATGGCGCGCAGACAGACCTCTCCTGCCTCCCACTGCTCCCCTCAGCAGTGTACTTCGGTCCTTCTGCCTGCTCTGCTCCCCACTCTGACTCTGGTGAATTCTCTCACCCTCCCGCGCTTCTGACTGTACCCAGTGCATGTATAAACAAGCAAACAAACAAATAAATAAATAAAAATACATGCCTCTTAAAAAAAAAAAAAGGAATCAGTGATGTTTAAAGACCACACTGCAAATGGCTAAGTGTTGTTTTAGTGTGTAGTTTTTTTTTTTAATTACTGAAATTTGTTCTAGGTTTATATTGTGCATCATTTCCTGTGATTTCTGACTATCTTCCTGACAACACTAAACAAAATTCAATCCAGTTCTAGAAAAAGGAAGAACCAGGGAAAAACTACAAGTGTAACTAAGAAAGGGTAGGGATAATATAGTCCAAGAATTTTCTTATTATGTAATAGTAGGTTTTTATTTTCCATTTGCCTATAGAATTCTTCTGGTAAATTTTTTTATTTCAGGACAGGCTTGATTAAAAAAGAAACCGTGATATCTGCCCAAGTTGGTTGGAATGTGTGCCAGCTGGTGACTCATTACTGTTATTTTGGTGTTTTACAAATAGATTAGAAATATATTGTAATGCAAGATAGAGTTTTAACTGCTTAAAGATACCTCGGATACCATATTTTCTATTTATAATACCACATGCATTAGATATACATGTCTTTCCTAAAAGTCTGTTTTCCCCTTTCATTACAGAATGCTGCCTTTTTATATGGTCTTGGTTTGGTCTACTTCCATTATAATGCATTTCAGTGGTAAGTTAACATAAAATTTATTTCACCTATTTCTAGTAAATGGTGTGTTTTTGTGGTGTTTTGGTTTTTGTGTGTTTTATATATAAAAAATATTTTAATGTCAATAAACCTGTACTTTTCGTTAATCTCTTCAAATGTTTAGATTGTTCCTCCAGAGATAATGGACCACTGTAGATGAGAGTTGTATGTTGCCCTAAAAGAATTATAAAAATGTGATTGAAGAAGGCTTAAATTAGATAGAACTTGGAATTTCTCCCTTATTATCGACCCGTGGTACCCAGGTTGTTTGAACTGGTGAATGCCTTCCACATTTCAAGTTCAGTAGGTAATTAATCTATGATGACCAGTACTTTTTTTTTTTAATCTTGAGACTTCTAGAAAAGATTGGCCATACCCCACTTCCCCTTCCTTCCCCCAACACATGTGCACGTGTGGTATTAATTTCCAGTAAGTAGGTAACAGATTATAAACTCTCAGTTCTCTTTTCTATAAAATAGGAAAAATGTTACCACCTTCAGAGTCAGACATTTCAAATATGGTAATAACAACAAGATTTTATAAAATGAAAGTGTAGGGCCCTGTTGTTACTGCTTTTACCCCACTTTTTTTTTTTTGTTTACTGGGCAATAGTGTTCTGCAGTGTAAGCCATAGAATTTGAGTTGGAAGATTGATATCCTGGTTTCAGCACTTGCTACTTAATTTGATCTTGAGTTAAATAAGCTCTGTACATATGCTTCCTCGTGTGTGTGTGTGTGTGTGTGTGTGTGTGTGTGTGTAACAATATTGCAGGTCTTTTGCTTTATAGTTTTGATGGTCAAATTAGATCATCTACATTTTGTAAACTATAAAGCTCTAGGGTAGGTTTTTTTTTTTTTTAAAGGTTATTTATACAAGAACTGGGGTACAGGTCAGAAGCGCTGGAGGGTGAGAGAATTCACCAGAGCCAGAGCTGGGTGCAGAATAGGCAGAAGGACTGAAGACACTGCTGAGGGGAACAGCGGGCGAGGCAGGAGAGGTCTGCTACGCCATGTGGGGTTCTCCCTGGCTGGCGGGGAATCGAACCGGTACTTCAGAGGCTGCAGACAGGTTCACAGCACAGCGCTCAACCCCTGTGCCATTGGGGAGGCCCTCTAGGGTAGATACTTTTTATTTGAAGATTTCTGACTTTGTCAATGTACTTTCCTTTAAAGCTGAGCAAGTGCTATATGACATTCCAAAGAAAGGTTTTCTTAGAAGGTTACAGTGCTGTCATATACCTGTTAAACATCCTGAATTTTTTTTTTTTTTTTAATAGAGGCATGTTTTATTTATTTATTTATTTATTTGTTTGTTTTTTGTTTATACATGCACTGGGTACAGTCAGAAGTGCGGGAGGGTGAGAGAATTCACCAGAGCCAGAGCAGGGAGCAGAACAGGCAGAAGGACCGAAGTACACTGCTGAGGGGAGCAGCGGGCGGCAGGAGAGGTCTGCGCACCATGCGGGACCCTCCTCCGGTGGCTGGGGAGCAGCCGGGGATCGAACCGGCACCGCAGAGGCCGCGGGCAGCCTCGCAACCCAGCGCTCAACCGCTGCGCCACTGGGGAGGCCCCAACATCCTGAATATTTTAAATATGCATTGGTGCTGATCTCATGGTTTCTCTGATGATGAGACTTTAGACACAAATCACTTTTCTTACATGCTTTTTCTTTTCTCTTTGCTTTTAGTCTTGTTTTTTGATCATCTATGGAAGTACTGCATTGCTGGAGAACATGTGTTTATACAAATAGAGAGTATTAAAAACATTCAGATCACTCATTTTCTTTATAAACTTTGCAAAGCTATACTTGATCTTCATAACGAAGCTTTATAATTCCTTTCTTTTAAATTATCCTTTATTGTAGAGTAATCCTGAACTTAAGCCTACTACCTTTATGGTCAGTGTCTCATATTTAAAACCAAGAATAGATTCAAACTTTTAAAATCTTTTTAGTTTCTTGAAGATCCTATTCATAGCATTTACACTTCTAAATTTTAGAAGTAGAAGTTGTCTTAGAAATTAGTTTTTTAACTTAATTTTGTAAATGAAGAAAACAAGGGGTGGTGTGTGTGTGCGTGTGTGTGCGTGCACAGCTCAGTATTTTGAAACTTTAATTAATGATAGAAGCAAGCTTAAGCTCATTCTCCAATTTAATAATTTTTCTGTTACACTCCATCCCAAAGTTTTAAGATTGCCGGGTGGTTATCTTTTAATTAGTATTTGTAGTTTTTCTTCTGGACACATTGGTAAGATCTTTATGGCCAGCCAGAAATAATTTAGGTGAAATCCAAGGCAAAGAACTCAGGGATGAACATGTGTGCCTTACACCAGCCAATTTTCAACTATCTGTGATAACATGTGAATGCCCTATACACTGAAAACATGAACATAAAGAGAATAGTGAGTTGAAGTCATTGGATTGCTTTAATAAGCAGTGACCATGACCATGTCAAGTTAGTGGGCTTGTTGCTGTGGAAAATTAGAACTTTTGATTCCTATTTACATATGATTTTTATAACCATTAATTGATTTAAGAAATGAAACTGAAAGATAAAAGGATGATGCAATGTCTGAATTAATAGGTGCCCTCTGGTCTTTTGATCTTGTCCTGGTCATCACATTTTCTCACATCTTAAGTTTCAACTCTCTAGCTGCTTCATAAAATGAAATATCTTACACCCTCTCTGAATCCATCCTGGCTCTGTGTTTTCTCTTTTGCTGGTCAAGTGTTCTTTCACAAACTCTGAACCCTAACTTTTGCTTTAACTTACCTTGCTATTTCTTGAGCAGCGATGCAGCGGGAAAGCACTGGAGTAGGTGCTTGGTAAGAGAACAGCCTGAATGGATAGGAACACCATTAGGCCAAAATTATATTTGTTTTATTTATAGGTAGCTGTTACTTGCTAGGATCAGGCTATTTTTTTAATCCTTTTAAAATTTTAATTAACAATAATTTCTTCGGTATTTGTTGAAAAAAATGTGACTAGAGAAGAGTGTGGTGGTATGCTTTTTTTGGTGTGTGTTGTCAGCTCAAACACTGTCTAGGATTAATCTTAGAATGCAATATCTCTGGTACATTTATAGTTTAAATAAAATTTGATACTCTCAATGAGGTTTGTTTGCATTTAATTAGATTAAGTATTGATAATGTGTGTGGCCGATATGTGTATTGAGGTTGGTGATGGTGACAATATTATTCAGAGTAATTTTATTAATCTACATTATCTGCTAACTTATTTTTGTTCTTGTCATATTATGATGTCCATTTTTTTCTTTTGGGGTTGATTTTTATGGTTTGCTTGTAAATCAGTTCACATATTTGGTTTTCCATTTTCTGTTGCTGCCTCTTCTTAAATGAACCCATGTCAGAAAATAATAGAGCAACTGTTACATCCTCATTGGACTTACCATGGTTCAATTTTACTATTATCTCACTCAGTAATCTGGAACCAAACTTAAAAATAGGTGTCCAGAAAGAACAAGGAAGACCTAAAATACGGACAGTGGAGACCTATATAGAACCAGTCTATGAAGTCATTTTTTTACCCATGCCTTCACTTGTTCATGAAGGTACCAAATTGCTGGGAGTACCTGGAACTCAGCTTTTCCGTTCCTTTACTAAGGAACCTATATTCTTGGGTGAGAGGAATTGAAATACATAGAATAATAAATGGCTACAACTTGTAGCCCTATTTCTAAATATATCTACCTGAAAATCTTTTCCGGTCCCTTTGCTCTAATCTGTGATCTGTATTCCTGTTGATCTGTATCAAATCGGTCTTATGGTGGCAAATCTAAGAGAGATATATCACTCTGATGTGTTAGAGGCATAGGATTTTGGAAATTAAACTCCCAGATCTAATTGATAGGCCTGGTAAGGAAATGTAGTGGTCATTATTATATTGGCTTCAAAAAAGACTTAGGATAACAAGGAAGAGGTGAGTTCAGAATGTTAACCCAGTGCAAGTGAAGATTCTTTAGGATCCATTTTCATAATACTGTACCAATTGCAAATGTTCTTATGGGGAAAACACTGCTTTGGATTGCGAACATAAACTTAATGTAGTTGTGGTACCGTTGATCTGAGGCTTGGAGCTTTGAGTCTGGCAAAAACTTAGAATATTTTTTTAAACTATTTTCATACAAACTAATGCTCTTAGTTTAAACATATTTCCATTAAAATTAAGGCATTTCATATTCTGTGCACTTTTGTGTACACTTTTATTGTGTATACTTTTGGGGAAAAAAAACCTATCAGATAACTGAGGCAATTCTGGTGAAGTTATGTTTACCCATGACACAAACATTGCCAGACAGAATTTGGAAGGACTTGGACTAATTTAGCTTCAGGGAAATCATGGCTAAAAGCCTAACTCTTGCAATAGGGGAGAGGAAGAAAATCTGGAGTGATGAAATAAAGACTGACTAAAAAGAGAAAAAGAACCAACAGGTAATTTATTAACAAATGTCAGTGAGAATAACCGTACATTTAAGATCCCCTCTAGTTCAACCTCAAATTATCTTTCCAGGCTTACTTGCTCCCATAAATATACTGTGTCAGTCACACTCTATTAACATTTCCCTGAAAATGTCTTAAGCGGTTTTTTTTTAAAAGGATTTATTTATTTTTTAAAGATTTATTTATTTTTATTTATGCATAGAAGAGCTGGGGTACGGGCCAGAAATGCGGGGAGGAGGGTGAGAGGATTCACCAAAGACAGAGTGGGGAACAGAACAGGCACATTGACTGAAGTACACTGCTGAGGGGAGCAGCGGGTGAGCCTGGAGAGGTCTGCTGCACCATGTGGGTTGCTCCCTGGCTGGCTAGGGATTGAACCCGCGCTGCAGAAGCTGTGGACAGCTTCACAGTGCTGTGTTTATCTGCTGCGCCGCCAGTGAGGCCCTTAAACTGTTTTTAACCTATTATAACTTCATTCTTCATATTAACTGTTTGGTCTGCCTTCCTTCATCTCCACCTTTAAAAATCTTACCTATTTGTCTCTTTGATTGCTTCATCAACTCTCTCTGGTTGTCTCATTTAAACAGAGCCTCTAAATTTTCTAACGTGTGTGTGGAAGTGCATATCTGTTGTGTGTATATGTGTTACCACTGATTTGGAACCACTGATTTGGAACTAGCACATTTTCCCTTTTACAATAGTAAAAAAATTTGTGGAGTTAGTTCATTTATCCCTGCAGATGTCCTGGGAAAGAGTATGATTTCCAGACTCAACTGTATTAGTTTTATTTCTTTCCAAATGTACTGAAACTGTGCTTGGGATGTTCAGTGAATATTCTTTTACCAATAACAGTAAAATTCTAGAGGAGGCATTTTTAAAAAGTGACTTTCTAGAAATCTTATTAAAAAGGAATATTGTTTTAAAATATATTCATCACTTGTATATTTTTTTGTAGGCAATGCTATTTATGCTTTGGCTTCCTGTCATTTCCTTTTTCAATTGTTAACAGTGACAAACATTAAGAGTAAAAATGTTTTAAACTAAATCTATGGGAAATAGTTTTGGTATATAAAAAACTGCATTATTTAGATTTAAAGGAAAAATATCAGTGATACTCACAGCAATGTGTACCTTTTTTCTTCAGTAGGTAATTTGAAATTTATAAACCTTCCCTGGTATCATAAAAATATTTTATCGCTTGGGTAGCCATTTCTCATCTTTGAAATTCTCTGCCAGTCAGAATTCTGAGGTTAGAATTTACATGTATTGGTATTTTAATCTTACTTGTGCTGCAGAGATCATGTTCTGACTACATAATTTTGATGCAGTAAAGTGATGACAAAAATTAGAA
Organism: Talpa occidentalis; assembly: GCF_014898055.3. Taxonomy (NCBI): domain Eukaryota; kingdom Metazoa; phylum Chordata; class Mammalia; order Eulipotyphla; family Talpidae; genus Talpa; species Talpa occidentalis. The sequence goes on along the minus strand of NW_023601543.1, from coordinate 59,824,289 downwards.
TATATAGATTATAATGGTCTGAGTGATTCCTGTTTTCTCCACTTTCCCCCTCCCAATAACATGTTTTCAGGGGCACACACAAACTTACATGAATATACACACATGCATCACTCAATATTGAACAAGCAGACAGGAGAGAACATGAAAATGAACTTAGATATATTTTGTGTTAGATGAGAAGAACTTATCAGTAAAGAGATTGTGGAACCTCTTCTCTACCTTCCACTGCCTATCCTAGTAAGAAGTCTAACTAACTATGAAAGTGTTGGCACTAGTAAACATCTATTAAATAAAACATTTTAATCTACTAATAGAAAATAAAAAAGAAACGTAGACCCTATGGAGTAGACTACTTTGAAAAACTGGAGGATATAGAGTGGGCCTTATTGCTCGTTGACACTAAGCAAAGAATAGTAGGTATTGAGTTGGGGAGACGAGTGTTGAAGGTAACAGTGGATTTAGGGTGAAGCAGAAGATTTGAAACATTCCTGGAGAGGGCCAGCATTTGCATAAAGAAGTGCCTGAGACAAACTAGTTCATAGCTGAGAAAGCAATGTTAGTGCATAACTGGAAATGAAGTTGATAGCTACTGTTCAGACCTTAAATGCTACAGAGATTTGACTCGCATAGTATCATGATTAGTAGACAATCAGGAGCCACATGTTTGAGGACACATAGGCAAGCCATGCAGAGCCAGAGAAGTAAGTGCTTAAGAGGTATGTATTTCAGTAATGTAGTAATTACTAGATATTGAAGATTGAGTCTGAAAGGTGCGGCGCAGTAAAGACAAGGAGAGCCAGGCGGGGGACCTCACAGACCCAAGGCGGGGGTCAGTGGAGTCGCGCACCTTGTTAGGGGGAAGCAGGGTTTTATAGGGTGAGGAGAGGTCAGGTGGGTAGTTGGGCTCCTATGGCTGGAAAAGTTTGTAGGTCAGGTAGAGGTTCTTTGTCTGAGAAGAGACTCTTGTCCTCCAGGCAGGTATTCACATTCCTGCCCCCCAGGTGGGCTTCCGGGTAGGCTTTTGCATTGCGGCCTGCTGCATGGACCTTTCAGAGTCTGCAAAGAATTTGAAGGAAATATTGAAACAAGGTGAACTTGATGATTAGATATATATTGTTCACACCTTCTCATGGGCACTTTTAATAGTCCTTGAAGAGTAAACACAGTGTGGCCCAAACTAGTTTGTTGAACATGTAGTTTTGCTTATAGGTAAAATGACGCAATATCTAGTGTTTAAGCATATATTCAGAACGTGTTAAATAAACCTATTTTAGTTCATATTGTGAACTAAGTGAATAAAATGTCTATACTAAAGACATCTGTGGAGTAAAACACATTTATTAATAGTAGGTTCAGGGGAAAGGCTGGATGGGGGTTATTGCTCTGTGTTCTCCCTCCTTTCCTCGCATGCCCTTTTTTCTTCTTTTCTTTTTCTCCTTTATTCTCTTTCCTTCGCTGTCTTCCATTGCCTTTTTTTTTTTTTTTTAAACCATGACTTCGACCTGCTTTGACCATGACTTCGACCAGGATTGCCTTTGTATTTTATTGGCATTGTTTAGTTCTGACCCATTCTATGAAAGTGTTTTCAGACCCACAGCATAAGGTTAATAATTAGGACTTTATGAAGCATTACCCATAATTTTTAGTATTATAAAATATGAAACACTTAAAGGAAATGTCTAAGTATATTTTTTGACATGCTGTTATAAACATTCACCGCAATCATCTAGGTAAGGAAATAAAAGATAGCTTTAACACCAGAAGCTTCCAAAAACCCCTGCACACTCTTTCCTACCTTGATGTTTATTTGGCATCATTTATTACTGCAGTTGTTCTCTTCCTAACCTTTTTAATGCCTCCTCCCAAAGTCAGTTATTCTCCCCACCCCCTCAATTAACATTCTTCCTTTTCCTTCCCTTCCCCCACATTTGTGTTCATTTAGAGAGTAGTAGCACTAGATATGACCAAGAGAATATAGAGACTGAAGTTATAGAAAGGTTTGATAAAGGTACAAAGAATACCTCTTAACATAGTGCAGGTAAGTATCTTAATTTCTGATGGAGAGAAAATAGGAAACTGTCTTTTACTGAGAATGGTAATCTATCCCAAATCTTTCCTGTCATTTGACTCCCTTCTTCTGCCTATACATATCAGATAATAAAGCACATACATACCCCATCCATTTAAAAAGCCACCTAACACATAGATGCCAAAGCTCCTTTTAAGGAAGAAAGTATTTAACTCTAGGTGTAAAGGTATCTTATGCCAAATCTGTTGCGCCCCCCCCCCCATAATAAACATTACCTTTTAAAGACAGGTGGAACATTAATTTGCAGTATTTTGTACTGTGATGTCTTTAACTGCTTATATAATAGATTAACTTGTGTTTTGGAATCATGTAATATATGTAGAGGCAGAGAATAGTTGCTAAAAAGTTTTGTAAAAAATATATTCCTTTATATTTAGGATAAGCCTTAAATCATGTAGAGAGATTTAAAATAATGCCTAACATAATGTTATATCTGATATGACATTTCAAAGAAGATATCTTTGTCATAATTTTAATAATTTATTTTTCATTAGGTAGTACATTAACAATCAAATCGACTGATATAATAAAAATGTATTCAGTGAAAAGTGTCCCTTATCCCACCATTGTATTAGTTCTACTGGTAACCACTACCTTTTTTTATATAAAAGATAAAATGTGAATTTTGGGCAAAATTAGATCAATGGAAAGTGACATATATTAGTGAAACCATAAGCAGACCTGTACAAATTTGAATATTTGACTTATGACAAATTGGTATTCTAAAAAGAAAGTACAGATGGATTATAAACCTAAATACCAGAGATAAAATTTTTTAAAACGAAGACTTATTTTTGTGGTATAGACTGGAAATAGGATTAATCTCTTCGCCCTTTAAAAAAAAAAATCACACTTCTCTCCCCCAGAAAATTCCAGAAACAGTAAGATTTGGTATTTACACTAAAAATGTTATTAAACCATAAAATACTTGAATAATTACGAATTGCTCTAAATTATCTTTCTTTTCCACTTTATATTAAGTTAGAGTATATGTTATATACAAGACCCACGTGCCCCATCCCAATTTTTTATTCAGTTGTTCATTCACATCATCTTAATAAAACTGGCATTCCTACATTGCTGGTGGGAGTGCAAACTAGTCCAACCACTATGCAAAGCTGTCTGGAGGTTCCTCAGTCTACTAAAAATGGAGCTGCCATATGACCCAGCAATCCCACTCCTAGGGAATCTACCCAAAGGACAGAAAAACAGTGATTCAAAGGAACAACCATACCCCTATGTTTATGGCAGCACTATTTACAATAAGTAAAACCTGGAAACAACCCAGATGCCCCAAAAGAGATGGCTGGATCAAGAAGATGTGGTACATATACACAATGGAATATTATTCAACAATCAAAAGAGATACACTGATGCCATTCGCAGCAACCTGGGTGGAGCTATAAGGAATTATGCTCAGTGAAATAAGTCAGAAGGAAAATAAGTAGGATGGTTTCACTTATAGGAGGAATATAGGGGAACCAAATAAGACATTAGTGTAAAAAAATAACAATACAAAACACAACAAAACAAAAACAGACAATTATAAATCAGAGACCTGTAGGGGAGGAGGATGGAGAGGGATGGGGGGAGGGAGGGAGGGAGGAGCACAGGGGACTGAGGTGATGGTGCTTGGGTACATTGGTGAAGGAAATTCTATGGTGACTACACCTGGGGGGGGGTGGGGAGCAAAAAAAAAAACCCAGTCTGTATTCAAATTTCAAAAAAAAATTCTTGCCATTTCTCCTTCTTCCTGGGGAAAATAAATAAATAAAATTGTGTTGCACAAACAGGTTTTACTGTACTACCAGTCAAAAAGTTGATGCAAGTATTAATAAGATATCTTATGTCTATATTCTTTCAGGGCAATTAAAGCATTTCAGGAGGTGCTTTATGTTGATCCCAGCTTTTGTCGAGCCAAGGAAATTCATTTACGACTTGGGCTTATGTTCAAAGTGAACACAGACTATGAGTCTAGTTTAAAGGTAGGTTGTTGGTTTTGTTGTTTTTTTTTTTAACTCCCCTAGGTACAATGTTTCATTTGGTGGGGTGGGGGATTAGTGGGTGGGAATGGGTTATTTTTTGGTTGTTGTTAAATATCAGACCATTGAGAAACACTGGATATCATATTGGAACTTCAAAAGAAAATTTAAAAATTTAGGTGAAAAAACTTTATCAAATTTGAACTGGAGGATATATAAGTTGGGCTTTTGAAGATCAAAGTCATGATACTAAATGGTAATCATTTAAAAAAAAATTTTTTTCAAGTTTTGTGCTCTGTCACCAGGAAAGGGTGAAGGTTTCAACCGTAGTTTGTACATCTAAAATACTCCTCTTAATGAAGTGCCTGACCACCATGGAGGTCAGAAGTAGCTATTTAATGATATTGTATCTGTCACCTGATCATTGACTATTTGCTTGGGTCTCACTAGAAATCTGTCCACCTCTACCAGCAGGATCCATCTCCTATCTAAATTACATATAAAAAAGTATTCTCTGCCAATCATTTGAACTGCTGGTTTTGTGAGTATAAACATTCTTGAAGAAATATGATGCATTGTTGGGGGAATAATTTATTTTCTATGGAAATCTTACATTTCTCATTTTTTTTTTTTCATTGAGTTTCTTGAGCTTCCTGTGCCATCACTTCAGGTCTCATTGGGCTTTTCATGAAATCAGTATACTACAAACCTGTATAACAAAAGCATTTTGAAAGAATTAGATGTTCTATGAGAAAGACTTTTAATTTTTTGTGAATTTATGACTACGTGTTGTGGTTGCCATTTTCTAAATATCTCCATTGAAGATCATCTTGATTCTGAAGAAGGATGTAAAGAATGACATTATAGTAGGCTGTAATTCAAATTCACCAAACAGGAACTTACTGAACTTCTTAAAAAAAAATGTATTTGAGTACTTAATTGTTCTAGAATTTTAAGTAGACAATTATGCAGAAATTGTTTCTGTTTTTCATGAATTTATAAATAACGTCGTCAATGGTATGAGATACATAATTAAAAATACTAAAAACAAATACACTATGAAGTGTCTAGACTGCACAGTTATCAAAGGTAAGTGCAGTTGAGGAATTGGCTCCTGGATAAATGTAAGTAATATGGAAATAAAGGATGCCTGAAAATTGCCTGTTTCCCTCAAACTTAGAATAGCATTTCTCAAACTATATATACTATGTAATGTCAGTGAATTTGAAAAGGAAAATGAACTTAGGCCACTTTGCATATTATAACTCCCTCTTAGATGCTCTGTAGGTTCATTAGCCAGCAATCTCTTAAAATGTCTTGTAGTTCAAAATAAACTTATTTAAGCATTTTACAATATTGTCATAACATGCCTATTACTATGTTGCAGAAGAATTTTTGGTAGCAGTTTGATAAATGTTGCTCAGGAAATATATTTGAATGGAAAAAATGTAATTGGATATGTTCCAAATTATGGATTCTGGCTATCTCTGAACATCAGTATAGTTGTATCTTAAATAATTCTATGGAGGCACAACTACTTTCACAAAGGTGGCAGTATTAGAAATTCCCTTTAATCAGGAGAAACAGTGTTCCACAGGTGAATTTAAAGTGTTCTGCTTACTCAGGCTCAAAAACTTTCTTGTATACAACTTTAGGCATAAAGAGTGACAGATCTTCAAGTTGTAGGGATGGTAGCAAAATTGCCTTAAGAAAGTACATTCTTGTGTTTGGCTTTTCATTCATTTATTTAAAATACTTGATGCCATTATTTCATTTGTTTGAACTTAGAGTCTTTTATGTTTTTCTTCTCCGTAATGAGAAAGTGTCATTTGATTTTTTTTTTTTGGTATTATTTTGACATTGTCTTTTTAAGGTTATTTTTTTTTTTAATTTTTTAAGAGGCATGTATTTTTATTTATTTATTTGTTTGTTTGTTTGTTTATACATGCACTGGGTAGTCAGAAGCACGGGAGGGTGAGAGAATTCACCAGAGCCAGAGCGGGGAGCAGAGCAGGCAGAAGGACCGAAGTACACTGCTGAGGGGAGCAGCGGGCGGCAGGAGAGGTCTGCGCGCCATGTGGGACCCTCCTCTGGTGGCCGGGGAGCAGCTGGGGATCGAACTGGCGCAGCAGAGGCTGCGGGCAGCTTCGCAATCCAGCGCTCAACCGCTGCGCCACCGGGGAGGCCCTAAGGTTATTTTTAGCTGATATTCTTTATCTTATTTTTAGGCATCAAAATTTTTTGTTGAGGAATGATTTATTTCAGTATATTACTATAAGTGCTTAGCTTCAGTTTGAATGTATGTGGGAATTAGAAGGAACACTAAGCCCTTCTCTCCTTAAATGGCCTTTAATTTTCCTAAAGTGGACTGGTGAGCACTATAGCTTCATGTGATAGAAGTGGAACTTCTGATGACTTTCCCACTACATGGAACTACTTCCTAGCACTGTGTATTGGTATAGATGCTTTGTGCTGCATCCTCAGAAACTTCACTTCAAATTGATTATAACAAATGCAAGAAGTCATTCATTTAAGTCCAATCTTAAGGATTAGTCTATTCACCTGATCCAAGGTTTCATAAAGGATTCATTTTCTTCTCTGTTCTGTGTTGGCCTGTTTCTAATAAGGCAGGTTGCTAGGTGCAATACAAGTGAGGTGATTACTTACACTTCATATAGAAAGACATTATAGAGTAGTGGCATAGGTACTTAGTATAGTGCTGGCATATAATAAGTGCTCCATAAATATCTGGTCATCATTTTATAGAGCAAAAGGGTCTTAGGTTCCTCTTGATAACCTCAAGAAAATTTCACTTTTAAGCTCATTAAACCAAAATAAGCCATATTCCCTTTCCATTTTGTTCCTTATCAAAGATGTGGTTACTCTTAGACCAAATGCCCAGTTCTTGAGCAGGACTCAATTGTGTTCCTATATGGAGGAGTGGGGATGGGTAAAAGTATTTTGATGTGTGGGGGCAGTGAGAAAAATCTGTCCATTACAGAGCGGGTCTCGTCTCTACCTCATTTCTCTTATCTCTGCCTAAGAGGGCTATAAAATATACAGTATGTTTTAGGTTATAAAACATTTAAATAAAATAATTTTAGTTTCATAAAAAGTTACTTCCTTTCATCTACATATGAAATGCATTCCAGGGCCTCCTGTTGGTAATAGTTTTTCTTTCAAAATGAAGCTCTGAGAGATTTGTTCTATTTTGGTACTGTGAAAGCAACTTTCAGAGCAAGCAAATTTTGTTTAAAAATTTGACCTGCCATGTAACTAACTGTGTGACCTTGGGCAATTCGCCTAACTCTACTGTTCCTCTTTGTATCCTAGAACTTGAATAACCATATCCACCCTAGAAGATTATTGTAAAGGTTATATAAAATAGCTGGAATTTTTTTTCAATTATTTTTCAGTTATCAGTTTGCCCACCATATCTAAAACTCTAGTTAGGGGCCATTGTAGAGACCTTTTATGAAATCCATTTTCCATTGTGGAATTTAATACAATTTCATCACTCTGCCCATCCTCAGAAATATAAAGATTTTAATGCCTAGCTTACTATTCAATCATATGATGATATTTTACTGTTAAGTTAACCTATATGGATTTCATGTGTTTAGTGACTGATAGAGATTCTAATTCTTAATTTATTAACGAGTTTATAGTTTAATATTATTTGAATCAGAGTCCATTACAGGGTGACATTTCTACATGATATTTTGCTATTGTTTTTCTTTCCTGCTTCAGATAATCCCCCCAGGTGGGTTTGGTTGCCTATTTAACTCCATATAATTAATTAAAAATTTTATTTCATTGTTTTTTAATGCTATTAATGATAATTGCTTACATTCATTGTATACTTGAAAGCAGTGTGCTATCATTGCTTCAATAAAAGTACACTAATTTTGACAAATAGTTTTATATAATGGCTCTAATTTTCACACTCTGGCAGACTTAAAATCATTTCCTTCATGTGAAGCTAATAAATGCAAGATAAGTTGTAATAACACCCATATCCTTCAGTTAATGTCAATCATTTGTTTAATGAAGATTATATAGAAATTGTTCCTAACTTGTACATAATTAAGTTTTCATAAAATATATCATTAGAACTTTTTTTTTTTTAAGGTAGAACGGATGGTTTTGTTATGGGAACCTATGGATCATTGCCTGGGGGACCAGTATAAGTCCTTTATAATTTGACATTTCAAGTTGACAAATGCTGATTGAAGGATTACTTTAAAAGGCTTATTAGGAAGATGAACATTAGAGAGACAATTCAAAGGCAGTAGGTTGAACTCTCATTTATTTGTTAGTGTGGAATTTTACCATATTCTTAGTGTTTCCTGAATAGATAAGTGAAATAGAAGAGGGTGTAAAATGATAAATTGTGACTCATCAGGTGGTCTGAAAGTTTTGAAATTGGTTTTATCATCTCTTTACAGAATTTTTTCCTATAAAAACTGTTTTCTTCCTCCCCTACCCTTCAGTTTACCACTTCTTTTAGCTTCTCTTCCTTCTACTGGTATATCTAATAAGAAAATGCTAAGTGAATTAGTGTTTCCACTTTGTTTAATTTACTCTTCCTCAGGAACTACTACTTTTCCAGGTGTCTGAGTTCCATCTTATATTCTTTATAGACTGTGGAATTTTACTGTCACTTTTTTTATGCCAAGCTGTTAGGGCAGAAGGAATAAGTAAAGGCAAGATGATTTATATTTCTTTTTAGAAACCACAGTTGGAATCTGTGAAATGCCTTCCATGTTTTGTTTTATTTATTAATGTAATATGATTGATTGTTTCTTGTAATTAAGATACTGTAAACTTCATTATAAAAAATACTTGCTGAGAATTTGAATGCTAGCTATTAAGTTAATTTTAACCATGCCTTAAGTTTCTAAAATATCTGTAATTATTCTTTGTTGAAACTTTGACATATGACATTGTGTAAGTTTAAGGTTTACTATGTGTTGATTCATTTATATATTTCAGTGATTAATACCATAGTGTTAGCTAACACTTCCATCATATTACATTTGGTGAGAAAAATTAAGATCTAGTCTCTTACTAGCAACTTTGAAGGTTATAATGCCAGTATTGTTGATTATAATATATATACTGTGCATTAGATCTCCAGGATGTAATTTTTGATTATAACCTCTATGCTATGCAGTACATCTCCAAGATTTATCTCCTGGCTGCAAGTTTGTACCCTTAGACAACAACATCTCCCCAGTCCCCCCACTCCTCTATCCCTGGTAACCATCATCATATTCTCTGTTTGACATCTTAAGATTCCAGACATAAGTAAGATGATACAGTTTTTATCTTTGTTTTTTTTTTATTTAAATAATCATTTTTATTGTGGTTATATTGATATACAGCACGTTGTGATTTAGAGGCATATCACACCTTTCCAGATGCATGTCACCACACCCACCACCAAATCACCCACAGTCCACTGTGCCTTCCTTCCCCTCTAGTCTCAGACCTACAGTCAGATTTCTAGGTTTGGTTTTCTTTGTTGTTGTTTGTTTTTTTATTGGCTCAGTTTTGTCTGACTGTTTCTTTCTCTATATATTCCACATATAAATGAAACCATCTGGTATTTGTCTTTCTTCTTTTGACTTATTTAATCTAGCATTCTCCCCTGCAGTTACATCCATGTTGTCACAAATTCTGTAGGGGAGAAAGAGGGAGAAGGATCTGGACAGAGGTGGGAAGAGCACAAGGGATTATGGTGATGGTGCACGGGTGAATTCGTGGTGGGAATTTCACGGGAAATCATGCATTGTACAAAAATGAAGGATGATGTAATAAATATATAAATAGTCAAAGCAAAAAGGCAATATTTTATCTTTTTTATAGTTTGGAATTATAGTTGAGAATATTCTATTGTGAATATATATTTACATCTTCCTAATTTACATATCTTTACTTGAGCACTTAGGTTGTTTACATAACTTGGCTGTTGTAAATAGTGCTGCAATAAACATAGCAGTATGTATAGCCTTCCAAATTAGTGTTTTTTGCATTCTTTGAGTAGACACCTACCAAAGGAATAGAATAGCTGGGTCCTATAGTGTATCTATTTTTAATATTTTGAGAAATCTCCATGCTGTTTTCCCTACCACTTGGACCAGTCTACAATCCCACAGTGTGCTAGATTTCTTTTTCTTCACTTCCTCGCCAACATTTGTTGCATTTCCCTCATAAGTTTTTTTTTTTTTTTTTTATAGAGGCATGTTTCATTTATTTATTTATTTTGTTTGTTTGTTTGTTTGTTTTTTGTTTATACATGCACTGGGTACAGTCAGAAGCGCGGGAGGGTGAGAGAATTCACCAGAGCCAGAGTGGGGAGCAGAGCAGGCAGAAGGACTGAAGTACACTGCTGAGGGGAGCAGCGGGCGGCAGGAGAGGTCTGCGCGCCATGTGGGACCCTCCTTGGTGGCCGGGGAGCAGCCGGGGATCGAACTGGCGCCGCAGAGGCCGCGGGCAGCTTCGCAACCCAGCGCTCAACCGCTGCGCCACCAGGGAGCCCTCCCTCATAAGTTTTGATGAGCTTTTTTTCATGTGCCTGTTGGCCATCTTAGGAGAAGTGTTTTTTGATGGGGTTATTTTTTTTGTTGAGTTGTATGATTCCTTTATCTATCTTGGATATCAGCCCTTTGTCATATATAATGGTTTGCAAATATTTTTCCGATGCATTAGGGTGTCTTTTGTTTTGTTTTTTTTTTTTTTTTTTTAAGATTTATTTATTTATTTATACAAGCACTGGGTATAGTCAGAAGCGTGGAGGGTGAGAGAATTCACCAGAGCCAGAGCGGGGAGCAGAGCAGGCAGAAGGACCGAAGTACACTGCTGAGGGGAGCAGTGGGCAGCAGGAGAGGTCTGCGCGCCATGTGGGACCCTCCTCCGGTGGCCGGGAAGCAGCCGGGGATCGAACTGGTGCTGCAGAGGCTGCAGGCAGCTTCGCAACCCAGCGCTCAACTGCTGCGCCACCGGGGAGGCCCAGGGTGTCTTTTTGTTTTAATGATAGTTTCTTTCCCTGTGCAGAAGCAAATGTTTGATATCATGTAGTCTCATGTGTTTATTTCACTTTTGTTTCTCTTGTGTTCGGAGACAAATCCAGAAAGGTATCACTGAAGTCAATGTTGTGAAGTGTTTTTTCTGTGTTTTCTTCAGTGTATTTTGTGGTTTGAGGTCTTACATCCATGTCTTTAATCCATTTTGAGTTAATTTTTGGATAAGGTATGAGAGGGTTTTCTAGTTTTATTCTTTTGCGTTTGGCTATCTAGTTTTCCAGACACCATTTGTTGAAGAGACTTGCCTTTCTCTGTTGTGAATACTCATGACCCCTTTGTTGTAGATTAACTGTTTATATTTCTTAGTTGAGGAACTTGCAAGCCAGTTCATTTCCTTTGATTTAAGTCTTCCAGTCATTGGCAGTCATTGGCAGTGGAACTTGGAACTTGGTTTCACCTTAATGTAACATCACAGTTCCTTTTGGTGGAGGATAGTCATTGCTGTTTATTTTGTCCTCTCTCTATTTTTCCTCATTTGTTGACAAAAATCCTTATCCTGCTCTTTCCCTTTTCTGCTGCTTATCTACTTCATCTTTTAATCTTTCCTAGATCTTATTCTCTGGTATGAGGTCATCTCCTAATTGGTATACTAGCCACTTAATGGTACGTTCTCCACTTTACTTTGCCAGTTTTTGTTCTACCCATTTTATACCTATTCTGAGTTGTTACATACCTTCAAGTTTGAAGTAGTGCAGATAACTAAATTGTTTCAGTTCTTCGAAAATAAGTATTTGCAAAGGATATGACTGCTCGTAGATGTATAGTAACAACCTTCTTTGATATTGAGGAGGTAGGAGGTGTCCAGATTATCCATGTCAGCTTTCTCTTCTCAAATTTACTTTACCTATAAGAAGTTGTATAGTTGTTGTTCATCAGTCTTATTTTCATATGAATACAAATTGTACACTATATTGAAAGAACTTGGAAATTTAAGTCAACCCATATTCCTGATTGTTTGTGTACTCAGATCCACCCTAGAACCAATGTTTGAAAATTTCTAATCGGTTCCATACCTATGCTTTTGTAAAATGATGGTAGAAATGAGGAGTTGGGAGACTAAATTCGTCACAGTTAAAGGAAAAAAGGTGAACCTGAACAGTAGGGAAAATGGGTTCTCAGAGGATGAATGAATGTATGGATAGACGGTAACACATCCTAGAGAACTTTAAGGAGTTAATAAAGCAGTTAACTGATTTGATGTGGGAAGTGATTCCTCATTTATTGCGTTGGATCACTTTTAACTAAAGTAGGGAATAAAGAAAGCGGGTTTGGGGATTGGGTGAAAGACTGGAGAATGGGTGATTTAGGAGTATATTGAGATACAGGTATCTGAAGGATATCACATGTTGGCACAGACAGATAATAAGTCTGGAACTAAAATGAAGGGTAGAAATAAGATTTTGAACATCTTCAGTATAGTGACCTTACCTTTTAAAATGAAGTTTTGGAGAAGGCCAAATTGGTAAACTTTAAAGAAGGAGTCAAAGGTTAAGTATCGACAGAAATTGTAATGAATCGAACCTTGTGTTAAATTGGACTAAAAATAAGAAAAGAAATCACTGTAATAAAAAAATGTGTTAGGTCACTCTTTTTGATTTGAAATTAATTTTCTGTAGAAACTTGAGGCCTTGAGGTTTGTATAGCTATGTCACACAGCAGTAGTTAGTTTTGCAATATTTCTGTTTGAGGTCAGATGTTTTCTAGCTCCTTTTAATGTTTCTAGGGATGGGTGCTGAATATTTTGCCAGGGTATTTTCAGATTTGTGGGCTGCTTGTCATAATTCATAGTCAATTCTGTGGATTTATGTGTCAATAGGTACATCTGTCTTGCATCTCTTAGATACTGAGATGAAACTGTGAGGTTATGTTGTGCCCACCCTAGTCCTTTATCTCCCTTTAGTTTGCTGAAGGTGTATCACTCCTTTTTCTTACGTAGGATAGTTTTATGAGGCTGTCCTTAGTTGCTTGTACTTGTAATTATTCTTACTAATTGTTCTTATATTCTTATAATTCTCATGTGTGTTCTTACTTACATTTTAAAATGTATACTCTTTTGCCAAGTAATTTTTCTGTATCTTTGCTTTTTGAAATGTTTTCTAATTCATGATGGCTGTGGTTTTGAATTGGCACATCAGTGACTTCATTGCTGCTTTTGAGAGTCATTAATAATCATATAAAACATTGTCCAGAATTGCTTCTACCAGGTTCATTTCAAGCTCTTGAATGCTGGTAGATAAAACAGGGAATTCAAATTTTGAATCTCTGTATGTGGGATTTCAGTGTAACAGTACAGCTAAAATACTGCCATCTTGCAGATTAGTTTGTTTCCTTTCATGGCTCAGTTAGGAAAGGTCTGTCTTCTCTTATTTAAATATTAATTTATGCTGGAAAACTAGGTTAGACTTAGATATGTAGTGCAACCTGAATGTATTGCTACTGTAACACTCATTTTGTCTAGGAAAACAATGAATTGTAAAGCAAGCATTGCTTTCATAGTAGTCACTTTTTAAAGTAGTTTGTTTTCTATTGCTATGGTAGCACACTACAGGGATGTATGAGGACATATAATCTGTTTAGTAAGCCAAGGAAAATAGAAGCAATTCTCAAAGTATTGTGATTTTTTGTTTGTTTGTTTTTTTCATTCAGTCAATCATGAAAATAATTTTCAAGATTCATAGGTATTTTGTTAGTACTCATTCAGAATACCTCAACCCTGAACTATTGAGTACTGCACATGTGGACTAACCTATTTCTGCATGCATATGACAGATATTTTTGAATGAATGTAATACCAAACAATAATGAGTTCTTAATTGAGGGTACTAGTTGATCAAGTATAATTTTGTTGGTAACTGTGTTGAAATAATAGTACTGAAAGCTTGCTGATGATTATCCATAAAGTTCTTTTGTTGCTTACATTTAGGTTATTGTTATGCATATTAATTTTCATTTTGTCCAGCACTTATAAAAGATAGATAAAAGAGTTACAAAGATAAACTCTTTAGATAAATGGATTGAGGATAAGAACAAACTTATTGTGGTTGATTAAATAAAATTGTGCTTTGGCTGCTGATTATTTTTAATTCAAAAAATTTAAAAGACTCAAAATTTGAATACACATTTTTGAAAATATTTCTTAGAAGAGTTCCAAGAGAATAACTTTATTTTCAATAAGTTTAAAATAAAATCTTTTAAAAGATTTTATTCCAGTTCTAATATTTGTTTGTCGTCTTTGGTAGTTTATGTACCAGGTTTGATGTTGACAAACTAGAAGTCAGATGTTACCCAGTGTTCTTGATGATGATTTATGTTCTTAAAAATTAGTGTTGCACATCCAATTTAGTGTGTATGCATTTTGGGAGCAGGCTTATGGTATTATATGTGGTTGCAGCAAGCTGTTATTAAGTGGCTTAATATTGCCTACATATACAATATAGTACTTACATCCTAAAAGGACAGTTCTCTCATAAATGAACTTCTACAAAGGCTATTTCATGCATTCTTTGTGTATCACAAATAGTTTCAAAAGACATTAACTATGTTTATTGAATAATCCATAAGGGCAGATAGTTTTATCCTTTATGGCAATTCTTATAGTAATTTTTTTGGTTTCTAAAGTTCACATCTCACTTTTTTAAATTAAGACAAGCTGTGGTGCAGTGACATACCATTGAACTTTTACTTTCAGTTTTTTAAATAATCATGTATTCTGTTTAAGCTATAACTGAAACTTCTGATTTACTTGAAGACTTCATCAAAACAAAAAATATGCAGAGGCTAACTTGATAGTTAATTCTTCCCCCTATTCTCTATTTTCAGCTATCTCAAGAAAATGATACAGCAACCTTTCTCGTCAGTAATATTCGAAGAAATTCTATTTAGTTGACTAAAATGTTCTACCTGTGTAGCATAGTTAGACCATACATACCTGAAAATTATTCTAAGAAATGTTTATATGACTGAATTTAGTGCATTAATTTTCTTATTCTCTTTTTGCAGCATTTTCAGTTAGCTTTGGTTGACTGTAATCCCTGCACTTTGTCCAATGCTGAAAGTAAGTATTATTAAGCACTGTGGTTTTCTACATGTATTCAAATCATTTTATGGCAAACAGTAGTAGTAGTAGCAGTAGTAGTAGTAGTAGTAGTAATGATGACACTGATAAATCCTGTGTAAATTTTTTCTTCTACTGTCGAATCTAACTATTGGTTGCCATGACTACTTTTACAAATGGAACATGTGAGACCAGTTATTGTGAAAAGGCTGTGTCTAAAATAGATATGCCAGTGAGCTGGGTTGTTGAATTAAAATTACCTTCACTAATGAACTAGAATGATTGTTTTTGTTAATTATACTGTAAATGACTTTGGGATTAAAAACAGGGTTTGCCACTCTTAGGAAAAATGAGTATACAAAGATTTAAATGTGGTACTACACTGATTCTGGTATGTGGTATTAAAATTACTGGTAATTATGATCACAAATTTGGAGTTTTTATTATACTTTTACATGTCATACACAAAATCTGAGGTTATGTTTTTCAATTAATCTAGAACGTGTGTGTGAAGTGTGTGGTTTTCTTCAGATTATTTATTTTCTGCCTCTCTACTTCTATATAGGTTTCTTTCCAAAAGCAGATTGGATTCATTATGAAGTGGTTTATAAATAAGAATATTTGGCATTAAATGTTGGTATATTTATTAGTCATTAAGACTATTCATTGGATTTAAGCTGAATTTCTTTAAACCTTTCTTAAACTAAAAATTTTAATTGGTTTATGAAAATTGAGCAGTTTTTTCCAGTTTTATTGAGACTTATTGACATACCTACTATGTAAGTTTAAGGTGTACAAAAATAATGCTCTAAATTACATATGTTGTGAAATGATTACCACAAAAAGTTTAGTTAGCATTCATTATCCCATATACAATAATGAGAAAATACTAAAAATGAAAAAAAGATTATTTTTCCTTGTGATGAAAACTCTTAGGATATACTCTTTTAACAGCTTTCAAATATATAAAATATAGCAATGCTAATTATAGTCACCATATTGGGCATTATATCCTAGTACTGATTTTTCTTATAACTGGAAGTTTGTACCTTTTGACCAGCTTTCTACAGTTCCCTCTCTTTCTCCCCTCTGATTCTAGAAGTCAGAGAAGTCTGATCTCTTTTTCTATCAATGTCTTAAAAATTAAATTGCACATATAAATGAGATCATATAGTATTTGTCTTTAATGTATTTCAGTTAGCATAATGCCTTCAAGGTACATCCATGTTGTTGCAAATGGCAGGATTTTCTCATATTTTATGGCTAATATTCCTCTGTGTTGTGTGCATCACTATTTCTTTACCCATTCATCTGGCATTTAGATTGTTTTCATGTCTTGGCTATTGTAAATAATGCTGCTGTGAATATGGGGCCTTATTATTTTTGTTACCTTTTAAAATTCCCAGAAGTGTAATTGTTGGATCATATTGCAGTTCTAGTTTTAATTCTTTAAGGAGTCTCTATATTGTTTTCCATAGTGACTATACTAATCTGCAGTCCCATCAACAATCATAGTAGTACCTTTTCTTCACATCCTCACCAGCATTTGTTACATCTTTCCATTTTCATGATGACTATCATAACAGGCATGGTGTGATCTCTCATTGTGGTTTTGATTTGCATTCCTCTAATGAGTAATGATGTTGAACCTGTTTTCATGCATCTGTTGACCATTTGTATATCTTCTTTGGAAAAATGTCAGTTCAGATCTTCTGCCCATTTTAAAATCACGTTTATTTGCTGTTTATTGTAATATGTATATATAAATATGATATATATTTTTATATATCCAAAATATGTTATTTCCAAGTATTTTTTTTTTCCATTCTGTAAGTTTTTCCCACATCGTTGATGGTTTCTTTTCCTATACAGACCTTTTTGGTTTGATATGCTCCCACTGGTTTATTTTTTTATTTTCTTGCTTATATGTCACATCCAGAAAATCATTGCTAAGATCCACGTCAAGAAACTTTTTTACCCTGTCTTTTCTTTTAGGAGTTTCATGGTTTCAGGTCTTAAACATTTAAGTTTTTAATTCATTTCCCATTAGTTTTTATGAGTGTTGGAAGATAGGGGCCTAGTTTCATTCTTTTACTTGTAAATTTCCATATTTCCTAGTATATATTGAAGAGAGTGTCTTTTCCCCATTGAGTAAACTGTAGATTTGGGTTTGATTCTGGGCTCTTGATCTGTTTCATTGATCTCTTTGCCCTTTTATGCAGCCATTAAAATTCTCATTTTAATGAGAATTTTAGATCAAAGGATTCTAGATTCTAGTAAGTTAGTATTTTGCTATAAATTAAGTTTTTTTAACTATATAGAAACGTCTTAAGTGAAAAGTAGTGTTTCCGCATTAAAAATCTGTAAATTTGTAAAAATGCTGTAGAGGTTTTAATATAACCTGCATACAACATTCATTAGGTCATAGCATGGATTAAATCATCATCCTAAGCAGTTCAGTTATCTCACACTTTTGCTAAAAGCAATTTTCCAAGAAAATAAAAGACTTTCGTTTTCCTTAATTGAAACTCAGGATTTAGGACCTACCAGTGTATTTACAGAATAAATAGTATGGGAAAGTTACAAATGCATGATTCTTACGGTAGCTGAGATTAGGTTAAATTAGGAAATGGATTTAACTCATTCAGATATATTATTGATATATAATTTATAAAGTGTTGATTAATAATTTTTCCTTAGTTATATATCCATATTCTGTATACCATGTTGAATAGAGATCCTTAAAATCCTTTCAAAATTAATTTATGGTAATAAGGAGACAGCTGATTTTCATTTAATCAATTAAGGAAAACGTTTCAATTAAGGAAAACGAAAGTCTTTTATTTTCTTGGAAAATTGCTTTTAGCAAAAGTGTGAGATAACTGAACTGCTTAGGATGATGATTTAATCCATGCTATGACCTAATGAATGTTGTATGCAGGTTATATTAAAACCTCTACAGCATTTTTACAGCAAAGTAACTTTGATAAGTGTTTATCTATGTAAATGAAAATTATTGAGGGGCATCTCATAGATGCTAAGCTAAATATTTTGGTAAATCTTTAATTATACTATGTTGAGGATAACTCTCTGTTGTATGTCATTATTTGAGAGAAGAACACCTACCTATGTAGAATGAGTACCACAGGGGAGAAAACCTTACTGTCGAATTTGAAGAAACCATTTCGACCCGTCATGAATCCATTTTTAGGACTGTTGTGCCCCTCTTTCTTTTTTTTTTTAATAGTTGCATTTTTTTTTTTTAAAGATTTATTTATTCATTTACACAAGCACTGGGTACAGTCAGAAGTGTGGGAGGGTGAGAGAATTCACGAGATCCAGAGCGGGGAGCAGAACAGGCAGACTGATGAAGTACACTGCTGAAGGGAGCAGCAGGCACAGCAGGAGAGGTCTACGCCCCAAGTGGGACCCTCGCTGGTGGGCGGCCAGGGATTGAACCAGCGCCGCAGAGGCTGCAGGCAGCTTCGCAGCCCAGTGCTCAACCACTGTGTCACCTGGGAGGCCCAGTGTGTCCCTATTTTTGATACTTATTGAGAAGGGAAATAGGAGGGAGGGTAATCAGTGTCCTGTTTGCCCAAAACAGGCATTTCCAGGTCTTAGGATGTTCTATGCTAAAAGGTTGGTGTCAGTGTGATAGAAGTGCTTTATTTAGAGTTTCTAAGCTCTTATAGTTCAATTGTCTTGGATAGCTTATTTTAAACAACCTGCCTGACTATTTGATAACCACCATAATGATTGATGTCTCACAAAGCATTAAGAAATATAGACTACTTACTTTGAGTCAGACATTATTACAGTTTTAATTAAGCATGGGGCTTTTTATTGTTTGTTAAACTTTTCTCTGAAATTTTTATGTCTTCACCTATTTGCATATGCCACAGACTCTGACTGTTCTTTGAAATTTGTTAATTTACAGAATACAAAGATCAGGAGAGGATAGAAAATAAAGTGATCATTAAAAATATCCATATGAGATATTTTTATTTTATGCTATAACTTATTTATGCAATTAAAAATAAGTAGATATTCTTATTGCCATTAGAGGTATTTAAGAGAGGTTAATTACAGTTCATGTTTTAGAAAGTAGAATCATGGTAATGTGAAACTTCATTATATGATTGCCTCTTGAAATAAAATTTTCTTCGAGATTTAATTAATTCTATTTTAAAATATATTAATTTCTGAAGTTTTATTTCAGAACCTTCTATGGCAATATTTGTTAAAATTTTCCATTTCTAATTGAGTCTTGCCATCTGGAGTTTTAACTTAATTGTATGGCTATGTTCTACTTTGAAAAAAGGACTTTTAAGAATTTAATATGTGGAATTTTTCACACTACTATAGATGGCGCTGTATTTATTTATTTTAAAGATTTATTTAGTTATGCACATAAGAACTGGGGTACAGGCCAGAGGTGTGGGAGGTGAGAGGATTCACCAGAGTCAGAGTGGGGAACAGAACAGGCAGATTGACTGAAATACACTGCTGAGGGGAGCAGGGGGCAAGACAGGAGAGGTCTGCTGTGCCATGTGGGTCACCTCCATGGCTAGGGATTGAACTTGTGCTGCAGTGGCTGCAGATAGCTTCATAGTGCTGCATCTTAACCCTTGCGCTACCAGGGACATACAGCCCCGTTGCTATATTTAATAACTGGTAGGATTGGGAAGCATTTGATAAAGGGCCTCCGACTAAGCCTGGCAGAAATTTGGAATGGTAATGGGAGACCAGATAGCTGCTGCTCTCTTTCTTGTCACCTTTTTTAGAGGAGTACGAAAACTGAGAAGGAATGGGTATAGGTTTTCCATCTCTTTCTCATTCTCTTAACCTGTAACCCAGACTCTCTGCAGTAATAGAGTTGTGAGGGAGATATTTGGGTTGGAAGTCTCAAGGGAAGCTATGTTAGAAAAGGGGTGTTGAGAATAATAAAAGCCCTCAACGGATGTAGCTAAAAAGAATATACCTATTAATTAGTATTTTATGTGCTTTTCACATTTTTATTTTCCAAGGGTATTTTTATTTTGCTTCTTATGTGATCAGTTCATGTGTGTGATATTTAGCTACTTCTTAGGGAGAGATATAGTATTTTCTTTTTGATCCAAAAAAATGTTGATTTTTCATTATATATGTTTTGTTTGTTTCATTTTGTTTGTTTCATATATATGTTTTGTTTGTTTCATTATATATGTTTCATTATATATGTTTTGTTTGTTTGTTTGTTTGCTCTTTAAAGTTTAGTTAGCTATTCCCTAAGTGCTGGTCTAGGGAATAGGCATCAGAATCCCTCATAGAATTGAAGGAAAAGGCAGCTTTCCAACCCTTCCCCTACCCTGGGCTTACTCAATCATAATCTTTAACAAGCCTCCCTAGTGAATCTTAACAGTTATGGGAGTCAGTGAGAGAGACAGTTCATGGTGCACTCCCCAACAGGATACTGATGATAGTTGTGGATCTCATTTTTAAAGCTCCACATAAATATTTTACATGCAATTTTGAAAGAATCCCAGACTCCATGAACACTAGGTAAATAGAAGACAGAAAAAAGCTTTGTCATTCAAGAATGAAAATCATAGTACTTAAGTAACTAGAATTCAGTTTTCATACCTGGTTTGTTGTTACTTTCGTTGAATCCTTCATAGCTCTGATGATGTAATATCAAGGAAGGGCTGGAAGGAAAAGCTGAAATACAGTTTTTATTTGATTTTTAACACACTTGTAAAGACTTCTTGCTTTCTAAGTGGTTTGATTTTGTTTTCCTTATACTTCTGAAGAACTGATAGAAATGCAACACTTATTTCTCTCTCATTTCCAAGGTCATCTTGGTCTATGACTTATTTATAAGTATTCTTAATATAAATACGGTATAAGAAAAATAGTTTTAAAGTATCATGTTTTGAAATATATAGCTTATAGTTTTCTCTATACTTAATGTTGCCACTTTGAACTTGTAAGAAGTATACTCACTACATATTTTAATGTTAATTTTAATAATTACCTTGAAAAAACAGGATAATGATCAAAAATGAATACATGTAGGTTTTTTTAAACCATGTCTGTGTTCTTTAGTATATTTGTATATTTTATTTAAAAATTACAGTTAAGTTCTTTTATTACTTAGATCTACCTAATTTAGACTGTGTTTAATGTTTTACATTTAAATTCTTAATTTACTCCAAACACTGCTGATTTTTATTTTTCATCATCTTTGCAGTTCAGTTTCACATTGCCCACTTATATGAAACCCAGGTAAGTGTTTGAATTTTATGCTAAACAAAATTGATCACTTGTATCACTTCAAGTGAAATCAGATAACTTAATGGGGTTCTGGATATTACCCTTTAAATATGCTCTATACTCATTAAATGTGGTCAAGATTTTGCTTAGTGAAACAGTTATTACGCAGAATACTTGATGTGAATAGATTTGCTTTTATACTATCTGCTGGCTTAAATGGATATATTTAAGAAGTTTCTCTTATTCTATATGTCATATGCCAAGTTTTCAAATACTAATAGGTGGTTGTTAGTAATGCATTATTTTTAATTTCACTTTTTTAAAAAAGATTTATTTATTTATGCACACAAGAACTGGGGTATAGGCCAGAGGTGTGGGGGGAGGGGGCGGGTGTGTGTGTGAGAGGATCCACCAGAGACAGAGTGGGGAACAGAACAGGCAGATTGACTGAAATACACTGCTGAGGGGAGCAGTGGGCGAGTCAGGAGAGGTCTGCTGTGCCATGTGGGTAGCTCGCTGGCTGGGAATTGAACTCATGCTGCAGGGGCTGCGAATAGCTTCGTAGGTTGCATCTTAACCCCTTGTGCCATCAGGGAGGCCCAATTTCACTTTTTTTAAAGATTGAAATATCCTCGGGGAGGGAAGGGATAGGACAGTGGCACAAGAGTTTTGGTGAAGGGTGAGTGAAACATGCACATGTGGAGATGTGAAATTATATAGATATGTAAATGATTGATAAATTAATGAGAAAAAAAGATTGAAATTTCCATTCTATGTGTCACACCATTTAAAAGGCATATTAGAATCACCTCTTGATGTCATACCATCAATTTAACTGCTGTATTTTTAAAAAATCCTGTTTAGTTTGAGAAAAATTTGTTTGTGTGGCAGATTGTACTTAGTTGTATGATAAAAGGTAACATAGACATATGTATAGAGATTTATGCATTATATGTAGACACACGCGTATAAATGTCTAATATACACATAGGACTTATTAGAAGCAGTGACAGCGAACACATTAACACCCAGATCTTTGTTTCTAAAATACCATTGTTCAATAAAAGGAACCCAGGATTTTTGGGGAGAATTAGGTGATTCCAGGACTCAATCAGGGAAGCAAGATGAGCCCTGGAACATTTTGTGGTGCCAAAAATTAAGGAAATGTCCCCAAATAGTGGGGCATGTGGAAATGATACAGGAGCCATCTTAAGCAGGTAGGGTTCCTATCTGACAAAAATTTAGAAACAAATAATTATGGTAATGGAATATGAGGTACAGAGAAAAATACATTTGTTCATACTGATATAAATGAATAATTGAATAAATGGGGGCGGGGATCCCTCTTTCTTACTGTGGAACTCCAATTAAAGTATGAGGATTATGAATATCTCCCCACAGCTTATTTACTAATTACAGAGGGACATTCCTCAAAGTAACAAGCCCTAGTACCTTTATGTATTTATCAATGTAATGAAAGTCACTAGATTAGAAGAAAGAAAAGAGGTGTACTAACTGAACAGCATGCTGAATCTTGGATTGGATCCTGGACCAGAAAAATGACATGGTGTCACAATTGGTGATATTGGGATAAATTAGATAAATAATACTATTTTATCATTGTTAATTCAATTAGTATTCACCATGTATTTTGAAGCACTGTTATTTGTTATCCTGGTGGCTCAGTTCTTTATTATAATAAAGAAATATTCCTTTTTGTCTCTGATAATACTCTGCCTTGATGTCTAATTCTAGACCCTTCAGCTTTCTAACACTTTGCTTAGTATCTTTTTCCATCCTTTTATTTCAACTTGCTTGTTTCTTTATTTGGAAAGTAAGTAGCTTACCAACATTATATATATATATATATATTTTTTTTTAATCTATTCTGGCAATCTCTTGTTGTTGGAAGTTTCTAGTACATTTATATTTAGTGTTATCTCTGATGTGGTTGCATAAATTTGGCTGTCATTTTTGTATCCTTTGTATTTTGTTGTTTTCCTCTGACTGTTCTCAAACATCTTCTGTTTACATTTTGTTTTTAAGAGTTTGACTATGATGTGCCCAAGGATTGGTTTTCCTTTCTGTTTATACTACTTGTAGTTTTTCAGTCTTTTCAATGTGGGATTTGATGTTTTTCATTTATGTCTTTTCTCCTTGAACTCCAGTGACATGTTTTGTAAATTATCTGTATTGTTGTGTAGATCTTGGATGACTATTTTTTTTTTAGTTCTGTGTCTTGTTTGCTTCAGTTTGGATATTTTATGTAGACCTGTTTTCAAATTCATTGATTCTTACTTTTTAATCTTCCTTCTGCTTTCTGTACATGCAGAGATTTTTTTTTTTTAAATTGAGTTCTAAATTACTATTTTTCAGTTCTAGAATTTCCTTTTGTTAAATTTCTTTCTTTGCTCCCTGATTTCCTGTCCATTCACTTTGATTGTTTTCTTTTTTTGTCAATATTGTTCACATAGTTACTTTAAAACTAAATTTCAACATCTGAGCCATTTCATCATTCATTTTCACTTTTTGAGCATGGTAAAAATTTCCTGATTCTTTATATATCTGGTAATTTTACACTAGATATCATTGTAGAAATTGACTTATATTTTTCTGAAGGTTAATATTTTTATTAGCCAGTTAACTTTGCTCAACTCAATACACTCAAACTTTGTCACTTCTGAAATCTCTCTTAATTCTTATAGGCTGCTGGACATTTGTTCATGTGTAGTTTACTGATCAGCCAGAGACTTAGGCAGAGTTTAATTGCAGAATTTGTTGTACTTTATCTCTGCTCTCTTTTCCTGGGATTTCTCCTTTCACTTCCAGCTCCCTCCATGGCTTCAAAGTCTGTCCTTTCAAATTTTTTTTTTTAAGATTATTTATTTATACAAGAACTGGGGTACAGGCCAGAAGCATGGGAGGGTGAGAGAATTCACCAGAGACAGTGTGGGGAGCAGAACAGGCAGATGGGCCAAAGACACTGCTGAGGGGAACAGCAGGCGAGGCTGGAGAGGTCTGCCATGCCATATGGGTAACTCCCTGGCCAGTGTGGAATCGAACCAGCTTAGCAGAGGCTGCAGACAGCTTCGCAGCGCGGCGCTCAACCTGTTGCGCCTCCGGGGAGGCCCTGTCCTTTTAATTCTTTTTTTTTTTTTTTTAATTTTTTTTATAGAGGCATGTTTATTTTATTTATTTATTTGTTTGTTTGTTTGTTTTGTTTATACATGATGCACTGGGTACAGTCAGAAGCACAGGAGGGTGAGAGAATTCACCAGAGCCAGAGCAGGGAGCAGAGCAGGCAGAAGGACCGAAGTACACTGCTGAGGGGAGCAGCGGGCGGCAGGAGAGGTCTGCGCGCCATGTGGGACCCTCCTCCGGTGGCCGGGGAGCAGCCGGGGATCGAACCAGCGCAGCAGAGGCCGCGGGCAGATTCGCAACCCAGCGCTCAACCACTGCGCCACCGGGGAGGCCCTGTCCTTTTAATTCTTTAAGCAAGTAAAATTGCTAATTCTATGTGAGGTCTTGCCAGCCAGACACCAGTTGGAGCTTACCTTAGGTGAATATTCTAGACTAAGGATTTACTCATCCAATGCCATTCCTTTCTTCTAAGTGTTAATTTCTCTGGTTTTACCCTAATTTGGGTTTCTCTCTAGTTCTTGATAGTAGCTAACTTTAAAGGTGTCAGTAGAATGCTACTCCAGCATTACTGGAGGTAAAACTTTATTAAATATCTTTAAAGGTAAACTTTTGTTTATTTATATATACTGGTTATAATTGCTACTTAATGTTCTATTGTAATCCATCATATATTATATCTTCGCTCTACTACTGACATAGACCTAAGTTTCCCCCAATTCCCTGATATTGTGAACAGTACCATTTAGAACATTACCTGTGGGAAGTTTTTACTGGTTTATATATCCCAAGAGTGAGATTAGCTAGATGGTAGCATACTTGTATACCTAATTTCATGAGCAAATTCTCTTCTAGTAGGAGGTGAATGTTTTCCTTTAATAATGCTCACATTAATTGGAATTGCCCAACTTTAAGTTTGGCAGTCTGATGGGTAGACGGCAGTATCATTTAAATTGCATTTTCTGTTTTCTAGAGAAAATACATTTTTAATTTTTTATGAAACATTTTTCTGCTTCATGTTTCAAGTCAGATCTTTATACTTCCTTGAGGTTTTGCCATTCTGGTCATGTTTAATAAATTCTTTTTTATATCAAGAAAATAGTCTCCTAAGTTTTCTTAGCTTTATTCTTATACCTTTCATAATTAGGACTTTAATGCAGTTGTCAGTATTTTAAATATGAATGACTTTTAAAAATTTTCAAGTGTTTGGTAGTATGTTTTAACATTTGTTGAGTTAATTCCACAAAGTGATCTTCCCGAAAGATAAATCTGATCATATTACTTGAACTAATTTAGTGATAACTGTTGTCTTAGGATACAGTCTATAAACTTTAACATGGTTTAGGAAGGTCTTCATGAAGTTCTTTCTACTTGTCTGCACTTCTTGTCTAGCCTGCCTCTAGTTCCTCTGCACTTAAAACATGCTCTTTGTTCCTCTAGGAATTACCATAGTGTCGTGATACAAAATAGAATATGTTAGTTGTTTTCTGTATTCTTTGCTACCCTTTATTCCCAGCAGTTTGTGTGACTTGAATAACTTGGTCCTTATCCTTCACTAATTGTCTAATTGACCTTTTCATACCAGATTAATGTTTAGAGGGAACTAATTTAGCTGATGAGTAAGTTTGTGTTAATGACGATTAACTTCAATGGAAGGTTCTTTCAAATTTTCTCTTTGTTAACGTATAGTAATCATATGGCTCCTTATTTGTTTCCATATTTCTTTACTTACCTCATTTGATCACTGGAACAACTCTAGATAGAAAGATCAGACATCATTTCTGTTTAATGGATGTTGAAATGTAGTATGATTTGCCTGAGGTTCACATAACTATTTTTTTCTGTTTCTATCTGCTGGGTTTTTTTTTTTTGTTGTTGTTGTTGGTTTTTTTTTTTTTTTTAGAAAGATTTGTTTGTTAAGGTAGTTATGTACTATTAGTGATTGAATAAAAGCCACTTCAATCCATTGTTGTGCTGAGTATATTTTAAAAGTAATATTTCATTGTTTTCTTTTGTTGGCTTTTCCTTTTGTTTTGTAGAAGTTTTCTTAAGCTTTATGACTGTAGCAATAATGGGTTTTAGTCATTTTAGTATTTTGGGGGAGAGAACTGTGGGTACATAGTTTCATTTAGAAATCTGCCTATAGAACCTTAAGTATTATAAACATTGTTAGACTATTTAACTTTGGGAAGCATGATGTTTAAAATCATGTATTATAATTTCTTATGTAGGATATGTTAACTACTTTTCTACTTAACATTTTATAAAGCATTTTTGCTATGTGCTCTTGCCATATTAAGTGCTGGGGGATTTGGTGTTTTTAGGCAGACAGTGTAGGCACTTGGAGGTTAGAATACTTCTAGCTTCATCAGTGTTACTGAATAATTTTGAAATCATTGATGTTATTAAATAGTTTGAGACCATTTTCTTTATAACTCCGAGATTTGGCAAGTCTTAAAAGGTCATATTTTAATGATACTTTGTTATATTGAATGTTTTACCAGTATTAGGTACTCTGAAACATGGCCTATTAACCACAGCTGTCTAGTGCTCAGGGAACATTGAATAATGGAATTAGCACTTTTACTTTCAGTTGGTTTAAAAATATGCTAAAGTATCAGTATTGTTTAAATCTTAATATATGAGCTAGTTTTTTAAAGACATTAATATTTTTCTTTAAATCCCTTTATTTCTGCTCTTTAGAGGAAGTATCATTCTGCAAAGGAAGCTTATGAACAACTTTTGCAGACAGAAAATCTTTCTGCACAAGTAAAAGCAACTGTCTTACAACAGTTAGGTATGTAATAGTATACATTTAGTGTAAGTTTTTCTCTATATCCTTTTGCATATCATTGATGACAACTATATGGCTCATGTATTCTGTTCCATTTCCTTTATTTGCCCATATTTGATAGAGTTAATATGAACCCAGCATATTTCCACCCTCTGCTGAACACTGTCCACCTAACAATCCATCTCATTATAATTTTTCAGTGCAACTAGTTCTTTTAATTTCTTAAAATTATTCCCTGGTACTTAACTCTTGAAAGAGGGGGATTGAATACTTTTTTGGTGCTGGAGAGGATAAGTCATTTGCCTAAAGTCACTTAGTGATGGGTGAGCTTGCTTTCATAATTTACTTGACAATATTAACTGAAATATCTAAAGATTGTAGAACATCTAACCCTATAGTTTCTATAAGCATGTGACTCTATTTCAAGTTTGAAGATGAAAGAATCTAGCCAGTTAGGTGTAATGTATCACTATCACCAAGAAGACAGTGATCAAGTGTTCTCAAACATTTAATTTTGTTACTATTTACTGAGTCAACTTTCTTATCTTTATTTGATACTTCTGTGGGGTTTTTGTTGTTTGTTTTTTACTTTTTTCATCTTTTTTTAGTCTGGGCAATTATTAATTTTAACCCAGTGCTATAATATGACTTTTTATAATAAGACTATTTTTAGTATAATTTTAAAATCCTGTATGGTTAGATTTTACCACTTTATGGCAGTAATGCATATCATGATTAATTATATAAAATAAGCAAATTGCCTTATCTAATGTTTTTTTAAAATTTAATTCCTGGTTAGAGTTTTACTTGCGTTATCCATCCTTGTAAAAATTGTGGAAGTATTTGTTTTTATTCAATTACATGTAGTGTTTTAGTAATTGAATTTGAATCTTTAACATACTTATGAGTATAAAAAGATGTATTCTTAAGTAAAAAGAACAGTCGTACATCTTTAGAATAGGCAGTTTATTCCTTCAACTATTATATGAGTATGAATTTTTTTTATCCACACTATAATTTAGCTTTTAGGCATTTTAGCTATAATGAAGAATGTGTCAGTAACAAAAATGCATACACCTTTTAAATTTAAGAAAGGTTTGAAAAACGTTTTTAATATCTGAATTTGCCCTCTTTGGCTTTGGCTTACCAAATTTCAGAGTGTGTAAATAAACTTTTCCTGGTTTTAAAAGAAAAAATACTTACCCTAATTAAGTCCAGTTTTTGTCTGCATATCAATCCTTCCTACTTGCCAGGCAGTGCTGCTTAAGCAGCTCCTTTTAGAACCTGTTGCTCCAGGTCTTGTTCTTACTAGTAATAGCAGTAGAGATAAGGGAGGAAGAGATGAATAAACATGTGATTGACTTATATTTTCATACAACATGGTAACTCAATTATCTCAAAATATCTTTTGGAACACATCAACTATAATGAATGTCAGAAAATAAGAATCCTTGTTTGTTATATATTTAATGGACTATACACAAAAAGCGAGCTGATTTTAATGCACTTGGATGGATCCATAACTGAAGTTGATTCCCTGGCAATTTGAACCAAACTGTTTTTGTGTATCTTGAAAGTTTAGAATACACTATTCTGTGATCCCATCTTTTGATTACGGCATATAGCCACCTAGCATTTATTTATAGTGAAAATTGTGTGAGTTTGAGGTATACATGATTACTGCAGTCAAGATAATCAACAAATCAGACTCCTTACATAGTTACATTTGTTTTTGTGTATAATGAGAACATCTGAAATGTACTGGCTTAAGCAAATTTCCAGTGTATATATTATAGTGTTATTAACTGTAGTTACCACATATACATTAGCTTTCTAGAATTACATATCCTAGTTAACTGCAATTTTATACCTTTTGACCAACATATCCTGCATTTTCCACCTCCGCAATCCCAGTAATCACTGCTCCTCTTTGATTACATGTATATGGCATTTTCAGATTCCACATACATGTGACATTATGCAGTATCTAAATTTTATTACTAAACATTTCTGGCAACCCATTTTGTACCATTCTTATTTACACCATTTGAATATATTTTTCAGATGGACTTTTTTACTTGTTTTTATTTTATATAAATAGTTTTATATTTAATAAAATATAATATTTAATAGCTTTTATTTTATATAAACTATGTGTGGCCATTGGCAATAAGACAGGGATATATATGTGTTTTAATCCCAACTGTAATAAATAATTTGATTATATAGCCTTGTATCACTTTCTTTGGATTAATAGACAATCTTGGAGCTTCTTAAAATGCATATAAATTTTTACATGCATCAGTGAATAAAATTTGATATTATTTTATTCTTTATAACTTGGAAATACTTAAAACACCAACATTAGAAAAGAGGAACTACAGTTTATAATCTCCTGTGTTAGGTCAGTGCTTGAAATAATTTTAATTTCTCATGAATATGAGAAAATCATAGCTTTTTTACTGTACCTTCCTTTCAGAAACAGACTTTCTTCTGTCCACTATTGGCGGTTGCCAGTTTTGGGTGTACTCCAAACTAAATGAACACATTGACTGAAGAGTATTACTTTTACTTGTGTGTTTTCTACTGTATATTCTTTAAAATAGAATGATTGTCATTTATGTAAGTATTTTTAATCATTTACTGTAGGTTGGATGCATCATACTGTGGATCTCCTGGGAGATAAAGCCACCAAGGAAAGCTATGCTATTCAGTATCTCCAAAAATCCTTGGAAGCAGATCCTAATTCTGGCCAGTCCTGGTATTTCCTTGGAAGGTGAGACTGATCAGACAGTTAAGTTTTGCTTTTGTTTATTCTAGCTAAGAGATTTGAATTATGATCTAAACTGTTAATTTATATTTGTAACTTGATCAGGTTATTTTCTCTTTTAAGTATAAGAGATTTCTGAAAGTTAAAAAATAAAAGAAAGCTTTGAATGCTATAGCTTTCTCACAGCATAATCTGGTATACCAGGGCATTTGTCATTTTGCTTATTGAATTTTCATTTGACTTGAATTATTTCTGGCTTTTAAAAAGTCATGTCAGTAATTCTTCATTTATTTGAATGCCTTTCTGATTTCTACTATTTTCTCTATCTACTTAAGAGGACAGAGAATCAGCTTGTCATTCTGCCTGGTGACTACCATTAGCCAAATGCAACTTTGGTATTTATAACTTCGATCAATGATACATACCTTAGAATGGACCTATTAATTTAATAGTTGATCTCAAATCACAGCTCTACTTGAAATCTCACAGTGAGAAAGTGGATACATTATTTTTGGATTTGTTGGAAAGGAGAAGTGACATATAGTGAAAATAATGGAAATGATTTCCTTTTCTCTATATTTTGAATGTCTGAATTATGCTTATTATCTGACATATACCTGATATGTACATATCTGGTAGATCCTACTTTGGGGACATCATCAGATTGTATTTTGGTTCCTGACTGATTTTAACTTGAATGGTATGGTGGAAAGATCAGCGTTCTAGAAAACTCAAGTCTTGTCTAGGTTCACTGTTTTTAGAATCATGAATGGTATAGTTAAATTTTATTTTATTGAGACTTCAATTTTATTTTAACCTGTTGGATAAAAGGATTGTATTAGATCAGTGATTCTCAATAGGGGGTTCTTTTACCCCACTGGGGATATTTCATAATGCCTGGAGACATTTTAGTTATCACAACTGTGGGAAATGCTATTGGCATTTAGTGCCATAAATATCTTACAATGCTGATAAACATCTTATAATGCACAAGATAAACTACCACAACAAAAGATTACCTGATCTAAAATATTAGTAGAGTGTACAAAAATTGACTAGAAAGATGCCTATTTTTAGCAAGAATTTTCTAGTCCCTTCCCAGGCTTACAAAAATCATCATTTTGGGTTGCTTTTAATAAAGCTTGAGAGACCAAGACTGGCCTTTCCTTTCATTAAAGATCTTTGGGAGCAGAACCTGTATCTTACTATCTTTGTAGCTTCTTGTCTTGCACAGTGGCTAGTCTGTATATGAAATACACAGCAAACTAAACACCATTTGCATTTGGAGCTAGCACCATTAGTGTTAGGCCGCGGGAAGCTTCATAGTGACTGGAAAGGAGATCTAGTTCTGGGAAGTAGGGCTTTCTAGTCGTTGCCTCTGGTGTTAACATTTATATATGAAACTTCCTTTAAATGTAGATTAAAAGGAATACCAGAAAGTGTTTTCCTTTTGACCTAAGAAAAAGAATAGTAGTTTAATTAAACAATATAATGTGTGCATGTCTTTTTAAAAAAATTCTAGGTATGTAAAATTAATTCATAATGAAACATTTTAATTGCTATTATAGTAATGCTTTAATTTTCAGCTCAGTGAGCAGTGTTCCAGTTTCTTTTCTTTCAGCAAATTTATTTTACATTTTAAACCATTGACACATTTTAATTGAATATTTGGTTGAAACTTTACAAATATATAACATATTTTACTGACTTCTCAATAAAAGATATTTACCACAATTTGATTTGTTTGGGGGTTCAAGATTATATTAGACGTACATCATTTCTTATATGTAATAATGAGTTCTGTTTTAGACTTTTTGTTGATGCTTACTTCTTAATCCCATTTTATTGCCTTCTGATGTATTACTTCTAATCTGTTTTCTTGTGAGAAGATTTTTGTAAACATTGTGTTTTAGAAGTTATTAACGCTCTGAATGAAGACCTCAAGTGTCAGTAAGCAACTTTGGGATTTGACGACCCTAATATTTCTGAGGCTTTTTATTACTTACCTCTGCATTCAGGTCTGTGTTGAAGATTGAACTTGCTCAAAAGTTGGCATGTGTATATCACAATGAAAATGTAATGTGAATGCTGTATTACTAGCACTAGTCATTGACTGTTATTACAGAACTTCTAGAATATCAGAACTGGGATGGGCCAAGATGGTTACTTAATTAACTCTGTAAACCCTGTCATTTGGTTATGTAGAAAGTGAGTTCAGAGGAGTAAAATGTTTTGTCCAAGGCCACAGTCATACAGGTAATTCACATCAGAGCAGGGACTAGATCCCAGCATCACCCAGTGCTTTTTTAAATTACACAAAGTTGTCTCAGAGAGGAACTTAAGTTTGGTTAGAGGAAAACTGGTTGGTGGTTGGACTGGGGGATCTGTATTTGGGCACATTGATAAAAGTAAAATTTTACTGTGAAGCATATGATATGGGGTATGAAAACATTGGTTTTAGAAATTGCTGCTTATAACCCCCAGGGCTCTACAGGGGGATGGCAGCAATGAAATATTTTGCCACGCAAACACACAAAAAAATAATTAATGCTTATACCTCCGAGAGATTAGATAAACTTGACTATATATTTGAGATTTGACTTTGATTTGAAAACAACCATTAGCTTGTTTTCTGCTCTTAAACATTCCCCCTTCTCGTGTCTGTCCTGTTTGGCATTGTTAATGACCTCTTGGCATGAATTCTCCTTTCACAAAACAGCAGATCACTCTTGACATTGCCTTCTCTGTTTCAGTCACTGGTATTACTTACATTGCCTAATCCACAGGATTAGTGATCCCTTAAATTCACTTTTACTTCTCATTTGTAGGAGTCCTGTGTTCTTATAGAACTTCTTCCTTATGGATGAATTCCAGATCTAGATTTCTATGCTTCAGAGTATTAAACATCAGACCACATCTCCTTTTTTTTTTTGGTGGGACCCTCGCCAGTGGCCAGGGATTGAACTGGCGCTCCAGAGGCTGCAGGCAGCCTTGCAACCCAGCTCTCAACTGCTGTGCCACCAGGGGAGGCCCACATCTCCTATTCTTTGACCTGTTTTACCTATTTTAATATCCCTATCTCTTGTCAAAAGTGAGCATATTTCGAACCTCACTCTTCATAGTCTCTCCCAAGCAAGCTATTTCCTTTTATTTGTTACCAGTGACGTTTACCACTTTTTCCTATTTAATTAGACTTAAAAACTAAGTTATAACACCCTCCTCAATTCCCATGATATCTAATTAAATCAGTCACAAAGTCCTTATCAATCTTTTGGTTTATTGTTTCTCATTTTCTCATTCTTACTACTTCGATTATTTTCACCCAAAGTTTGGCCTGTTCCAAACCAGTGAGTATAGGCACCTTTTTTTTTTTAAAAAAAAAAAAAACAACGGTCCTTAATTTATTTTCTGTTTATTCTGTATATTGTTAGCAGTTTAATATTTCTATAAAGTCCTTTCCTTGGAGCATTTTCTTCATTAGAAAAACAAACTTCAATATATTCTTGCACTGGGTTTAAAATTTTCTCATTTTGTATCTGTGCTATCTAATGTAGATAAGGTTTTGATTACAGTTTAAACAGCATTTTGAAACACCTTCTCTCATCTTCTCTGCCTTAATCAGTGGTTCCCAGACTTTTGTGTTACATGAATTAGTAAGGTTTCAAGTAATAAAAATGAGGATCAAAATACAGTATTCGGCAAGTATAGACAATTAAAAGTCTTTTTGCTGTTTACTCTTAGCTGATCATATTCCAAAATAAGTCAATAATGATACAAATTTTAATTAGTTTAATGGAAGATTTATGTATGTATGCATGTATACGTTTTTCCATTTTGTTAGCTTTGCCAAATTGTCGTATACTGGCTGGTAATTGGGAATCACTGATCTAAACATATTCAAATTCTTTACTCTTATCCTTCCCTTTCTTACTGTTCCTAAATCCTATGGTGTAGATAGTGGTCTCTGCTACCCTAAATTCTCAAACCATTTGTGCTAGCCATTTGATATGGCATTATGACATTTATGTGTCTTTACTCCTCAGCTAAAATTGCAAGCTCCTTGTCGACTGGGACTGGGTTTTGTTTTTTGGGTTTTTCCTCTTCTCTCAGAGCCAAGCACTAAGAAGATAATTTTTGTATTTCTAATTTTAGCTGCTGTTCTTTGTGTCCATGGGTACATCTGCATTAAGAAAATGGCAGGTTCTTGATACTTAATTGTACCTTGCTACCCTTACTACTCATGAAATGTTGCACTTACCCTATTTTATTTATTATTTTTGGTAATGAAATTAACTGTATGTTATGTTTATATTTTTATGAATTAAATAGTGTTTGCCCTCGTCATTATTTAGGAAAGGAGAGTTGAAATCTGATTCAGCAAATCTTACCAACACGGGATGTTTTTCTTGGTTTCCAACTGTATATTCTTCGAAAACCGGAGATCAAGCTGTATAAAATAGTGTGTGTATGCGCGTGCATGCGCGCTGCACACATACACTACTTTCAATATTACATTGAAATGATAATGGCCTTTAATTCAAACAGTGTTCATGAATGTAGCATGTTTTAGCACTTGTCATTTTATAATATGGTTTACTGAAGGGTTCATTGTAATGTACATTATAGTCAATATACATACACATAAATAGGTTATTAAGTTTATTTTTTTGCTTGGATATGTAGTCCATCCTTTCAGCAAATTAATGAATTAATTATTCGATATTAATGAAATTTTCTTAATTTTTCCCTCCCCCTCTCAGGTGCTATTCAAGTATTGGGAAAGTTCAGGATGCCTTTATATCTTACAGGCAGTCTATCGATAAATCAGAAGCAAGTGCAGATACATGGTGTTCGATAGGGTAAGACTTTCTATAAAAATAATGGTATTATAAGTAATAACACAAAGATGTTGCATTGCGTCATTTAATATTTTTCATGGTTTATATTATGTTACAAAGTTAAGTAGTTCTTCTTAGTCAGTGTTTTTTTTCCCTCCCCCCTTAATTTCTCTTTCCAGCGTGCTATATCAGCAGCAAAATCAGCCTATGGATGCTTTACAGGCCTACATTTGTGCTGTACAATTGGACCATGGCCATGCTGCAGCCTGGATGGACCTAGGCACACTCTACGAATCCTGCAACCAGCCTCAGGATGCCATTAAATGCTACTTAAATGCAACAAGAAGCAAAAGTTGTAGTAATACCTCTGCACTTGCAGCACGAATTAAGTATTTACAGGTAAAATTTTAAATAGCAGTTTTTTAAAGGCACATGTTTCCCTAGTACACTCAGGCAGGAGGAGGGTGGCTGGAAAGTTTGTCTAGTTGTGTTTTGATGTCTATAATTTGTTTTCATATTTTGTAAACATACCATAGCTTGTAATATTATTTTACTTTTCATTTTAAGTAAGATATGCAATATTTTAAAAGATGCTCTTTTGCACATTTAATCTGTTGATGTATATTAATTTACATAATTTCTTTCTATGTGCTGTCTGCATTTTTAAGTTGTCATAGCATTTTAGAGAAAAGAACACAAACATTGTCTTTCACTCTTGCTTGGAGTTTCATGAGAAGACAGCTTTGAGAACTCTGAAAACAGAGCTCAGCTTTATTTTAATTCTCACAAAGGTTTATATTCTGGTTACCCTCCTTATACTTACTATCTTTCTGAAACCCCAAATTAAGAATCTATTTTCTTTTAAAAACAATTAGTTATAGCATTTAGGAAGATTTAGTGGACTTTCTCTTACTCAAGTAGGCTTGTGTTAAATTTGCTTTTTACATAATTTTTCCTAGGCTCAGTTGTGTAACCTTCCACAAGGTAGTCTACAGAATAAAAATAAATTACTTCCTAGTATTGAGGAGGCGTGGAGCCTACCAATCCCCGCAGAGCTTACCTCCAGGCAGGGTGCCATGAACACAGCACAGCAGGTGAGAAGTTGGGTTATGTTCTGCAGGTGCCCAGCTTTAAGGGTTCTTTTCAAAATCTGTAGTGGTCAAGCATATTTTACTAAGCACAGAAGGCTTTTATTAATGAAAAGCCTTTTGATTTAATTGTGAAGGGAATTTAGATCAAAATGAAACTCCCTCTGATATGGGAAGAAAGTTGGGGTGCCAATTTAGAACCTTTGTGCATTTTTGTGAATTTGAAGATTTATTAAAATGATGCTACGGTGATTTATTTGATTTTTAAAGCGAGTTTTTCAAAGGAAGGTACACATTCCTCCATTAATGATTCATTTGATTTTGATTTTCAATAATTGCAATCAGCGATGTCCACATAGATTTGAAAAGTATGCAGCTTGTCAAGTTTTATAATTTGAAGGAATGAATTAAGAATATATAGAACCCTATTTTTGTCTTCCTTCTGTGATTCTTAGGCATGTAAACCTCATCATCCAAATACTGAACCTGTATTAGGCCTCAGTCAAACACCAATTTCACAGCAATCCTTGCCACTACACATGATTCCTTCTAGCCAAGTAGATGACCTGTCCAGTCCTGCCAAGAGGAAAAGAACATCTAGTCCAACAAAGGTATATATTTTAGAGAAATAGAAAATTCCAGTCAAAAAAAGAAACTCACAACTGCCCTGAACTTGTGCAGTTTGAACATCTCTTGTCCTTTATTTTAAACCTGTGGACATCAAAGAGTGAAAGGTTTGAGTTTTTCCATCCCAGTTCTTAGCATCATATTAAATATAAAATGTAGGAATAAATTTGCATTCATCAATTCATTTTATTCATCTCCCTGCCTTTAAGATCTCAACACACTTTCATCATCACTTTCTACTGACATTGAAATAAATTTAATGTTGGATCTAGTGGCCAGTGTGGTGTTTAGGTTAGCCATTGGGCCATAGTTTAGGGGTGGGCCTTTGTGGGTGGCTTAATGAAGAATCAATGTTTTTTTAATTTATGATTTTCTGAATTTATTATGCATGTAAAATTATTTTTAAAAGAATTTGATGTCATGACATCTTTCTTATTTGTAAATATTTCAATTCATAGTCATTTGGTCTCCATTAGTCATTATTGTTAACTACAGATTTAACTAAATATTCTTTAATTTTCTTTAATCAATTTTCCTCAGAACACTGTTGATAATTGGAGTAGTGGCCATGCAGTGTCACATCCTCCAGTACAGCAACAAGCTCATTCATGGTGTTTGACACCACAGAAATTACAGGTATGTAATATATACTTTTGACAGATTGCCTTTTCTATTAAATAAGAGTAGAGATATAGTAAGCTATAAGATTTTAAGTATTTTAAAGTTGAATTGCAGTGGTTTCAACTGATATGCATGAGTAAAATGAACCCACATTTACCAGGGTATAGAATTCATCCTTGATTTTCACTATTCTTTTTTAAAAACAGGTAATATATTGACATGGTTCAAAGCACATAAGTATGAACATAGGGCGTAAAGAGTAAATTCTCCTTCTAACTCTTGTTCCTACCCGCTCAGTTCCGCTTCTAAGAGACAGCTAGTATTACTTATTTACTATCTTTGCAGAGCTGTGTCATGCATATGCAGGCAAATATGCATCTCCCTTGTCTTACTATTTTTCTCCCTTTTTACGCAAAGGGTGAAATACTACCATTAACAATGTATTTTATAGACCTTTCCATGTCAGTATATAAAGAGCTTCCTTATTCTTTTATGGCTGCAGCATATTTCTTTATGTAGATGTTATATCTTTATTTAAGCATATCACTAACTTTAAATAGCCAGGTTATCTTCATACTTTTCCTATTAGAAGGAGTATTACTTTAAGTATTCTTGTCATAATGCATTTTAAGCTTAAAGAGCTTTCTCTGAATACTGAAAAGTACTGTATTAATGAGCAAAATTTCTTGTCCATTTATCTCAAAGCTTAACATTACAGTAAACCTTTAGTTCTTAACTTTCTCAAACTTCTTAAAGAACCTCATCTTGGGGTTGATTGTAATAGGTCAAAAATCAGTCTCTTTGACTAGATAACTATTCTGTTTATCTAGTCATTTCAGGGAAAGGTTACTTAGAATACTGAGTTTGTTTCTTAGATACATCTTTGACTGTATTTTCCTTTCTTCTTCTAGCACTTGGAACAGCTACGTGCAAATAGAAATAATTTAAATCCAGCACAGAAACTGATGCTGGAACAGCTGGAAAATCAGTTTGTCTTAATGCAACAACACCAAGTGTGTATAGCATTTTTGCCCTTAAAATTTATTAGTATTTATAGTATTTATAGTGTTAGTATTGATTATTTTTAGTGATTGGAACATCATTTTAGGGCATCTTCATGCCCATTTCCACTGTTTACCAGTGTTTGGTGAAATTTAGTAATCTGTGCTTCTTTAAATACTAATAATGGACAGATAATTTTAAACACAAGACTTGACATTTTATTTATTGCATACTATTTTACATATTTTAAAGGATTCATTAGTAAACTATCTTAAACTGAGGTGTGGGGTTTTTTAGGACTTGTTTACTTTGGAGGATCTGGATTATAAATGTAGTGGAATTAAATTTTGAGATCCCCTATTTTGTGATTAGGGAAAAAACTTACACATTCCAGAGGTATTTTCCACTGCTTGCTTTACTAAAGATATTTTTCTTAAATAAAACAGATTTCTGCTTTTCAGAGAAAGCTTATCTAAAACAATTTTTTGTTTTTAGAGTGTGTGTGTGTGTGTGTGTGTGTGTGTGTGTCTAACCTATAGAAATCAAATGTTAGGGTAAACGCAAAGATTATCAAGTTATACAACTTCATATTCTAATTATCTCCCTATGGTTCATACAAGCAACATTTATTTTTCTTTTGTTTTTCTACAGATGAGACAAACAGGAGTTGCACAGGTACGATCTACTGGAATTCCTAATGGGCCAACAGCTGACTCATCACTGCCTACAAACTCAGTCTCTGGTCAGCAGCCACAACTTGCTCTGACCAGAATGCCTAGTGTCTCTCAGCCTGGAGTCCGCCCTGCCTGCCCTGGGCAGCCTTTGGCCAATGGACCCTTTTCTGCAGGCCATGTTCCTTGTAGCACATCAAGAACGCTGGGAAGTACAGACACTATTTTGATAGGCAATAATCACATAACAGGAAGTGGAAGTAATGGAAACGTGCCTTACCTGCAGCGAAACGCACTCACTCTACCTCATAACCGCACAAACCTGACCAGCAACGCAGAGGAGCCGTGGAAAAACCAACTATCTAACTCCACTCAGGTAATAGAAGGATTACCTGCCTTGTTAGCCTCTCATATTATAGTTTTCTTTATTTAGTTTTATGCAATTTAAAAGAAAAATTTTGAGGAATTGTTTTGATAAGCATTGTATAGTATTACAATGTTATTTCCACATTATAACTCAGTGTGTGTGTGTGTGTATATGTATATGAATATAATCTTTCCCATTATAAAATGTATACATATATCCCTATACATAATATCTATCTTAGAAATTTCCAAAGGGAAAAGAAAATAAATCATATAACCCCTCTGCCACTAAGCGCACTGTTAGTTTACAGTGACCTCATAAGCATTTATGTAATGTTATTTTAGCATATATGTGTGTATTTACATGCTAGGTGGTAGGTATTCGCTCTGGTGGGAGTAAAAGACCATTAAAGAAGTAGTTGTCATAAATTAATAGGAAGTGTGACTTTGGTGGAAAAGTATTATCAGAGTACCTGGGAGGGAACATAAGATATTAGAATCTCTAGAAATTAGAGAATTTGGGAGGGGAGAGAGCTGGTAAAATGTGCCTAGAGTATAGATGATAAAGTGGGGAGCGTGAAATAGAAAGCTGAAGGGAGATAAAGTAAGTTGCTTACTTTTTCTTGAAGATAAAATGGAGCCTCTAAAGTTTTCAAAAGAGTGTACTAGATTTCACAAACATTTTATCAAAGATATATGCATATTTTACTCAATTGTTCATTGTTAGACATTTAACTTTCGAGTTTTTACTTCTGAATATTTGTATTGTTTCTATGGAGTGGACTCTCCATTGTGGAACTGAAGGGTCAAAAAATTGAGCAATAAAAAGAATGTTGTCAGTACCTATTGCCAAATTACATGTAGTTTTATTAGTCTGCTATAAGAAACGTTTGTCTTACTGCTAGTAGTCTATATTAT
Organism: Talpa occidentalis; assembly: GCF_014898055.3. Taxonomy (NCBI): domain Eukaryota; kingdom Metazoa; phylum Chordata; class Mammalia; order Eulipotyphla; family Talpidae; genus Talpa; species Talpa occidentalis. The sequence continues at coordinate 59,783,991 of NW_023601543.1, read as the reverse complement.
TGGGAAAACTGAGGAGTTTTTTTCCTAAGCCTTTTAAGTTTATTCTTGAAGTATTAATGACGGGACCATCTCTTCTAGAACGATTAGTTGTTTATTCTTAAAGGAATGTTGAGCATTTTCTTTGTCCATGTTCTATTTGAGGTTTTAGGGATAAATCAACAAAGAAAACACTCTAAAATGTCTTACTTCATGTAGATAAACAGACAGTAAGCTAATAAGCATTACATATAGAATATGAGGTAATGATGTGATTTGTTGTATGGAAAGATATATTTGAAAGGGGAGCTGGAACATAGTAGAGATGGTGGTAGAGGAGTTGCAAATATAAATAAGGCTTAGGGAAGACTTCTTAAAGATGACATTTGAATAAAGGCCTGAAAAAGTTGCAGAAGTGAGCCTTGAAGATATTTGTCATAGGAATGTTCCCTGTCCTGGGGAAAGTAAGAGGCAGTGGGTTCTAAGGAAAGGGAGTGTATGTTGCAAGTTTGGAGAAAATCAAGGTGTCAGGAGTGGGTGAGCAGGGTGAGCAGACCACAAGAGCAGAGGTAGATCTGGTCACATTGGAAACAGACTGGCAGATCATTTTCAGCCTTGTAGGACATTTAAGGATGTTGGATTTGATTCTGAGTTAAATGGGAAACTACTGGGGGCCTTGAACAGTGGTGTGATGTGAAAAAAAAATTTCAGCTGAGGGAAAGGTAATGGGGAGAAATTCAGTAGAGAGGGAGAAATTGACACAAGAGAAAGAGGAGAGAATTTTTAGAGTGAGAGGATGGGATTATTGGGGGTGGGATTTTTATATCTTCAAACATAAATGGTTAACATGAGACTTATATTAGAGTGCGTACAGTGCTAAGGTGTAATTGGCAGTTAATAAATGAGAATCTTTGTTATGGTACTAAAATAGGATTCTGTTATCCTTTTTGATTACACCTAATTCCCTGACTTTCTTAGTTGCTGGTGTTTTCAGATATATTCTCTTAACCTTATTTTAGAAATTTGTTGTCCTTTAAAAACATAATTCTAATGAAAGGAAATACTCAGTTTGCAGGCCTTGAGGCCTCAGTACTTGACTGAATAGTAGTAGAGAGCCACAGGTCCCTCAAGGTCAGTGTCCTGCTAAAGTTGGGAAAGTTTAAAAAATGCTGTTGAATAGATTCAAGGTCAAAAGCTTCCCAAGTGAATTTACTGCATCATCACTACAGTTTGGGAGTCTTTATCTCTGGTGTTAATATTATAGGCCCTAAAGAGGCTTCTTCAATATTTTCTTGTGTCAACCTCAAATGTTTTTCTCAAGTTGTAATGAAAACTGGACCATTGATAGACTTGTATGGTGTATTTGCCTTTTAGTTTTTGATGCTGGCAGGAATTACAGAGATGTTTATTGATGTATTATTATAGTTTTGAAGAACTTATTCAAAGGTACCACTTAATATATAAAAGTAAGATTATATGGACTACAGATGCTTTTCAGCAAGTACACTAAAGAATTTATAGCTTAAAATACCTTGACTTGCAGATAGAGAAGATTAAATAAAATGGCTCCTTTTTTACTTATCTGCATATTATAATCAGTGTAACTTGTTAAATAATTAGCATCTGAGTTAATATTTGATGATAGATGAGATTTTTGACTCACCTATTCACACTCCTTGGTTAACATTTTATTACTGATATATTTATAATCCATATTTTTACTTATGAAAAAGTTTCATATAACTTAGATGTTTTGTCCTTCAACTTCTGTGATTTAACTCGTAGTTGCTTATTTAATCTTTAAAAGAAAATTGCACTCCTTTGCATGTGTTCCAACTTTTCATGAATCTGGTTTTTTAAATAAGTTCTTTGACTAGAAACATACCATTAATTCAAGATTTTTAGTTTTATAGACTGGTTTTACAGACATGTTTGCTGGTTTTAACTAGATGATTAAATTCAGTCTGTAGCATATGAATGCCTTATCAGTCAAATTATTAACTCCTTTTATTTTATTACCAACACTTAACTTGCAGCGAAAGTCAAAAATGCTTCTAGTAACCTAGCTACTTAAGTATCCTCAGCTTGAAATAAAGCAATCCTAAAATTTTTCTTGAGGGAGGGGAGCATCTATTATTGGGAATGTAATTTAAAAATATGTTAATATTGAATTATAATAATGTGTAAATCCCACACTGGTTACTGGTTTTGATGTTCTGAAATTGTAATTTAGG
>NW_023601543.1:59571781-59776781 GCF_014898055.3 Talpa occidentalis | reverse complement strand
AAGTACACTGCTGAGGGGAGCAGCGGGTGGCAGGAGAGGTCTGCACACCATGTGGGACCCTTAACTGTGGCCGGGGATCGAACCGGTGCTGCAGAGGCTGCGGGCAGCTTCGCAGCCCAGCGCTCAACCGCTGCGCCACCGGGGAGGCCCTGGTATAGGAGTTTCTTAACCAAAGATAATTTTAGTATAGATTGGTTTGCCCACAGAATACATTCCCTAACAAATGACATAGATAAATTTGAAAATAAGTGTAAGACAATAGTTTAAGTAATTGGACAGTGACTAACTTAAATTCTCCCTACTCTGTGCAAGGACAGAGTTTCCAAATGAGGGAAAGGAATTTAAAATGGGATAATCTCTAAATCCTTTCTATCACTTGCTTGCATTGATGTCAACATCTTTTTCCACTTTGGATTGTTACATTAGTTTTCATCATCTGGTTTGAAGTGTTTTAAACAGTGATAGGTACTTATACTTGCATTTTCAGAAGATAAAGTCTGTTCCTGTTGTCTATAGCTCTGTCCTTTACATTATGATTGGTAAGTGTATTTTAAGTGGAAAGGCTCATAGTCACTGTATAGACAAGTATCTACATCAGTTAGGAATTCAGGGAAATAGGAATTTTGGGAAAATTCCAATTTTTTCCAGATTTGATCTCAACAGGAAAGTAACCAATGTTTAAAATATATTAAGAAACTACTAGATATAATTTTATTGCATTGTTAGAATAAACTATCCTCTTATTTTTACATACATAGTTTTTAAAAGTAATGATTTTAATTTGACTTGTTTCATTTTAGTGTTGTAGTGGTTAGAGCTATACATTGAAAAACGGTTGTCTTTATTTCTTCTATGGTTTAAAATTTTGATTGCAACTTTCAGTGGTTGAATCAATATCAGATGTATTAGTCAAGCCTCACCTTTTCTGTTCTTGTTTTTAAAAGAAAACAATAAACAATAAATGAAAGTAAAGGCCAGCTACATTTTTACCTTTTTTGCCTTTTTTCCTTTTAATTGTTGCAAAACTATAGAAATGATAGACAGAATTCTACTAATCAATCATACTCTATTTTCTAGTCCCTTTTCACAACTTTTGAATGTTGTAGAAGCTTAAATTTGGTGCCATATTTAATTAGCATGAGATGCTCTTTTATGGTACAATTGTAATACTTAGTCCATCTCTTTTAGTTATTTAAAATGTTAAGCATTTACTATATAATACTTGCGTTTCCTGCTCTGGACAACAAACTGTGTGTGTGTGTGTGTGTGTGTGTGTGTGTGTGTATTCAGTCATATTTTGTTTAAATTCTGAAGTTAAAGATTGGAAGGCACACAATTCAGCATGAAATTATATAGATATTGTAAGTGAATGTTTTATGTTTGGTTTAATCATAATACTTGGGGAATTGTTTCTTTTTCAATCTCTGTTAACTCTACTTTCATGGAGTTTACAAATTAGTGCTATGTTTATACCAGAATCTAAAAGCTTATATGTATCATGTCCACCTTAATTTACAGCACAGTCACATTTTGTAAAGAAATGTTGAAAGCTGTTATTGAGTAGAATATTCATTTGTTTAACATTTAACCTTATGTTAGTTGAACTTAAAATTTCGTCTTTATAACTTTTGTACATTTTTTTTTTTTAAAAGTCAGTGATTGTAGCAGTGAAACATCAAGCTGTAGTTTTATTTGCACCAACAAAAACGGCTGATTTGGAAGGTTTTTTCAATGTAGCAGAAACTTAAAATTAATTTTGTTTTGACCTCTGTTACTCTATAATTTATGAAAACAAGTTGCTAATTCCTTTTTCAGTAAGTAAAGTTACTCAGTTCTTATATCCGTACCAAGTTCTTATCTGAAATTTTGATATTTAAAATTTTATTAGTATTGATGCACTGATTATTTTTTAACTTGTAATAGTTGGATGAGGAAGGTTAGTTAACCTGGAATGATTTCAAGGCTCAAAATTATTTCTTGTTAATTTTTCTCAGTTGGCGAGAAACTTAATTAAAATTGAGAGTATCTTTATTTTCTTACAGTGGAAGAATTACAGTTATAATTACAGGGATAATTCTACCATGTTTCAAGAATTTTATCAATATAATTTGACAACATGATACCTTCATTAAAAGAAAAGAAACCCCAAATACTAATAAGTAATAATTATATAGAATCAGAATGAGATGCACCCCATTTGAAAAAATTGGTGTAATTTGCCATAAAATTTAGTACATTAGAGCCTTGATGAATTTTATTGGTCAGGTTGTTACAAATAAAATTCTTTGCAGATTTGAGAAAAGAAAGGAAAAGTTCTTTTCAGCTTTGAGAATTGTCACAAAGCTACTCTGATTATGACTGCAGAGATGAGACATAGGAAGAGACACACTCTTTTTTTTTTTTTTTTTTTTCTTTTCTCTCTCAAAGATTTATTTTATTTGTGCACACAAATACGCTGGAGTGTTGGCCAATGGTGCAGGAGGTGAGAGAATTCACCAGAGACAGAGTGAGGAGCAGAACAGGCACATGGACTGAAATACACTGCTATGTGGGGCAGTGGGTGAGATAGATGGGTGGGGGAGAGGGTTCTGCTGTGCCTTGTGGGTTAGCTCCTTGGCTGGGAATCGAACTCACAGTGGCTGCTGATAGCTTGATAGTGCTAAGACTTAACCCCTTGCACCACCAGGGAGGCCCAGACACATATTCTATTTATACTATTATGTAAATCTTTTTGGGGCTAATTGTTTTAACAATTAATGGAAAGAATCTGATGGAGGAGAGAAAACTGAGGTTGTGTTCTTCAAGTGAAGCAAATAAATTGGAACATTATGAGCAAGATAGGGAATGTGGTCAATAACCAATGTGTTGTAGTGCCTTTTCTCTTGCTTTTCTTCAATGGAAAATAAAGGAATCCAGTTACGTGTTTGCTGAAATTATAATTACTTTTTTGCCGGTGGGTCCAAAGCTCATACATTTGTACAAGTGTCCATTTATTTAATTAGGACAATTCAGGATTTTTTGTGTGTTTTCTAAATAAATATACAGCTAATTTATTTTCCCACCCCACCCCACCCCCTTTTTTTTTAAGGAATCTAGGTAAAAATGGCTTATCTAACAGTAGCATTTTATTGGATAAATGTCCGCCTCCAAGACCACCATCTTCACCATATCCTCCTTTGCCAAAGGACAAGTTGAATCCTCCTACACCTAGTATTTATGTGAGTCTGAATTGACTAATTAAAAATAATCAAACCAGTATTGACATTGACTTGACTTACAAGATTTTGCTTAAAATTAATATGAATGCCTTTTAGGAAAAAATAAAATTATTGGCAGTACCTTGAATGTTTGGGGGGGATTTATACATTTATCCTCCTTCCCCCTTCCCCCCCGCCCCCCAAAAACATTGTTATTTGCATTCACGAAAAGTATTTGAGAACATAATATGTGATATGTCACTAAAAAGCCTATTTGATTATTAAAACTAAATATTAGTTTTACTTTATGAAAATTTAAACATCTGATTTAGGAAGTTGATAAGAGTTCAGTCAAAGCAAATCTTATATATGTTTCTCCCAAATACGTCCTCCTACCCCATTTCCTTCCATTCACCTACTTCCACACCAAATAAAAAAACTTTAATTTACAAAGTTTGCTTTTAGGGATTTGGCCGTTTTGCCCTCTACAACCCAAATGTTATCTTAATCCTTTCTCCGACCAATATTTATTGATCCGTTAGGGAAGCACTAGGATAGACTTTTACTAAGGTCTGAGGGAGGAAATGCAAAATTAAGGTTTATCTTTATGAGTCATCAGCCTACTTTAGTAATATTTTTTAAAACACTGATTTTTTTCTTTTTTAAAAAAAAAACTCTCATAAAATTTACCATCTTAACCATTTTTAAGTTTATAGTTAAAATATATTCTCATTGTTGCATACTAGCTCTAGAATTATTTTATCTTGCAAATCTGAAATTTGATACACATTTGAAACAGCTACTTTCTCCTTCCCTCACTCTCCACAACCACTATCCTTTATATAAGTGAGATTATGCACAGCTTTTCTTTTTGTCACTGGCTTATTTTCACTTAGTGTTCTTGCAGTTTGTCCACTTTGTAGTATGTGATAGGATTTTCTTCTTAAGGCTTAATAATTTCTAAAAAACACTTTGATTACTTTAAATACTCTCCCACATATTTTGTCAAGATAAAATGGACAATGTGTGTACTTACTATCTTAATTGCAATTTGGATCAAAAGGCATAGCAACATAATGCTGTAAAGTAAAAAATGGAAATAATGACATAGGATGCATTTTTTAAATTGTTATAATGAATGAATTTGGCATACTCTTTAAATTTAAGGTCTGTTTTCCAAAATCTAACCATACATTTTAATTTTACAGTTGGAAAATAAACGTGATGCTTTCTTTCCTCCTTTACATCAATTTTGTACAAATCCAAACAACCCTGTGACAGTAATACGTGGCCTTGCTGGAGCTCTTAAGTTGGGTAAGCTTTTAGATAAGAAAAAGGAAAAGTTTGTGTATTTTCTTTGCTGTCTTTTAGCCTTTGAAGCACTGCAGGAATGATTTCTATTACTTTTCAGTTTTTCATTATGATATTTGTCTTGTTCTGTATATGTATCATTTCTTTTAATCTATAACATGAAGCTACAATGATGATATTGCTTATTCTTGTAGATTTTTGATTTAGCTTTCACTGTATAATTACAATTGTGGTTTAGGTTGACCAATAGAATTATTTTTTAACATAAAATTTAAGTAAAATATGATTCTACTAATAGGCAATATAGCATGACTGTTATATATGCCACCCCCACCCCAGGTAGTTCCTGGCACCTGCAGAAATGCAGTAAGTGAAACCAAGTCCTTGGCCCTTTGATTCTCCCTCCATTACAGCAAAGTTAGGTCTGGGACCTCAGTGTGTGGTTGTACAAATGTAGGGTCATAGAGCTGGATAGTGCACCATAAAACATTTTACTTTTTTTTTCTTAGAACACTTTAAAAATATCACTTATATAGTTTTATGTATTAACCACATTTATTTATTTATGAAGACCTGGGACTTTTCTCTACTAAAACTTTGGTGGAAGCTAATAATGAACACATGGTAGAAGTGAGGACACAGTTGCTGCAGCCTGCAGATGAAAACTGGGATCCCACTGGAACAAAGAAAATCTGGCATTGTGAAAGTAATCGATCTCATACTACAATTGCTAAATATGCACAGTATCAGGCCTCCTCCTTCCAGGAATCATTGAGAGTAAGTATTTACTTCCTGATGATTATTTTATTTTAGAGATGTTTCATATTATTTTGAAAGGACTCATTACTTTTTTTAAGCATCTCATTATTTTATAGCTATATGAAACACCTTCGAAAGTAAGTGCTATCTAGTTGATTCAGTATAAAATTCTAAACAAACCTATGGGCTGATAAATAGTGTTACTGTGTAGGGAGATGTCTCCCTCATTTGTGGAATATTTCTTTTTAGATTTAATCATTTCTGTTTTGGCTGGATCATTCTTTGTGAGGAACTGTCATGAGTTTTTATTTAATGTGGTCTTTGAACAAATTTTTATGTGAAGGATGCCTGTAGAAACTTGTTAATAATAAAAATAATTGATAATATAACATCAATCTAGATATGAACTTTTCAGTTGTTTGATGGAAAGGATAAACTAGTTGTTGAATACTAAACTGGAATGGTTTTTGCTTACCATAGGAAGAAAATGAGAAAAGAAGTCACCATAAAGACCACTCAGATAGTGAATCTACATCTTCAGATAAGTAAGTCATTTTTAATGTCCATTTAGCATTTCTGTGGAAAAGGCATGTTTCTAATATTCTCTTTCTTTTTTTAAGTTCTGGGAGGAAAAGGAAAGGACCCTTTAAAACCATAAAGTTTGGGACCAACATTGACTTGTCTGATGACAAAAAGTAAGTACCCGTAGTAGTATTTCTGTGAACTGATACAAAGATGTATCTTTTGCAAAATTTAGAGTTCTCTACATTGTCCTCTTTTATTTTGTTGCTTGTTCTTTTTCTAAGTTGATAGTTTGAGCTGAATTATTTTTGCTGGGTTTTGTGATTAAATTATTATCTTTGTCCTAAAGCTTTTCTACAGATTTTCATCAAGACTCTTGACTATATGCCAATTACATAATCATACAATTTTCCTTTTGCATAATTCTATAAAAACAATTACGCAGTTATAAAAATAGTCGAATTTGTCCATTTCATTTACTCTGTTAATAATTTTTTATTTCCTTTTGTTAGGAAATTTACTTTGGTGGAAAAATTTTTAGTATTTTCTATTGTGAAAAGAAATATTTACAGATTTGTTTTTTAGGTTTGAACACAACGATTTTTGAAAAGATTGTTAACCTCCACAAATATTTGTAGCAGGGTTTCATACTTGATCTTTTATTTTATTGCAGGTGGAAGTTGCAGCTACATGAGCTGACTAAACTTCCTGCTTTTGTGCGTGTCGTATCAGCAGGAAATCTTCTAAGCCATGTTGGTCATACCATACTGGGCATGAACACAGTTCAATTATACATGAAAGTTCCAGGAAGCAGAACACCAGGTAACTTCTATGAACTAACATCGCCTACAGTTGAAAAATAATTAAATGGGAAACAGGCAAAACAGAACCAGATTCTTTCCATTTATTATGAATGAAAGTAAAATGATTATATCTATTTTGAGATTAGTCTCTTTAACTGGGCTCAGATTTGAAGATTACCCCCTTTGTATTATCTTTTTAAAAATATAGTAGCCCTCAAACATTAACAATTAATTCTGAAAAGTGCTCATTGGCGCACTCTTGGGAAAACAAGTACCTGCTGCTTAAAGACTGTTGTTGATCCAGTCTATTGCAGAGCTACAGGGTATGGTTTTTCCTAAAAAAGATTTTTTTAACACTACAATTATAATAGTACATTTTATTTACGACCTAGTGCATATATATGTGCCCTTTCACACAATACAGTCTAATCTATTTCATTCTATTTAAGAAAGAGAATATAGGTTCTGACCTCTAACTGGGTCACACAGTTTGTAAAACATTTCATGATGTGGTGTCTGGTACACACTTTACTACTAAACAGACTTGTCATTTTTGACAAGTCACATTACTTCTCTGAGTCTTTTTCTTCATTTGTAAAGTCACTTATGCTTAGACTGAAATTTCTAACCAACACTAATATACCATTTTTGTGCTTCCTTTGATTGATGTGAAATTTCACAAGGTGATGTTCAATATATTTGACAATTGGAACAGGTACTGCTAAAAATGAGTTTCTCTCTACCATTGCCTACTGACTGCATATCAATGTCAGGTGTTTCTGTTTGCCACTTAAAGCAATCATGCCTTAAAAACCAGATTGCCTTATTTTTCATCTGCTTATTGCATTGTAGTAAAGAACTTTTTTCACAATAAACCTGTGCTTGTTTCTGGGTAAAAAGGTGGTGATACCCGTTCTGGCTGCTACTAGAATCTCCTGGTGAACTTTTATCCAGTATATTCTAATCTACAGCCAGGATTTAGACCCATTAGACTCTAGTTTTTAATCCTTGGGCTATTGGAAACCTGATTCTGTGACAGTTAATCCATAGTTGGGTAAATTAGAAACAACTGTGGAATAAATGACTAAAGATCTATCTGCTCGCCACTCTTATCAGACAATGGTGTAAATACTGGGCAACTTTCTCTAGAGTTCATTTTTCTTATGTATGTAGTAACAGATTGGTTCTATTAAAATTGATTTTGTTTGAAAACTATTCATCAGATTTGAATTATTTTAGGCAAACTATTTTCTAATCAAAAAGAGTACACTTTTTTCACTATAAACTAAGGGGGAAAGCAAAGTTGATATGTTGCTTCTTTGCCACTTATGTCTAGACTGTTTTGGAATTTTTGTTGGTTTGTTTACAAGGCATTAGTTTTCCAAGTATCCTGTGGACCCTTAAAGTTAGAATTTCCTTAGGGTAGTGCTGTCTAATAGAAATATAATTCAATTATATAAATGATTTAAAGTTTTATAGTAGTGGACACTCTGAGGCCAATTAGTGGTTACCAGAAGGGAAACAGATAAGGGGCTGGGTAAATTACAGTAAAGGGGACAATGGTATGGTGAAGGACTGAACTTTTAGCAGTGAACTTATTAATTTTTTTGAGATTTATTTTTATTTATGCATACAAGAATTGGGGTATAGGCCAGAGGTGCAGCAGGCAGTGAGAGGATTCACCAGTGTGGAGCGCAACAGGCGGATCTACTGACATCCACTGTGAGGGGAGCAGTGGGTGAAACAGGAGAGGTCTTGCTGCACCATGTGAGTCAGCTCACTTGCCCGGGAATCGAACTCATGCCGCAGTGGCTGGCAATAGCTTGGCAGCACTGAGACTTAACCTCTGCGCCACCAGGGAGACCCCTAGCAGTGAACTTTATATAGCATTATACAAGGTTGATTCTCAGCAATACACACGTGAAACTTATATAATGTTAAAACGTAATGTTATGTCAGTTAAATTTTTTTTAAAAAATAAAAATTTATAGTAGTCAAAATGAAATAGGTAAAATTAGTTGTGACCCAGTACAGTCATGTATTTTCCTTTCAATGTTGTAACCATTATAAAAATGCCTGGAATTTTTCAAGTTTTTGAAATCCAATTTACTTTCTATTTACTGCACAACTCAGTTCATGGTTATCATATTCCAGATATTTGCCATATTGGACAGCTCAGTCTTAGAGAAAATGTGTAGTTTAATTAGTTCAGTTCAATTTTTTCCCTTTTTTTTAAAAAAAGATTTATTTATTTATACCAGAACTGGGGTACTGACCAGAAGTGCAGGAAGGTGAGAGGATTCACCAGAGACAGAGTGGGTTGCAGAACAGGCAGATGGTCCAAAAACACTGCTAAGGGGAGCAGCAGGCGAGACAGAAGAAGTCTGCTGTGCCATGTGGGTATCTCCCTGGCCAGCCGGGAATCGAACCCGTGCTGCAGAGGCTGAGGACAGCTTCATAGTGCTGCACTCAACCCGCTGCGCAACTGGGGAGGCCCAGTTCAGTTCAATTTTTTAAAAATAAGCTTGAGTGCCTTTTTTTGTGTCTCAGCACTTAGTACCTGGCATTACAGAGATATATAAATACATGTGTTACCTGCTTTAGTGGACTTTATGATCAGTCATGTATGTTCTGAACTATAGAGATGCTGCTAGGCTCTACCCTAAAAGATTTTTAATAAGATTTTTAGTCAGCATCTCCATTTTTAATTAAGGTAATTTTTATTTAGCCCATGCCATGGACAATTCTGACTACTCTTGGTAAGAGACAGTTTTATGTAGTGTAGAGTACCATCTTCACATTACACTAATATGTAAAAGACTCAGGATGTGGTATGCACAGGATGTGGCAAGAACAGCTACATTTTTTATTGAGGTAAAATTCACATAGCAAAATTAACCCCTTTAAGGTATGCAATTCAGTAGCATTTAGTATAGTCTCTTTGCTGTGAAGCCCTCACCTCTGTGTAGTTCAAAGATACTTTCATCAGCTCATAAGGAAACCCCATGGCCATGGACAGCTCATTCCCTTGTTCCTTTCGCTCTTGGCAACCACTGCTTTCTGGCTTTGTTATGCAATTAAGATTTACCTGTTCTGGATGTTTTATATGAATAGATCATATAATATGTTGCTTTTTGTGTACAGCTTCTTTCACTTAGCGTATTTTTAAGGTTTATCCACATTGTATCGGTGATATTCCTTTTTATGGTTAAATAATATTTGTTGTATGACTGTACTGTAGTTTGTTTATCCATTCATCAGTTGACGGACACTTGGGTTTTTCACACTGTTTCGCTGTTGTGAATAGTGCTTTTATGAACAGACGTATATAAGTATTTGTTTTAAAACCTGTTTTCCAGTTCTTTTGATTATATACCTAGGATTGTAATTGCTGGTATCATATGGCATTTCTATGTTTAAAGTTTTGAGGCACTGCCAAACTGTTTTCTGCAGCAGCTTGTACCATTTTAACATTCCTGCTAACAGTGTGCCAGGGTTATGATTTTACCATATCCTCACCAAAAGTAATTATTTTTCTTTATTTCCTTTTTTTTTTTTTTTTTTTTTTGGTGACCTTATGGATGTGAAATGATATTTTATTGTGGTTTTCATTGGCCTTTTGTGTATCCAAATATCTATTCAAGTCCTCTGTTCATTTTTAACTGTCTTTTATGGAATAGTAGGTATTCTTTTAATATTCTGGTTGTTAATCCTTTATCAGATATTTGATTTGTAAATATTACCTACCATTTTGCATAGGCTGTCATTTCATTTTCTTGATACAGTGTCCCTTGATTCACAAAAAGGTTTAATTTTGATGAAGTACAATTTATCCATTTTTTTCTTTCGTTGCTTTTTTTTTTGTTGTTATATCAAAGAAACTATTGCCAAATCTAAGATCATGAAGATATACCCCTATTTGTTCTTACATTTTTATAGGTCTACATCTTATATTTGTATCTTTGATCACTTTAAATTAATTTTGTGTATGATGTGAACTAACTTCCATTCTTTTACATATAGCTCATCCAGGTGTCCTAGCACCATTTCTTGGAAAGCGTATTGTTTCACCCTTCAAAAAGCATCTTAGCACCCTTTTTGAAAATCCATTGACCATAGGTATATGGACATATTTCTGGAATCTTGATGCTATTCCATTAATTTATATCTTATTTATTTTTATACTAATATCACACTGCTTTGATTACTGTAGTTTTGGGTTAAGTTTCAAAATTGGAAAATGTGAGTCTTCCAAAGATACTTTTACAATAGTTTTTTTTTTTCCTTTCCTTTTCCTTTTCCTTTTTTTTTTTTTAAAGGTAATAATGGTTTATGACACTGTACATTTCAGGTATACGGTTTCTCACCTGAGCCACTGTATATACCTTTACTATAGTTATCTTTTCTTAGGGCTCTGAGTTACTGTCCATTGTTTCATTTCTGTCTGAAAAGCTCCGTAACATTTTTTAATGAGCACATCTAATTCTGTTGCCTCCTGGAATCCATGATTTTTGATAGGCAATCAGCTATTGATGTTCTCTTGTATGTGAGAAATGACTTTTGCTTTCAGGTTTCTCTTTGGCTATTTATATATACTTTGATTTTAGTGTATCTTGTTGTTCTCTACAGTCTGTCCTTCTTGTAGTCATTGAACTTCTTGGATGTGTAGAGTCATATATTTTGTCAAATTATGCAAGTTTGCAATCATCATTTTTTGAAATAATCTTTTTGCCCTTTTCTTTTTCTCTGGGACTTCCATAATACATATTATAGTATACTTAACGATGTCCCACAGATCTCTTCTGCTCTGTTAAATTTTCTTCATTCTTTTTTTTCCTCTTCAGAATGGATAATTTGTCCTCTTCAGAATGGATGCTTTAATTTGTCCTATCTATAGAGTTTGCTGATTCTTTAGTCTGCTCAAATCTGCTGTTGAAACCCATTAAGTGAATTTTTTATTTCAGTTTATTGAAAAATTACAAAATTTTTTTTCTTTCTCTTTATTGATAATCTCTGTTGCGATACTATTCTTCTCATTTCCTTGGTTCTTCTCTATGGTTTAATTAAACCCTTTAAGCATATTTAAGATGGTTGATTAAAAGTGTTGTCTAGTAAGTCTAATATTATGGACTTAACTGTATTTTTTTCAGGAACAGTTTTTGTTAATTTATTTTTTGTTTTCTGTGATTGAGCCATAATTTCTTAATTCTTTGTAGGCCTCATAAGTATTTTTGAAAACTGACTTTTGAGTATTGTTTAAATTACTGTATTCTGTATTGGTTATGGTTCCTGAAGTGTCTCTGTTTCTTTAATACTATAATGTTGCAATTAGAGAAATCAGATTCACCTCCCTCTCCCAAGTTTGTTGTTGTTACTTGTTGTGGGCTACAGTTGTCTTAATGACTTTCTGTATTACTTTTTATAAAGACTGTATTCCATGTCATGTGTGGGTCTTGAGATCTCCTTTCCATTATGTCAGCAGTTAGGTAATGACCTGATGTGAAAGAAGGAAAAATAACAAAAAGAAGAGAAAATAGAATTCTACAGCTCTTCAGAGTTTGATTACCTTTTTGTTGTGTCACTCCTTCTATACTTAACCAGGTCACTTATAACTCTACTTTAGCCATTATCTCCTTGCTTGAACTGGGTCTGTTTATCAGCAAGAGGTTCAAGTACACAGCCTTACATTTTTCCTGATTATGCATCCTGCTTTGGGTAATTTGCGGCTCTCTAAATTCTTCAGTAGTCACAGAAACTTTTTAAAATCGTAAAATCTCACTACCCATCTTTTCCTCTCAAACCTTTGGCATGTCTATTGTTTGACCCCCACAAGTAGTTTTTTAGAAGGGGTTGCCCCTTGATAGCATCTGTTTTCATCTGTCTTTTGAAGTAAGTTAAATTACCACAGAAAACCTCCTCATGTTTGTCATCTTTATTAACGTCAAGCATTTGTTTGATTGCTGTAAATCTTTGACCGTTGCCTGTAGTTCTGGTAACTATTGTTACTTTTGACTATTTTCACTAGATTGTGTGTTTGTGTGTGTGTAGTGTGTGTCTGGAAATTTATCCAAGAATTCCCTACTCTGACATTTTTCTTTATACCACTCCCACAACTACATTTTTGAATTCCAGATTACCTAATACTGCTTGTAAGAATTGGGATTAATTTCTCAAGGAAGAAGTGGTAATGTTATCAATAATAGCTAATGTTCATTTCTTCCCATGCATTAGGCATGGTTCAAAGTTGTTATTATTTCACTAATGCTCAGAACTACCCAATGATATATTGGAATCATTGTCTAATCTGACATATAAGGAAATTGAGTCCTAATGGTTTAGCCCCTTGCCCAAGTTCACATGACGACTAAACCAAGGAGCCAGGCTCCAGAACTTAAGCTTTTTTTTTTTTTTTTTCCAAATATTTATTTTTTTAAGATTTATTTATTTATTTATACAAGCACTGGGTACAGTCAGAAGCGCGGGAGGGTGAGAGAATTCACCAGAGACAGAGTGGGGAGCAGAACAGGCAGATCCACTGAAATACACTGCTGAGAGGAGCAGCGGCGAGACAGGAGAGGTCTGCTGTGCCATGTCAGACCCTCGCCCGGTGGCTGGGGATCGAACTGGCGCTGCAGAGGCTGCGGGCAGCTTCGCAACCCAGCGCTCAACCACTGCGCCACCGGGGAGGCCCCAGAACTTAAGCTCTTGATCAGGATTAGACTGCCTTTCACAGAGAGCTTTACTGAATAAGAGTTGACCAAACTCAGTTCCCAAACAAGACTTGACACAATAATGCTATAAAGATAATTGAATACCACTACAACATTCTCTGTTGACCATTTCTAGGGTTTCATTTCTAAAGACACATTTTTCTATAAAATTATAGTGTGCTGATTATTTTTTTTTTCTTCTCACATTTTAGGTCATCAAGAAAATAACAACTTTTGTTCAGTTAACATAAATATTGGTCCAGGTGACTGTGAATGGTTTGTTGTTCCTGAAGGTTACTGGGGTGTTCTGAATGACTTCTGTGAAAAGTAGGTTTACAAACCAAATTTTCTTTAAGCATAATAATTCAAAAACAGTGATTGTAAAGGACAACTTACTAAGCTGGATATCTTAATGCTAGTATGTAGGATAATGCAACTAGTTTTTACTTATTGTTCAGCAGAAAGTTCATTTAAAATAATATGGTTCCAAACATGTTATTTTGTGTTATTAGGAATACTTTAAGATGCCACAAAACTATTCCATACACTAGTAGTAGTCTTGAATTTAGAGGATAGAGAGGTTGAGTTGTTTATTAGGATAACTAAAAAAATACTTGTTCATTTGAAAGATGTGTATTCTAAAAAAATTGTTTTACTATAAATGGTTTTAGAAGTAGAAAGAATTCTATAATTGAGCACCCGTATAGGTTGTTAATAACTCATAATTGAACATTCTACTCTTTGCCGTATCATCATGACAGAAATTCTTTTTTAAACTGCATTGTCAACATTTCCTGCAAAGGAATTTTATAAAATTTGATCAGCTGGTTGATTTTGTTTGCTATAATTGAAAGAGTTCTAATAGAAGTATTCCTTTCCTTAAGATCCTAGAAATAGTCTTCATTTACTTACCTTATGATAAAGGATGCCTTGGAATTGTTTTTAACTTAGATTTAATTATTTCTAAATGGAATTTATTTTTTGTTGTTCATTTAGTATTTAATTGGTCTTTTTTGAAGTCTATTATGTAAGAACCTGATATCTTCAGGTTTGACACTGGAAAACTAGTATGCTTAAACACATAAATTATATATACTCTTGGTATTACCCTCCCTCCCCCCATAAGATAAAGGCAAAACCCACCAAAATATATATGAGAGACTTTGAAGCTGTGCATATTTTCCACATACTAACTGCCAGTTTTTTATTTTGTGTTAGTATCTTTGCTGTAAATACCTTGATTTAGAAAAGAAAGTGTAAATATAATTGCAAAAAACCATATTTCTCCAAAATTTTCTTATATCTGAACAAAAGATACTCATCTTTTTTTTTGTCTTTGCTATTTAACATATAGATTTCCGTCAGTGTAAGAAAGTCAAAGATGTGGAATTCTAAAGTTTCAAACCCTCTGGTGAAACAGCCTGATCTACTTTAATCTGTATTTATTCTTATGGACCAACAGTCTGGTAGTAGTGAGAAAGAAGAGTGTCGTGCAAGAAATCTGCATTGTGTTACAGAAAGATTTTTATTTCATAAACTTTGAGATGATAGTATATTGTTGCAGCTACAGTGCATTGATCCTTGTTCACCACAAATGCCAGAGCAAAAATCACCTGATAAGAACACAAAGCAGCAGAAATGCAAACATGATAGTTCATGGTAGCAGTTCTAACAACATTAATGGAACTCAAAAAATAATGTAGGAAATAAAAACAGTAAAGAAAATATGCAGCTGCAGTGAGAAATAATGGAGCTAAGAAACACTATTGCTGAATACAATTGAGGGCCTTGACAGGACACAAAGAAAAGCAATAAAGAGAGTTAATGAACTCAAACACAGTGTTGGAGAACAACACACAAATAAACCAATGTGGAGAAAAATAATTTTTAAAAAATTGTGTAAGTGCCCTTTCGGCAACTTAAAGAGAAATACCACCCATACAATGAGGGTTCCCAGGAGGAGAAGAGAAAGAGAAAGGCACAGAGAATTTATTTAGAAAATAATTGCTGAAATCATCTCAGTCTAGAAAATGAAACACATTGTGACCCAAAAGACCCAAAGAGTTCCAAACAACATAATACCAGACACGCAACAAGTCACACTATAAAAATCCATTGAAAACATTTAAATAATACTTAAATACTTGAATAAAAAGACTTTGAGCCCAGAATCCTTTACCCTGCAAGGTTAACATTCAACACAGAAAGAAGAATAAGGAGCTTCAGTGAAAAGCAAAAACTAAAAGAATTTGTTAACACCAAGGCACATATGAAAGAAATTATTAAAGCAACAGACAAAATGAATGTCAAGGTAATGGACACCTAAATTACTTAACGTGGAGGAGGAAAAGGAAGAGATTAATACCCAGGATATACTAAAAAACTCATAAATTCAATAATTTTAAAAAAGCCTAATAAATGGGCCAGCAAGACATAAACAGACAATTCGCTAAAGATATATCTGAAGGGACAAAAGACATGAAAATAACGTTCAATTCACTAAAGATATATCTGAAGGGACAAAAGACATGAAAATAACGTTCATTGTTGCTTCTAGGAAGAAAGTTGCAGATTAAAACCACAATGTGATACCATCTCACAACTGTAAGAATGGCCCATGTTAAAAAGACTCTAAGCAACAAGTGTTGGGGAGGATGTGGAGCAAAAGGAACCCTATTACATAGTTGGTGGGAATGTAAACTGCTGCAACCATTATGGAAAGCAAATCTGGATTTTCCTTAAGAAACTAAAAATACAAATAACAACCCAACAGTCCCACTCTGGCATAGATCCAAATAATATAAAACCCTTATATTCTACAGTGTTCACAGCACCATTATTTACAATAACTAGGACATGGAAGCAGCCTAAATGTCCATCAACACACAGTTGGATCAAGATGTTGTATAGCCTCACATTGGAGTACTGTATAGCCATAAGAGAGGATGAAATACAGACATTTTGACAAACTGGAGGGTGTTTGAGAGAATTATGTGTAGCAGATCAAGTTAGAAAGCTAAAAATAATATTGGACATTTATATAGCAACAATTGGACAATGCTTTCAAAAACTGGTAGATGCTGTTGGGAATGCAAGTGTTGCAGCCTGTTTGGATAATGGTATGGAGATTCCTTAAGAAAATAAAAGTGAAAATTTGTATGATCCATCAATACCTCTATTAGGTATTTATCCTAAAAATATGAAAAACCTCTAATAAGAGTTATTTACACCTGTTTACATAGCACGGGTGTAAAAGATTTATTTACACCTGTGTACATAGCATTACTGTCTACAATTGCCACCTTGTGGAACCAAACGAAGTGCCCTTCAACAGGCAAATGGATAAAGAAATTGTGTGATTTATACTCAATGGAGTACTAGTTGTGAAAAAGATGAACTAGTTGCCTTTGGGACAAAATGGATGGACTTTGAAGTGATAATGTTAAGTGAAATAAGTTAGAACGTGAAAGAAAGATATCGGATGGTCTTTTATCTGTGTAATATAAATAACGAGAAAACATACACAAGCAAAATACAACAGGAATGAATCTTAAACTCATTGAAAGAATTTAATGGTTACCAGAGGGAACAAAGTGTTGGGGGAGGGAGGCAGATGGAGTGTGGGCATGGGTGGTTTGGTGGAGGGTAAGTTAAAGGTGCACAAATGGAAGAGCAAAAATGTAAACCCCAAGTTAAAACAAATAAACAAAACCAGTGGGCATTAGTAAACATTGTGTGAGAGCTCTGATATTAAAAGGGAGAGAAAGAGACAAGGCAATAGAAGGGATTGTGGTGGGAATAAAAGAAAAGTTTCCATCTATCAGTATAATTGGAGATAATCTAGCTGGGGTCAACTATTGGTTACCTATACAATACCTATACAATAACAATGATTATTGTTATGATGTTATAGACTCTGTAGAACCTTTTAAAGTTTTGTGTTACCCCTAAGAGTTTGGACACGTTCCTGTGATTACAAAAGTATAAATATCCAGGTGGAAGAGGAAAAAATTACTGGGATTTGAAAATAAATTAATGAGTAAATGGAAAGATAACTTGGGAACAAAGGTAAAATAGGCAGATGATGCCCCAAAAAATTTGAAATTGGGGATAATAAAAATACCATGTTAGTATGAAGAGTTTGGTCACTAAGTTATGGAGATAGTACTTAACCTACCTCAGCATTGCAGTGTAGAATTTTTTTCATACAAAAGTCATTACTTTTGATATTAAGTGGTATAGACCATATCTGTAGATTTGTAGATTTATTTCATTTTAAATATCTATCTTAGAATGATCATTTTTATATATGATTAAATTATTCTTGCTTTTATATTATTTTATTGATTATTTGGTCTATCAGATTGGCCTTATCATGAACAGTAATTAAGCTACTGTTGGCAGTCTGTTCTAGACTTTGAAGAGCAGCCTTGCATTGTTTTTTAAGGACAAAAATAAGACTAAGATTTCTACATCAGAGAGGTTGGTAAACCTTTTCCATAAAGGGTCAGATAATGTATAAGCAGTCATTTATAATATATAAATAAGTGGATATGGTTTTGTTCTCATAAAGAAAAATATCGAAATAGTGAACTGGCCCTTAGGCCATAGTTTGCTGACCCTTGATCTAGACAAAATATTAAATTTAAACTAATGAAAATAATTTCAAGGTTCGCTTTATCATTCCCTTAGCTTAAAATGCAGAAATAAAGTAAAGGCTATTTCTTAAAATCTTAAGAAAAGCATCTTTTCCACTCTGCAGCTTCTTCCTTCTCCAAATGTGAAATCTAAAGTAGTTAAATTTTATAAAATCCTTCCATCATAACTCTATAATTTATCTTAGAGTCATGAAATCAGCCTTAACTTCCTTTCCCTTATCCCTTCCTTCCCTCACATCTTGTCAGCTGTCAAGTCATATTGATGTTATGTCAGATACCTCTTGAATCAAACTGCTTCTCTCTTTATATACAAACATCATGTTAGTTCATCCTCTTTCCCCTGCACTCCTGTAATGGACTCCAAATTATTCTTCCTGATATTCTTTTTTTTTTCTTTTTTTTTTTTTTTAAACTCTTGCTAATTTCCTAATTACTCTTGCCTTGTTCTTCTCTAGTCCTTTCTACTTCATTCAGGAGGAGCAGCCAAAATTCTCTTTCTAAAATAATTCTGATCTTGTCACTTTTCTACTTAAACCACACCCCCTCTCCCCCTAGTGGCTTCCCATTGCCCTTGGCTAAAGTCCTAAATCTCTAACATGGCATTTAAATTCTCACAGAATTCTTGTCATTGCTGCCTTTTCAACTGTATCCTACTCCACTTTTTCCTGTGTTCACTATCTGTAACAAAACTGCTTTCTCTAATTTCTTAAACAAGCTTTTATAAAGTTCTGTCAGGAAAGGTTGCTATGTAGTTATAAAAATATTTCATATAACATATGATGAAGTAGAATAAGTAGCAGCCATAGTTTAATGTAAAATGTAAGTTATGTGATCTGTAGATGTTTCCAAAGTATGTTGGTGGTGGTGGCAGTGATGGTGGCTATTTGCATGTTTGTATTGTTCATTTTTGACAGTTATTTTCAACTGCATAATTTTAGTCAACCAATCATCAAACGCTACAGAGATACATTTTCCACCCCCTTTCCTGCTTAGGATTTCAAACAGCAGTAGAGATCATTTCTGTTTTCTACTTTTCTCAGAAATTAAAGTTCCTAGTTGTTATATCTGCCATAGTGTTCCTGTTTATGGATTTAAATGACTTGAAATGAACTCCACATTCCATTTACCTTCTAGAGATTTCTAAGTACTCCAGGGAGAAGGATTCAGTCAAAATAGCCTGAAATGAAAAGTTAATGTATATAAGCATTACTTAAAAGTAGCTTTGGATTTCATTTGGATCTTTGAAAAATCAACTTTAGGTAGTAATACTAATCTTTGCATATGTCATCTAATACTAAACTGTAATTTCACTCACATTATATAAAACACTTCTTATTGCACAAGCAATTAAGTTTCAATGCAATGAATGAGCATATTTTTAAAACCTTTTAACAGTGTCTGCCAATTTTATAAATAGTTTATTAAAGTACTTGATCCATTTGCATTATTTTTTCTTATTTCAGAAATAATTTGAATTTCCTAATGGGCTCTTGGTGGCCCAACCTTGAAGATCTTTATGAAGCAAATGTTCCAGTGTATAGGTTTATTCAGCGACCTGGAGACTTGGTCTGGATAAATGCAGGCACTGTTCATTGGGTTCAGGCTATTGGCTGGTGCAACAACATTGCTTGGAATGTTGGTCCACTTACAGGTATTTTAAAGAATATGCTTAAAAAAGAAGTTTAATTTATAAAAGATTATATCTTATAGGTCTATTCTTTTTTCTTTTTTTGTAATATAACTCACTAAAATTAGAAGAGTGTCTCCGTGAATGGAATTTTTATTTGTAGTACAGGACATTAAATTCAAATTAACAGCTGGAAATCCAAGACAATAGATCTCAGCAAATAATAAATGTATGTCTTTATATACAAGAAAGATATACTTACTAATCATTTTTAGAGTGCTTCGTTTTGTAATGGAAACCCCTATGGGAGAAAACAAAGTAGAGTGGTTACTCATTCCTTCAGATTTTTCTCTTGCCTAGTATATTATATGACTAGCCCTGTTATGTTAAAATCTTTTTGAATTATGCCTGCCTTTAGGCAGTAGATGTTTAAAATTAAGAAATATGGTCTTTGGAGCCAGAATGAACTGGATTAGGACCAGATCCTGGCTCTTGCAACTTTGGGCAAGTTTTATGACCTCTCTGGGCCTCAACTTCTTTATTTGTATAACAGAGATAATAATAATAAGATGGTGGTGAAAATTAAATAAGATAATATATAAAAAATAGGTTAGCACAGTGCCTGGCACATAGTTCTAGTACGCACTCTTGACATGATAACTACTATTTTTGATTGCCATGATTATAAAAAAATGAGAAAAATATTCTTGTGATATTCTCAGATTTTCACAGTTGGTATTGATGATCTCCCAAGAGGGTGATAATGGTTATCTTCATATTTTTGGTACTTTGGGTTACTTTATAACTGTTTTTTTTTTCCTAGCCTGCCAGTATAAATTGGCAGTGGAACGGTACGAATGGAACAAATTGCAAAGTGTGAAGTCAATAGTACCCATGGTTCATCTTTCCTGGAATATGGCACGAAATATCAAGGTCTCAGATCCAAAGCTTTTTGAAATGATTAAGTAAGTGCTTTCTAAAACTGCTGTAGTCCCTCTCTTTTTGGGGAATGTTAACTATTCAATACTTTTCCCCCCTTAGAATTAGGTTGACATCAAAACAAAATGATCCAGATGTCTAGCAAAGCATAGTACAGAATCCATATATTAAAAGTAATTTTCCCTTTCAAATAGTCAGTACACCATGGTACAAAGAGGAACAGAGCTACACATGGTTCTACTCTGGTAGATTCACAAACCTGTGCTTCCCCAGTACCCTCTGAAACACCTGATTCCTAGGAAAAACTTTAGTTATAATATTGAAAGACTGCGTTTAGTGTTCAAGGCAAAGAATGGCATCAAAAAATAATTGCTGGTATGGAGAAATTAGCATTTAATAAAGGATTTTGGCATAAATGTTAATTTTTACTTGTTTTAATTAAATCATTCATCTTATAATTGTCTTTTAGTTGCTTTTAACACCTAATAGGAATAATTTGAATACATTTATCCTAGCAAGCTTCTTATTTATTGTCACAGTTTCTATCCTAATTTGTAAGTCTGTTTAGAAGTAATATTTTCAGGCAGTGCTATAAGCAGTATTTATATAAACTGTGTATTTTATCACTTCTATCCCCATCTCCAAAAGGTGGGGAATTCTGATCAATGAAATATGGGAAATGATGGCTTAAATAAAGTTCCACAAGTCCTTCATTATTTTATTTTTATAGACTGTAAGTGTTGATGTGTTTTGTGAATGAAGGGAAGGGGCTTATAATGTTTTGTATTTCCCAGACATTTATTTGACCAATATCTTATAAAGAATTGATCTCCAAAGTTCATTTTGGAATATGCTGTTTTATATTCACTGATAAAATAAGTTTGTCTTTGTTAAAATAGCACTTACATATTTCTCTGACAACTGTATTAGTGTGGTCAGCATGTGTTTTCAAAACACTGTCTTATGAAAATAATTCTATCTTGCTAAAACGATTTAAACATAAATCCAAAATTTTATTCAAACAAAAATTGTGCTGTCAAGGATAGTACCTATCCTATGGTACAGTCATTTATTATCAGTTGCAATTTTTTCTCTAATTCTAAGCAGAAGTGGTTAACAAAGACCAAATCATAGCAAGTAATGGGCAATATAAAATTTCTTTAAAAGTTGGATCTTAGTTATCATACTCTATATAAATATAATTGGTAGTTGGGGTGTGAGAGAGATGTTGTCTATCCATTTATCCTATTCTATATCAGAATGGTACTTTTCTCTGGATAGCAAGTTTAGGGTTACTTTTGGAGGGAAAATTATCTAAAGTCACTGAAGGTGTGTTTAGTATGTTGGAGATAGGCATAAGCTAGAGGCTAATGAAGATCATCTTGAAGGTAAAGGGATGGGTACAGCATAGTTATCATTTACATAATAGCTATGCAGAATGAAAGTAACTCCTTTTCGAAGGACTAGAATTTTATAATTGGAAACACTTTTAAAGATCATTTAGTACAAACTTTACATGTACTACAATAATCCCTTCTTATAGCATCTATAATTTGTAGTCATCTGGAAACTTTTTGAACGTATTCATTACCTCACGCATGAAAGTTCTTAGAAATTTACCTAAAACTACCTGTCATTGGGATTCAGTTCCCTAAATATATTTGGAATTTATGTAGAATAAATCCTATTCAACAGGTGTTTCAGAACCAGTTCTGTGCCACAAACAGTGTTGTAGGTACTGATGATAGCAGTGTATAAGTTAAATTCTGGTGGAGCAAGAGACATCCAGACAGAAAAGTTATTGATACATCCAGACAAATAAGATAACATAGAATAGTATTTGGATTGGGAGGTAGGGAATACTGCTTTTTCTGAAGTAATCAGGGAAGGTGTCTAAAAAGATGAGTTTTATATTTAGACTTGAATAATGGAGATGCAGTCAACCATGTGAAGATCTAGACATAGAACATTTCAGGCCCCAGGGACAAGTAACTGTTAAATTGGGAACAAATTTTGTATGTTTTAGTATGAAAGGACCAGTGTGACTATAGCACAATGAGAGAAAGAGTGGTAGCAGTAAACTCAATGAAATGAATAGGAATCAGATTATACATGGACTGTTACAACATAATAAGAAGTCTGTATTAATTCTGGATATTACAGAACACTGTTAGAGGACATTAAGCAGAAGGTTAGGTTCTGAATTAAACTTTTTGTGTATGTGTGATTTTTTTTCTCCCCCCTTATATTGAGGTAACAGTTTACAGCACTGTGTAGACTTCAGGTGTACAGTTTTTCACCTCAGCAGCTGAATATTTCAAATCACACCCTGATTTAAACTTGAAGAAAATTAATCTGGTTGCTTGGTGGAAAATGGATTTCAAGGGATAAGTTTTGCAGATCGCAACAAAATAGACTGCCCTGGACAGACATTTACTCATGGGGTGGTTGGGTAGGGATTGAACTAGGGCTGAGGTGGAGCTAAAAGCTCACAAGACTTGCTCATAGGTTGGGTGGTGAGGTAACAGGGAAAAAGGAGCCATGGCACAATCACTGTCATATTTTGTTCTTCCTTCCTGGTTTTCATTAATTCAGACATCTCTCCTCGATACTATATTTTCAACCCCCCTATCAAACCTCACCCCCCTGCCATCATCATCTTCCACTTTATCATTGTCCCTCTTAATATTTAAAATGTTGAACATTGACACTGCAGTATCTGTGTTATAAAGTTGTTTTGTGTTGATTTGTAGCCATACAAATATTTTTCCATTTAAAATTACTAGTTCCTCATACCTACTCACATATATTTTTAAACCTACATGCACTTAAATGCTTATCTGTACTCCATTTTTACCCTGAACTACTAAATCTCCAATCATTTTGAGTCTTGATTGTATTCGTCACTATAATAAAAATTCTGCTCCCAACTTGAGTCTTCATGAGATGTGATTCGCAATTTCTTTTTGTCATCATGTTGACTGAAAATGTGAACCTCTCTAGACTTTGCTTTGTATAAGCTTCCTTTTAAAAATAGTCATTCAGCCTCTGTTTCATTTAATGGGTATTTTCTGACCTTATAGAAAGCTCCGGATAGGCACTAATAGAAGGGGTTATGTGTGTAAGTGCACATATGCTTACATTGTAGTATAGGTTCTGCCATGAAGTAAAAGTTAATGCATATAAATAAATAGAAAAAAATACAATGAGAGATTCACTAGATTTTTCCTAGCCCTGTGGGATCACAGAAGTCTGTATTCTGGGGAGGTAGGTATTTTATGTATAGACGGGGAAAGGAGAAAGGAGTAGAACCTGAAGCCAGCTAAAGACCAAACTCTTGCACCACCAGAAAGATAACCTCAATTCATCTATAAACTATTAGTATGTGTGTGTGTGTGTATATATATATATATATATATATATACACACACACATACCATGTGTCCTTCATTCAGTCTAACACAAAATACATTTGTGTCTCATGAGAGAATAAATCCTTTTCTTCAGTTGAACACTAGGCAGAGTAGTTGACTTATGTGGAGAGGCCCTGTTTTACTAACCACTAAAATCATACCATACTCAGAGTAATACACTGCTTACACTGTGAAAGACTCAGAGGAACTCAGACTGTCTGGGGGAACAGCAAATGCATATTCACTACAGTACACTCATTCTCTCCCCAACACCTCCTGCCTATGCCCTTCTTCCTGACTTCCTTCCCTATTGTGTATTTGTATGAGATTTAAAGTAAATATGGTAGAACTTTGCTGTCTGTATGTTGAAAGTAGTTGGTGATACATTCTGGCTTGAGTACAATGTATATGATGAGTAGTAAAATAAGATGTAGTTGTAAAAGTTCTTAGTTGGCAGATAATGTATTATGTGCTAAATTTATTCTATTAGAGAGATTGTGATGGGTTTTCATCTAATAGGATCTAATTTGGGTTTCATAAAGATCATTCTAGCAGTTAAATAGCATAAATTTCTGGGTGATAAGAGAAACGAGTGAGTCAAAGATACTTTGGGTTCTAGATGGTTTAGTAATAATGCTAGTTCATTATTTGAATTTGGTACTGAGCGAAGCACTCAGCAAAGTGCTTCTCAGACTGTATCTCAGTTAAAGGTCTCAGCCTCCCAAGGTTACCCATTTTGAAGCAGGGGCAAGTTTGAGGAGCCAGTAAAATAATTGGATAGTGCTGTTTAGCAGAAGCTAATCAGAACTTGAGAGAGCTGAATGAGTAGGCTAGTCTTCTACATAGCTGTTTGTGATTTACCTTGAGAGAAAGAAAAGGGGGAGAATTGGGGACAAAATTTGAAGGAATACTTCTAATTGAGAAAAACAAAGAGGCAAACTAAATATGGTTCAGAAGAGAGCATGGAAAATGTATTGTTACAAAATAGGGGTTTTTTTCTACAAGCTCAGTTCTCGTGTAAAATTACATTTACATCATTGTTTTGGTCTTCGAATCTAGTATCCTGCCAACAAAGAAAGTGGTATTGGTTTGTTCTGACTTGTGAGCTATACCAAATCTGATTAAGTGATTCTTCTTGCCATTCCTTCCCACTGCTTTGACTCATTTTCTTCATCTCTTGTTCACTCCACTGACCAAAGAAATTTGGCTTTCCATCTTATGTGTGCTCATCAGTTTTTTTACTGAAGTCATCAGCAACCAACTAGTCTAAATAAACAAAAGCACAAATACAGACTTTCTTTAAAATCCCCATTTCTCTCACTGCTGTCTTTAGATGTGTACTTGAATTTTGCACTTATGACCACTCTGTTTCCTATTTTAAGCCATTTAATATGACTTTCAAATGTTAAACCTGACCCCTTTTATGCTCCTGTATCTATAGTAAAACATCTACTTAGTATACATTGAGCAAATTGTTGACTGTTTTAAAAGAAAAAAAAATCAGCTTAGACATAAGAAATAGAATGTTGAGATATGCAAAGATACTTCTTTTCCTTAACTTTCCCCCTAAATTGTTAATTATTTTTAGCTCTTAAATACAGTGCATCTACTATGTGACTTTTACAGCTTCATGGTGAAGTAGTAAATCTGCCCAACCAAAAAGCATGTAAGCAAAATTTACCTTGTGCCTTCCCATCTTCTTACTGAGCTCTATCCATTTCTTTTTATTATTTTATATTTAATAATTATTATGAACTGAGTTGATCTCAGATATTGTGATAGGTGTTAGAAGGGTGTGATCACTTCTCAGGCTGCTTAATATAAGTGGGGAAATGATCAAACGTTCATTATCATGATCTTTGCTCTAATGATGGAGATACTGGTGTAAAGAATGGGGAGTGAGGAGGAGCACAGCGGAACACACTTCTGAAAAAAGGGAAAAATATTGGAAATGCTTCACAGAAGTAGTACTGCAGCTCCATTGTCCATTATCCTAACCCCTTAAGTCAAATATGTTTGATACTCATAATTCTTTGGATTTAGAAAGGTACTACAGTGCATAGATAATGTATTTTACCCTCCCAGCAGGGTCTGTGACAGTATCCTGAAATCAGACACATTAATATTTCTGCAATAAAACAGTAGTCACTGGGATAAGCTAAGTGAAAACTATAAAAAGCCCTGGGTCAATTTTCAGCACCAAATGAGTTTATGCAAAGTGTATGAAAAATACACTTTCATAAAAGATTATGAACCTTTGCACTGAGTGACTTAATAATGGGAAATGATGTTATCTGCTGTTGTCACCTACTAATTTCTCATTATCATTTTGGAAATGAATTGCCAGTATTTTAAATAAGTCAGCATCACTTTATTTTTTCTTTGCAATATCAAGTTCAAGTCTTTTAGAGCCCTGTAATTTCCTAATGCCTTTTATTTAAGTAAGTGGTTTAGTAAATCTCATCCAACTTCTATAACCTAGCTATTTTGTTAAAATAAAGTAATCTGCATATTTCCAAATACCTCCTACATTGGCATGAGTCAAAAGAAAGTTCGTTATCATGATTATGTCGTTCATTTCATAATGCAGTGAACTTCACTTGGAAAGTTCACAGCCTGACTTCTTTGGAAAACTTTAGTGGAAACTCGGTGCATAACTTTTTTTTTTTTTTTTTTTTAATAGAGGCATGTTTTATTTATTTATTTATTCGTTTGTTCGTTTTTGTTTGTGCATGCACTGGGTACAGTCAGAAGTGCGGGAGGGTGAGAGAATTCACCAGAGCCAGAGCGGGGAGCAGAGCAGGCAGAAGGACCGAAGTACACTGCTGAGGGGAGCAGCGGGCCGCAGGAGAGGTCTGCACGCCATGTGATGTGGGATCCTCCTCCGGTGGCCTGGGAGCAGCCGGGGATCGAACCGGCGCCGCAGAGGCCGTGAGCAGCTTTGCAACCCAGCGCTCAACCGCTGCGCCACCGGGGAGGCCCTTTTTTTTTTTTTTTTTTTTTTTTTTTAAGATTTATTTATTTACACAAGAACTGGGGTACAGGCCAGAGGCGCGGGAGGGTGAGAGAATTCACCAGAGACAGTGGGGAGCAGAACAGGCAGACAGATCGAAAGCACTGCTGACAAGAGCAGCGGGTGAGACAGTAGAGGTCTGCCGCCCCATGTGTGGCCCGGAATCGAACCCGCGCTGCAGAAGCTGCGGACAGCTGCACTCAACCCGCTGTACCACCGGGGAGGCCCATAACTTTCTTAAACTGTTTAAATGAACACCTACCCCATATATTGGAAGCAAACTTTTTTCTGTTTTAGACCAAACTTTTAAGGGTCCTCAGATTTAAGTTCTACAGTTCTACTTGTTCCTTCATATTATTATCTTGTGTAGATTTAAACTTCTGATGTTAAAAATTCCAGGTAGATTTAGTGTTGGTAATAGTGACTAATGAGAAGTCTTTAGAAATTTTAATCTTTGAAATAATCAAATCTGAATTTTAGATAACTTGGCAACAAGATAAAGCATAAAATGGAGGGCAGAGGATTTAGAGGCATACATTAGAAGGTTTTTACTGTTTTGATAGGAGAAGCAAAAGGTAGAGAATAAAATAAAGTATACTTGGTGAATGGGTGGTGGAGGTGAGAGGGGAATCTGTGTTGCTGGGGCTTTGGCCTGGACTAAGCAGTTGGACATTTTTTGTGTCTGTTGATTAAACTAGGGTTAGAAGAAAAGAAAGGAGGTAGGAATAGGGAGTGATGTTTATTAGCTTAACTGGCTTTAGACATCAGAATTTGAATTCCTTCTGTGATGTTTAAGTGGGAATCTTAAGAAACCAGATGGATATCTGATTCTATTGCATAGAAAAAGAATCTTACATCCCTTGTTTGTAGGTAACAGACAATCCCTCCAAGGCATTAACTGTGAGTTTTCTGAACCATTAGCTATTTTTAAAGTAAAGCAGTACCCACACAAAGAAATGAGTGAAGGAAACTGTTAACATACTACTACTGATGTTTTTTATTTTGAAATTTTTATTTTATTTTTTAAAAAGATTTTTATTTATCTATGCATTCAAGAGCTGGAATGCAAGTCAGAGATGCAGGAGGTGAAAGGATTCACCAGAGACAGAGTGGGGAGCAGAACAGGCAGATCCACTGAAATACACTGCTGAGGGGAGCAGTGGGCGAGATAGGAGAGGTCTGCTGCGCCATGTGGTCATCACCTTCCTGGCTGGGGATTGAACTTGTGCTTCAGAGGCTGCGCATAGCTTCATAGTGCAACCCCTTGTGCCACCAGGGAGGTCCATTTTTAAATTTTTAAATCTACAAAAAATTAAAGGAATTGTACAGTGAATAACTATATATTCTCATGTAGAGTCATCAAAGAAATTTTTGCCACATTTACTTAGCAGTCTTAGTATACACATACATACACACACATACATCTTTTGGCTGAGCCATATGAAAAGTAATTCACAACATGACATGTCACATAAATCAACTTGCATCTCTTAAAACTAAGGATATTCTCACATAATCACAGTACAATTTACCATACATAAGAAATGTGAAATTCCACAGTAATCAGCTATGTATAATCTACATTTAAATTTCCCCAAGAGCCTCCCTGGTGGCGCAAGGGATTAAGCACCTCTCTATGAAGCAATCTGCAGCACAAGTTCACTCCTCAGCTGGCCAGGGAGCAACCCACATGACAAAGCAGACCTCTCCTGTCTCACCCGCTGCTCCCCTCAGCAGTGTATTTCAGTCTGCCTGTTCTGTTCCCCACTCTGTTGCTGATGAATCCTCCCACCCCCCATGCCCTGCATCTCTGGGCTGTACCCCAGCTCTTGTATGCATAAAAAAATAAATAACTTGTTAAAAAAAAATTTCCCCAAGAATCCCAAAATGGGTTTCTTTAGTTAGCTGTTACTCTCTTTATATTACCACCCCTAATGCAGATTGAATCAGTGTTGACATTGAATTCAGTGTGTAGTCATTGTGTCTTTAGTCTCTAATCTGTGAGAACTTTCTCCTGTTACTTTTTTTCTGAAGAAGCCAGACCTTTGTGTTGTAGAGTTCTACATTCTGAATTTGTTTTGCCATAATTTCGAGGCAGGAGAGAGTTATACATTCTTGAAAATCCTTGGTTATTTTGGTAAACTCCTGTCCCACCCCAGTATAAACTACATCATAAATACTTTGATTAGTGGGTCCTGAGTGAAAGAAATTTTGCTAAATGAGTACTTTAAAACATAAAATTGGAGCTGTAGAGGTTATTGCTGCTATTATCTGTCTACATCATAGTATAATATACAGGTCTTTTTACCTTTTGTTCTTAATTTTAAATAGTTGATTGAGAGTTAAGAGAAACCCTCATTCTTTGCAAATTCATGATTGCATTTTCAGATATTTAAGATACATTGCTTTGGTCTACAATTTTTCCCTGTGTAGTACTAAGACTCTCTTACTTCACTTTCACAAGACTCATATATCCATTATGTTTTAACATTGAGCTATTCCTTTTAATAGATCCCTTGAAAGGAATTAAATGATAGCGCAGCAAGTGAACTCTGGAGACTGTTGCTACTAATTAGATTTCCTTGTAGATAGCAGGCTTTTGGAATAAATAAAGATTCTTTTAGATGTAGTTGAGTGGTTTAATCTCAATGGTAGATAAGGCCAACGCCAACAGATATGCCCCTATAAATTGTTGCAATCACATTGGACTATTAGGAAGTAAATGTAATAATAATGTTTCTGATACATTAGAAACTTTTGGTTTCTTCATTACTTTGTGAGTTCCATTTAAATCACCACGATAAGTACATGAGAACATTTTTAAATGTCTGTCAGAAGCAAAATGCCAAAGAGCCCATTTTCCTCCGAAAAGTTCAGTATTATGAAGTCTCAGATTTAGGATTATATTAGATAGTACACTAAGCAGTAGAAAGTTAATTTTCAAAAAACACATTCTCTTGTATGCTGCCTCTTAATCTTCCAGATAAGTACATATTCTATAAGTACAACATATAAGCCAGAAGTTGAAAATAAATTTTCTAAATCTTAACAGTACTAAGTCCATTGAAATGCTCTTCCCACAGTCTTAATTTCTTTTCATAGAATTTTTTCATTCTTTTGACCATCTTTGAAAGCACTGTTGTTATATTTCAGTTTTTAAATGTGCCATCTTGTATGTACAAATTAATGCTTTCTCTGTGTCTTACGTGTATTTATGATCATCATGTGTTTGTCATTTACCTTTTCTTTTCTAATTGTTGTATGTCTTGGAGTTGTGCTATCTAATAATCCCAGTGAGGTACTACAGGTAGGGTAGCACTATGTTTGGAGTCCAGCCTGCCTTCACATCTTGGCTTCTTCATTTACTGGCTAGCAGAGGCCATGGGTGAAGTATTAAACCTATTAGTCATTGGTTCCTTCTCTGAAAAATGGGAATGGTAATTGTCTCTTTCTAATACAACTTTTATGGGTTCAGTATGGATTTTAGCATAACACTAAGTAAATAGTAGCTCTTGATAATTATTATTGATATTAACTGAAGAAACCTCAGTCATCATCTTTTGTTTGTTTTTTTTTTTAGTGTAGTGTTTATCAACTGCAGGCAATCTTGCCTCTCCCTGCTCTTTTCCCGGGGGACATATGGCAGTGTTAAGACTTGAGTGGGAGGGGTGCTACTAGTATTTTTTGGGTAGTGACCATGGTTACTGCTAAAAATTCTCCATTGCACAAGATAGCTGCACTCCCTCCCCCCAAAAATAACAATAGTGCTAAAGTTGAAAAATCCTGACATAATAGAATATAGACTAAACAATATAAATTTGTTGTGTATTCTTTGCATTATAACTCTTGAACTTTCATTGGCACTCATTATATATTCTTTCAAATAAAACAATAACTTCAATTTAGTAATTATGTCATTTATTTTACCATGCTTTAATAATTTTGGCATGTTGAATTAAAATATTGATCACTAACTGCCATGCACTAATCCAAAAATGATGTATATTACATAATCCTCCTAATAGCAATTAGGTATTCTATTTTCACAGCTGAGGAAACTGAGGGGCAGAGTATGAGATGTATGTGTGCATTTAAACCCAGGCGATTTAGCTTTAGAATCTTTGCTCTTACCTAAAGTGTTCTCTCTGTGGTTTCATGGCAATTTGTGAAGTTGATATTGAAATATATTGTTACAAATTTTAGGCATTATTTCCAAATTTGTCATTTATGAAGAGGCTTGCATTGGTTTTTACTTGTCTGATCATATGAATCACCTGGAAGTCTTACTAAATTGATTTCTAGGCTCTCTTCCTACCAAGTAAATTCAAAACTCTGTGGGAAGAACCTTGAAATCTCTTTCAAGTGGCCTACATGAATCCTATGATTGGGCAAATTAGGGAAGCGCTAGATTATATTAGGTCTGTGTTAGAACTATTTTTTTCTTCTCCTTTTTCTTTCTCACATATTACAGATTATTACCTTATTTACATAATATCTACTTTATCACAAGCACAGAGGTTTTGGATATAAATTAAACTGTTAAGTATTAACTCCCCTTTCCCTTTGATTTCTTTTTTTTTTTTAATAGAGGCATGTTTTTTATTTGTTTGTTTGTTTGTTTGTTTATACAAGCACTGGGTACAGTCAGAAGCGCTGGAGGGTGAGAGAATTCACCAGAGCCAGAGCGGGGAGCAGAGCAGGCAGAAGGACCGAAGTACACTGCTGAGGGGGGCAGTGGGCGGCAGGAGAGGTCTGCGCGCCATGTGGGACCCTCCTCCGGTGGCCGGGGAGCAGCTGGGGATCTCGAACCGGCGCCGCAGAGGCTGCAGGCAACTTCGCAACCCAGCGCTCAACCGCTGCGCCACCGGGGAGGCCCCCTTTCCCTTTGATTTCTATTTTTAAATGGATAAATGTGGTATCCTGTAACTCTTTGGTCATAGCCAGTAGGCCTGATAATTGAACAAGAGGGTATAGCTATTAAGGCCAGTCCATACTGGCCTTACTATAGGTCCTATTGCTGTCGTCTAGGCAAGTCTAATACACTGTTGGGTTGACTGTACAATACTTTGTGATAACATTGAGCAAACAAAATCTTAAAATTTTATAAAACTGCATTGTCATGCTTAACATCCTTGCTTTCGTGCTTTTCTGTCCAAGAATTTAAAATTCTTGAGATACTCATTGTATCATTGACTGAGACCTTGATTTTCAGCCATGTGGTTGGTTTAAATGAAACTGTTAGATGTCTTATTGACATATAATTACTGTTGTCCTAGGGGAACACTATCCTGGAGTGATCGGTAACAGGTGTGTTTTTGAGGGCTTGTGTGTTTCTTCACTTTTCTTTCCTGCATGTCTCTTTTGGTGAGAGAAGATTGGGCAGGGCAAAGCACCTTTTTGTATATTTTAATTTGTATACCATATACTTTTTAGTGGCTGAGATTATTACCATAGGGTTTTAGCAGTGCTTTGTCCAGACTGTAGGGGAGCATAAAATCTGCTACCCCCCAAAAATGCCTTTTTGGCAGGAGGTCTCTTTCATGGGAGGGTCTCTGAAGGCTGGGTGGAGGTTGTACTTTTATAAAAGATGTGCATAAAGGAGAAGCTCTCTCTGGCTTCTCCATTATTATTCCTGGAAGCCCTAATCTCCTAATCATACTGTGCCTTTCAGGTAACCTCCCTAACTGAGTTTCCATTCTCTCCTCTCCTCCCTCCACCTCCCCCAAGCTCCCTGTCTTAACTAAGCTGCTTAAGATAGTATCTGAAGCTACCTGGGCAAGTTAGTCATGTTGGGTTCTCCCATGCATACAGGAAGTATACAGGTTATAATTAAACTTCTTTTTTTTTTACTTAAAAAAAAAAAAGGGGGTGCCTTGTCAAGTTACCCATGCTTCATCTGTCTCCTCACTGATACTTGGGAACTTACTTGGAAATTTAGTCAAATAGTCACACCTCTGTGAAGGGGAAGTGCCCCTTTCTCTGCCTTCACTTAATAATTCTGTAACCTTGGACTACAGGTCCCAGTATGCCATGAACCACACTTCCTGAATGGGGAGCTGCTGGCAACTAGTGGGGTGGAGTTAAGCAACCATGCTTCATATATATCAGAACAAATCCATGCTCGGGTTCTTGTTTCTCCAGCTTTGGCTTGTACCCACAGAGAACTTGGGGAGACATGGAAGGACAATGGCAGCCATTATCTTGATTTGTACTTTGATTTTGCATTTTCTTTTTCCCCTTTTGTCCCAGCTTTCTGGGACCTTTCTTTCCCCACTATTGCTGTTCCCTGACAGAAGGTGCCTCAGGTACCTTAGACTTTTGGGGGTTTTTTGTTTTTGTTTTTGTTTTTTTAATTTATTTATTTTTAATAGAGGCATGTTTTGTTTATTTATTTGTTTGTTTGTTTGTTTGTTTTGTTTATACATGCACTGGGTACAGTCAGAAGCGCGGGAGGTGAGAGAATTCACCAGAGCTAGAGTTGGGAGCAGAACAGGCAGAAGGACCGAAGTACACTGCTGAGGGGGGCAGCGGGTGGCAGGACAGGTCTGCGCGCCATGTGGGACCCTCCTCCGGTGGCCGGGGAGCAGCCGGGGATCGAACTGGCACTGCAGAGGCCGCAGGCAGCTTCGCAACCCAGCGCTCAACCGCTGCGCCACCGGGGAGGCCCGCCTTAGACTTTTGTGACAAGCTTTCTGGGTCTCAGCAGTCCAGGCAGACTCTGTTTAGCTAGGCATTTGCCCATTAGGTACTTCTCAAAGTTTCATTAGGACTATCCTTTCTTTTCTTCTTTTTCTATGCACACTAATTCTATTAAAGATCTTCCATACCTGGGGCTTCCGCAGTGGCGCAGCGTGTTGAGCACAGTGCTCTGAAGCTGTCCACAGCTTCTGCAGTGTGGGTTCGATTCCCGGCTGGCCAGGGAGATTCCCACATGGCGTGGCAGACCGCTCCTGTCGCGCCTGCTGCTCCCCTCAGCAGTGTATTTTGGTCATCTGTCTGTTCTGCTCCCTGCTCTGTCTCTGGTGAATCCTCTCACCCTCCCATGCCTCTGGCCCTGTACCCCAGCTCTTGTATAAAAATAAATAAATCTTTTTTAAAAAAGAAGATATTCCATACCAATAGTGTTTCGTTGTGACAAATGGCAGAATTCTTTTATACTATATAACCTTTAATAGTTTTTGGTCCCTGATACCCTTCAGTGGCATGCTAACACAGTTACTCCCAGAATATCAGAGTAATCCTCATTGTTTTTCTTCAACAAAATATCATCATGACTTCATTCCTATTATTCACTCTGCCCCAGAAACCTCATCCCAAGTTTAAAATCTTGTAAGAACAGTTCTTTGCTAACCTAAGTAACCTCCAGCTATCTTTGTTTATGGCATTCTTTCCTGGCTCGAAGGTGCTTTCTTACCACCTCTCCTTCCTGCTCACAGCTAAATGGATGGCTTCTTTACAAAAACCTACATGATTTCTGCTTTCCCTCACCCGAAGGTGAACTCTCCCTCCCTTAGCATCTATGGCACACTATATTTTTTATCTTTGACCCTAATGTGTTGATTTAGAAATATAATATGCATAATCACCATGTTATAGTCTTCAGTTTTCTTATTCTAATCTCTCAAGTATATTTTCATTTCTATCCCCTCTTGTGAAGTATTTCTCTATAAAATTCATTCCCTCCAGGTTTCATCTTTGTGGATGAGTCTTGGGCTGGGTTAGAGATTCTGCCATCTAACCTTAAATACACCAAGCCCTCAGTTAACCTCTTCATGGATTTTTCTCCAAGTCAGAAATGTCTTTAACATTCTCTGCCTTTTTGTGTAGTGCTTCATCCAAACACCTAAAACCAGGACTTGAGTTCTAGAACCAGACTGATTCTTAAAAATCAAAGAATTCCCTGCTTCTTTAGCTCCTAAAATAATTTCTGATCCTGTTCCTGAAATTCCTTTATTAAAAATAGCATCTTCCATTGTCTACATTTTAATACTTTTTGCTAGTGACTTTTTCTGTTTTAAACAGATTGAATTCTTAATTGCTGTAAATTTATTAAAATTCAGCAAAGCTAAAATGAAGAGGAAATAACAACCCTGATTTTGACTTTTACTTTTTAGCTCTTCAATGCACTCAAACACTGTCCCATAAAAGCAGGGTCTGGGGTAAATAAAAGCTGAATAGATTACTGTTAAGTCAAATCTGTGCCTAAATCTCTTAACTTATATTTTTCTGTACCCTTTAGTTGTCCCAGGTCCTTTCTTTAGGACTGCTCATTGCTATGGACTCTAGAAAAACCCGTGTCTCTAAATTCTCTTTCCATTCCAACTGCTACCTTTTTGAAAATGGGAAGGAACAATACATATCAGTGCTGAGGGGGGAAAAAACATAAGAGCAAGGGGGAAAGCCACAATTCTGTTATACATTGTCAGATCAGATTAATAGTGCTTGCAGTTTTCTAAGATTCTAATGGCTTACACAGTAAAAGTTCTGGAGCTATAATTTCAGAAGCAGAATACTCTGGCTTAGTAGTATTGACTTGTACCCCTATCTCTAATCCTTTATTGTTTGCAGGAAAGTAGATACTGCCTTTTCAAGATGAAACTACCAAACTAAGCATAAATTAATAACTATAACCGCTAGTGTAGTCAGTGGCATTGGAGAATGAAGGAGTAGCATAAAACTGCATGTGTTTGGAGTAGGAGGAAAAAAATTGAGCGCCAAGACTCTCATCTTCAAAAGAGAACAGGGAGAGTGAATAAGGAGACAGAAAGAGAGGCCAGAAAGAGGAGGGTATGGTGTAAGATAGGGGATACATCAGATTTTCTATCTTTACAAATCCTTAACCCGACCATATAAAAATAGCTTTAATGATACCAGACAAATGTAGCTTTTCTAAGCCATAGTTTCCTCATTTGTTACATGGAAATAATAGTGCCTCCTGCACAGGGTGGTTTAAGAGGCCTGATGGCGTAGTATATGTGAAGTACCTAATACCCTGTCACCTGTCTGGTTCTTATTGGTTTTTTGTTTATATAATTTTATTGTTTTATCATTTTTGTTTGTTTACCCCCATGGGAACGTAGTGGAGCCTGCAAATTTTCCACAGTTATCTCAGAGTTTTAGGTATTTTTTTTACTGTTAAGGAAACATTTTGAAGCCCTGTTTGCAAAATTTGTTCAGTAAGATCAGAGGTGAATTGTATGAAACATGCAGAGAAATGTGGGAATAGCAAGTACTGCTTAAGAGCTCCTGGCTTAGTCTGAATTATATTTTCTCTCTCTTTGCCATGATGGCCATGATCTAAATTTTTACTTACTGCCTCCCATGACACACCTTCACACACACCCCTTCACACACAGACACCTCATAGCTTTCCTAGCTTTGACTTGTAGCCATAGTCTAAAGCTTTAGTTGTTTCTAAATAAGTTGAATACAAAAGAATTGCTGAAGCCAAATTGAGAAATTCTTTAAATAAGATACTTAAAGAGTTTGCTTTACAACTGTAAAGTTCATATTGTTGTATATCTGTTAGAAAAGTTAACAAATTTTACGTCTATTTTTAGTCAGTTTTTTACCATGGCTTGATAGACATGAGGTCTGATAAGTAGCAATACTTTAACCTAGTAACTTATAAAATAGTAAGGACATACAAATTAAGAGTAATTAAATATGCTGTTACTGAAGTGTTGACTGTTTAACAACTTTATCAAATATTTATGGCGCATCCGCTGTATGCCAGGCACTGCCCTAGAGAGTGAGTAGACAGCATGAATAAAATAGACAAGACCATTGCTTTCAAACAACATTTAGTTGCTAAACCCATTTCTTTTTTCTTTAGGGTATTTTCATTGTCTATGAATTTTTGAACTGAAAGTGCATTAGAGATCATCTAGTCCATCTTCTCTGTTCAAATCGAGAACCTGAGCCACTAAGAGTGACAGGAGAGTAAGCGAGTTTACAAGACAATTCCAAGTAATTATAAGTTATAGGAAAAGCAGCACAAATTGTGAGAATTCACTGTATTGTTAGTTAGCATCATAAGTATGAGTTTATTTTTTTTCTTTAGATTTATTTTATTTATTTATACAAGCACTGGGTACAGTCAGAAGCGCGGGAGGGTGAGAGAATTTACCAGAGCCAGAACGGAGAGCAGAGCAGGCAGAAGGACCGAAGTACACGGCTGAGGGGAGCAGCGGGTGGCAGGAGAGGTCTGAGCGCCATGAGGGACTCTCCTCCGGTGGCCGGGGAGCAGCCGGGGATTGAACCAGCGCTCAACCGCTGCGCCACCCTGGAGGCCCTAAGTATGAGTTTAGAAAGATAAGTTTATAATAAATGTTCAGTTGTGTTATTATAAATGAAAGATTATCCTTTATCTCCTTCAAGTTAAAATCAAGGAATTAAGTCTTTTTTTTTTTTCCCTTAGTGCAACAGTGAAAACAACTTTGTGTTCTGTGGTGGCTAAACCCATAAATGGTTTTCTGCTTATAGATTGAAAAGTTTCTAAAGCAGCTATACAGATAATGTTGTTAATGAGTGTCTAGGCAATGTTGGGAGAAGTAATGTGCTTTCTTGCTTTACTAGAATCATAGCAGTTCAGATCTGAAATTAGACCCTTTATTGCAGGGATGAGGAAATTGACTCCCAAAGAGGTTAATTGACTTGCCCAAATAAGAGCCAAAGATAACACCTTATATTTAAACAAGGAGTCAGATTTTATATATTAAGATCATTATATTTTGATACTTACATACCAATTCTCAACTTTAAGTGATCTGATAATTGTCACTGTCAGACCTGCTGAGGATTGGCCCTGTTTTTTAAATCTGAGAACATCTGAGAAATTGAAAAAAATGATGAAGTCACCAGCATTAGACCCAGGTCTTACGACGTTATTTCTCTGTAATCTCTTTGATGCTGAAAATACTTAATATTCAGTTGCTAGTCACAAATAATTTTTCCCCCATAATAGGTATTGTCTTCTGAGAACTCTGAAGCAATGTCAGACATTGAGGGAAGCTCTCATTGCTGCAGGAAAAGAGATTATATGGCATGGACGGACAAAAGAAGAACCAGCACATTACTGTAGCATCTGTGAGGTAAGTAATTGCTCTTATCCACAGTTGTTTTATTAAACCTCTTACCTCTCCATATTTGGTTTCTTTCCAGTTTTTTTTTTTTTAATACACTTCTATGTTGTAATACATTTTACTGAAATTGACATTGTATCAAATCTTACTTTCTTGTTCCTTGGTTATCATATTAAAATTTAATCTGATGATGACTTTTTCGCTAACTATGAATTAAAGTATTACAGGATCATGTATCTTGTAGATAGTCAACATCATAATCATCAAGAAATTTAGTTGAATTTTTAAACCGGATATAGTTAAGTATGGCTCTAGCCAGATCAATGTTGACTCCTCTCTAATGCAATTCAGAGTACCTTGATCAATCTTCTGTGACTATTTTAATGTTGTATTACTTGGCCAACGTGAATCATAGGAGATTGGATAGATTCTTGTTACGTGTATTTTACCTCAGAAAAATCAGTGTATCAGTTTTCCAGTATTGGAGAATGACTCCGATCCTGCAATGGTATTCCTTCCTTTTTCTGCCTGATCCTCAGCAACTCATCAATCTTTCTGTATAAGATTGAGATAATTCTAAAATCATGGGATTCTCATTAATATATAAAATATATACACTCATGGAACTTTTTGTTTGCATTCATGCTCCTTAACATGAGACTTAGAGCTAACATGCTCTCACTGGCTGTCACTTACCTGTCAGTTTCCTCATCTGAAAACTGATTAACTTATATTCCTTCAAGTATGTATTGAGATTTGGCTAAGAAATACACTCTGGTCTTCATCTTTGAGTTCAGTCTGTGGGGGAAGACATAGGGCCCTATGATGACTATCAGAAAGACCTAGAAGGAAAATAATGATCTCTAACATCTGAGTGCATTTTAAATGTTTTGGATTTAAAACAAAAAATGGACTGGCCTTTATCAAACTTTTGAATTAGACTTTTGTTAGTGGTTGTAATTGAGTATGTTATTCCCTTAGATAATTCCCCTAAATATATGTTACTACCCGTATCTTTGGGTTTGGTGCGAAATAAACCTGGTCCATTAAAGATCCTCAAACACAGGCCTCCCTGGTGGCTCAGTGGTGAAGCTGCCTGCAGCCTCTGCAGTGCCAATTTGATCCCCGGCGGCTGGGCGAGGGTCCCACATGGCGCGCAGACCTCTCCTGCCGCCCACTGCTCCCCTCAGCAGTGTACTTCGTCAGTCTGCCTGTTCTGCTCTCCGCTCTGGCTCTGGTGAATTTTCTCACCCTCCCGTGCTTCTGACTGTACCCCAGTGCTTGCATAAATAAATAAATAAATAAATTTAAAAAAAAATAAAAAAGATCCTCAAACACAATTACGTCTTTCATAGTACCTGTTCTTAACCAGCGATCATAATCCCATATAAAGTAGAATTTTGTGATTATATTAAAGCAAAATAAGTCATAATAAATAAATACCACTGTCTATATTGAATGCTCTTTCTCTTGTATAAAATAGGTAGAGGTTTTTGATCTGCTTTTTGTCACTAATGAGAGCAATTCTCGAAAGACCTATGTGGTGCATTGCCAAGATTGTGCACGAAAAACAAGTGGAAACCTGGAAAATTTTGTGGTGCTAGAACAGTACAAAATGGAGGACCTGATGCAAGTCTATGACCAATTTACATTAGTAAGTGAAATCAACATGTGAGTACATGGTTAGTTGGATAGGGAAGCAGCAGTGTTTGTTCTGCCACCTGATAATTAGGAGGTAATGGTATATTTAAATTTTCCTTTGGCTTGTTAGATAGCACATGAGGAAATAGTCTTAACACCACCTCCACCCTCCTTTCCCAAGTATTTATTCCTATGAAATTACCATAGTTCTTTGCTTTTCTTGCGTGAGATCATTCTAAATAATGTCACAATAATTACATTTTGTGCTGTGGAACACTCATATCCTTTATGTCATTTGATCTCAGTTGAGGAAATATTTGTGTACATAGGTTATTGGTATCCACAAAATGAATCAGCAAGTATGCTTTTAAATATACTGCTTTTAAAGCTAATTGTATTTATTTAAAATTTTGTCCTGGCCAGAAATATTAACCGCATGGGAATATTTCATGGAGCTTAACTTCCTGGTATATTATATAACTTTATGAAATTCAAGTATACTTATGAATTGCACAGTTTTTAATTTTAAACAGCAGATGCTTGGGAGGAAGCATCTTACTCTAGCACATCAGCAGTTTTATAAATAGAACAGACATAATTTATGATTTGTTGATTTCCTCTCATACTTTTATATATGTGATCAGAAACTGAATTTTTGAAATTTTGCTCCTAATATTTTGACTTAGTTTTCACAATTAAGAAAATTATAATGCAGTATGCTTTAAAAAAAATAGTGTATATTATGTAGTTGAACTAGGTTCTGAAGCAAGTCCCACATTAAATTGTAGTTGATATATTTTCCACAAGCCTTTTTTTAATTTAAGCAATCTGAAAAAATGGTCAGCTTAATAATGTTCGGGGCGGGGGGTGTGGGGGTGTGGGGGTGTGTTTTTCTCTGAAGGAGGGATGTTGCTTATAATTGCATGACCTTATTTTTTTTTTTTTCAGTCTTTCTAAATGAAGTTTCTTTTTAAATTATGTTTATTGCGGTAACGTTGATTTACATCATGTATATGTTTTAGGGGTATAGTTCATACCTCTGTAGATGTCTTACCACACTGTGCCCACCACCAAAGCACCAATAGTCCACTGTAACCCATTGAGCCCCCTCCTCTAAGAATTGTTGATTAATTGGTGAAGTATAGAAAAATGTGAGTGTACTGAACAGGGAAATAGTTTCATATTTTTAGGAAGGCTTCTCGGATATAAGACAGTAAGGACCATTATATACTTTTTTATCATGCAGCAGACTTTTGGACTTTATTGAGAAATGTTATTTCCCCTAACTTCATAAGCTTGCTATGTTTTCAGGCTTGAGCTAGGGAATACTTAACACATGCATATCAAAATAACATATCTTACTTTTATTTTCAGGCTCCTCCATTACCATCTTCCTCATCTTGATATTGTTCCATGGACATTAAATGAGACCTTTTCTGCTATTCAGGAAGTAACCCAGTTCTGCACCACTGATTTTTGTAGCTTATCTCGTAAGGCTGCTGGCTGAAAACTGTGTCTATGCAACCTTCCAAGTGCGGAGTGTCAACCAGCTGGACAGGGGAGAACACTGCTCCTACTCCAGGACTCACAAAGCTGATCAGCTGTACTTCAGAAAAAAAATAATAATTTCCATGTTTTGTATATATCTGACAAAACTGGCAACATCATACAGACTACTACTGACTTGAAGACAACCTCTTTTATATTTCTCTATTTCTGGGCTGATGAATTGGTTTTCATCTATCTTTTCCCCCTTCAGAATTTTCCTTGGAAAAATACTAGCCTAGCTGGTCATTTCTTTGTAAGGTAGTTAGCAATTTTAAGTCTTTCTTTGGTCAAGTTTTTTTTTTAATGTGAAAAGTTAGGTAAGGAACTTTTTTACTGCTTTTATGTTTTTCTGTCTTGTTTTGAAACCATGACGGTTATTAAACTTTTGGTTCCTAAATAAAATGTTAAAAAAATTAACAGCCAAGTCACAAAGATAATGGATTGCACATAGACTAAGGAATAAACTTCAGATTTGTGATTTTTGTTTCTAATCTTGATGTAAATTTACACTATTTATAAATACATATTTATTGCTTGAAAATATTTGTGAATGGAATGCTGTTATTTTTTCCAGATTTACCTGCCATTGAAATTTTAAGGAGTTCTGTAATTTCAAACACTACTCCTATTACATTTTCTATGTGTAAATAAAACTGCTTAGCATTGTACAGAAACTTTTATTAAAATTGTTTAATGTTTAAAGAGTTTTCTATTGTTTGAGTTTTAAAAAAAAGACTTTATGTACAGTGCCCAGTTTTTGTTCATTTTTCAAATCTGATTATATATATTTTATATATACTTATGTATGTATATATAATATATATAGAAATCTGGATATATATGTATAAAGATTTAGAACTTAAATTTTTCTCGTTTTAAGTTTCACATCTATGGTAGATTTTTGAGGTGTCTACTGTAAAGTATTGCTTACAAAAGTATGATTATTTTTAAAGAAATATATATGGTATGTATCTTCAAGACCTAAAATGTCAGACTGGTTTATTGTTAAGTTGCAATTACTGCAATGACAGACCAATAAACAATTGCTG
The DNA here is from genome assembly GCF_014898055.3 of Talpa occidentalis. NCBI lineage: Eukaryota > Metazoa > Chordata > Mammalia > Eulipotyphla > Talpidae > Talpa > Talpa occidentalis. The sequence continues at coordinate 59,734,507 of NW_023601543.1, read as the reverse complement.
CCAAAATGTAGTTTAATAGTAAAAAACAAATAGTGGTTGAACTTCAGATTTTGAAGAGAATGTTATATGGGCTTGACAAATCTTGTACATCACTTAGTAGCATTTTATATGGTAAAAAAGATCCAGGTCAAGGGCTCTATTTTAGAATGCAAATAAATTAAGAGACTTTTTAAATGGTAGGCAGTTTGAAAATTTCATGCTTTCCTGCTTGCATGACATGATTGGGAGGGGGTGGTCTACAAATTCATTTTATCTCTAATGAGATACAGCAAGCTATATGAACATTAATATATCACTTGTAGTTAGTGACAGCATTTCATTTCATAATTATGGTACCTTGCATTGGGCATATTTTCATTTATTACACTGGTTTTAAGATTTTTTTTTAAGATTTATTTATTTATCTATACAAGCACTGGGTACAGTCAGAAGCACGGGAGGGTGAGAGAATTGGCCAGAGCCAGAGTGGAAAGCAGAACAGGCAGACTGATGAAATACACTGCTGAGGGAAGCAGCTGGCGCGGTAGGAGAGGTCTGTGTGCCATGTGGGACCCTCACCCAGCGGCCAGGGATAGAACCGGTGCTGCAGAGGCTACGGGCAGCTTCCGTGCCCAGCACTCAACTGCTGCGTCACTGGGGGTTGGGGCTGTTAAGATTTTTATTTTTCAGAAAACTTTAGTGAAGAAGCATAAAGAATGCTATAAATGAAGTTCTATATCTAACTAAAGAGAATTGATCATCTCTGAAAGACATCCTGATTGCATTATTCAAGTACTCTTCAGATAGTTTTGGTGTATGTTGTCCTCCTAGAAAGTTTGAAGGTATGTAAGCATGGAGACAGTTAATAATTTGGTAAATACTTAATACCTATTAGCAGCAGCATCTCATTTATAATTTCAGAAGAAAATAATTGCCATTGGTTTACGATACTGTATATGATTTAGAGGTATAAGAGCACACCCTTCAGTACCAACATTTTTGAAAGAACTCAAGACAAACATTCTTGCAAACAAAAACTATAAGCCAGTTCTCCAGAAATACAGATTATAAGAATGCTAAAGCTATGCCTAAATATTAAGTTCTAGTTTATCTTATTGGCACAGTATCTCATTTTCTATGGTTTTATTAAGATAATTTTATGCCCAGATAATATAAGTTGTCTGAACATCTAAGAGTAATTTAGTGGTATTTCAACCCATACATATTTGGAAGATACATGTCAAGAGTAACAGTAGTTCAGGAGCTTCTAGTCTTTGAGTAGAGGGTAGGAGCTAAGAAAACACATCAACATTACTCTCAAGTATAGCCAAATGAACAAAATTTCATGTAGACTGCATTTTGCCAATTTAACATCCTTTATAGTTTACATTTTTCAGATTTCAAGAGAAGTAGAATAATTTTTTTTTCTTTTTTCTCCTTACAGCCGGTTAAAACACACTCATCACAGGTGCCTGAATAATGAAACAAATTTCATTATAATACATTGTTTCAAGAAAGAAGCTAATTACATAGTGTATAAAAAAGCATGTTGATCTAGAAAGTGAGAACTAAATCATATTCTTTTCTCACTGTCAAGTAAAGTAAGGTTACTTACACTATGAGTACACTATCAGTATCAGTGTAGCAACTCCACTTTAACCTACTTAAAAAATTGACTTCTGCATTTTAAAATTTAAGTTGCTTTTCTAAAGTAGTAAATTGACAATTAGGACCTCAAAAAGTAACTCTCAATTGAAATTTAAGATCACATAATTTTAGAAATTTAACTTAAATGAGGTATTTGCTTCTCAAAACCTAGTTACTAAACTTTCAGATTGTGTATTTTCCTTTAGTCAAATACTTATTTAGCATGTCCCATAAACCAAAATTGAGTAAGTTGTGACCCCTGCCATCTACCCTCTGTACATCTATGTGCGAGGTTCATGTAATACATCAGACAAAACCAAGAAGGGTAAGTAGTGTTGGAGCTTGCATTTCAGTGAGGTTTACATTGTCACACCTTTCAGAGCAAGAGGTTTTGGGAACTTGAAGGATTGAGAACTTTGACTAAGGGTTCAGAGGAATGTTAAAAAACAACTGGCGAGCAGGAAGTCCTCTTCTACCCTGAGAAGTGTGTTCTTTACCCATAGTTAGTATGAAACCATCTATGAATTTAAGCAAAACAACATTGACTTTGCAGTAGTCTGTTTGCTTTAACGCACTCCATCTGTCTTCAACATTGCTACCAGAGGAATATATCTAAAGCACAAAAAAGATGATTTAGATTTGAGTTTGAGAGTGGGAGGATGGAAATAAACACAGATTTGGAAGGCAAAAGTCAAGTCCACAGAATCCATTAGATGTCTTCTGGTGAGTGGGGTTCCTCTAACCGGAATAGGAAATAAATGTTCTGGAGGCAGAAGATGTGAACTGCTTGTACGCCGGACTGGAACCAGTGAGGGAGTGCATACAGCCAGAGGACAAGATATGGTCATCCCAGAAACGTGATGGAAGAGAGGCGGACTCGATATCCTCTAAGTAACATCAACTTAGAGGAGATAGCAAAGGAGATGAAAGCTAAAGGAAACCAGCTATGGATGATACTAGATATGCTAGAATTTTAGAAAAATGGTAAGCACACTGAAAAGATGTGAGGATTAAAGGAACTCCTTTGGGTTGTCACAGGATGTTTGGTGACATTTGCAAGAGCATCTTCAGTGGAGTGACAGTCCGTCATGGATAGGGAAAGGGAGAGAGTGAGGGGTCAGTGTGATCTTTCCTGGAGCCTCAGGAAATTATATTGGTCTTTGGTGAATAGCAAATGGACAAGTTTTAAACAATTTGTATCATTTTCCTGGAATGCTTTGCACAGTAATACTTTTGTATATAGTGAAGTGAACCATGTTTTGTTTTTGAAAGGAAGACTTAGTTGAAGATGAGGATGATGATATTTTTAGTGTGGCCCAAAAATAAGGTTGTTCATTGAGTGCTAAGTACTTTATATACATTATTTCTATTTAATCCTCAGAGTGACCCTGTGAGTTAGGTACTGTTTCATCCCCATCTACAGATAAGTAAATTGAGGGTAAGAGATCATGTTACTTGCCCAAGGTTCATAGTTACTAAATGTTGAAGCCAAGATTCCAACTGTGTTGATCCAACTCCAGAGCAATGCTATCCTACCTCCCACTGCAGACATTGCTGAGTATTTACTCTGTAATCACATTTGAAAGAAACTTTCATTTTGAATATTTTTTTAACAAGACGGATGTCTTTAATCGCAATTAGGTCACCCGAGTCTTTTATAGTTCTAAACCCAAAATCCCTTTGAGGTTGAAAGGGGGCACTAGTAGTAATTGGACTGGACAACAAACATAAAATGGGACTATCCTGGGCAAACCGGAATGATGGCAGGTTTAAATTGGTCTTCAGGAGAACCATTTCAGGAGTAGTATTCACTTCCTCTTGACATCATACTCCTAGTTTTTACACTCTAGAACACATGGGCATCATGAATTTAGGTTACATTAAGACCCACAATTTGAAAAGATGAAGATGAAAGCAACGAATTAGAAAATGGTGGAGAAAAGGGAGATTCCTGTTAAGTCACAGTGATGTCTTCTGAGTTGGTCCCACCCTAAAATCAAATGACAAATTGTGTGGCAAGAAAATGAGTGAATAGAATAAATATCCTCTATGTAAATATGTCAGTACACAACTTTTCTAAACTCATGTTCTTACTACCATTTACCAATCCAAGATGGGGAATCTGATTTAACATTCAAAATCAGATTTTTAAGTGTACCAACCAGGAAAAAAATGTAGAGTCACAATTTTCTCAGGGTTTTAAAACCATTCAGGGCCATGTACTTTACTTCCAACTGACTAGATATGTCAATACAAACCAACAGAAACATTCCTGATGAGCATATGGACTGTCCTAAGGTAATCAAATTATAACCGTGTGAGTGTGTGTGTACACGTGTGTGTTGACTTCAAAATAGATTAAAATACATGATTAACACAAAGCAATGCTCGAACCACACATACTTCCAAAAATGCCCAAATACAACATCTATTATAGTGAAGGGAGAAGGATGGAGAGGCAAACACAGTGATTTTGTAAGCTAAGCATTAACTTTAAGCTCTCTAGTTTTTTGTATTAATACATTTGGCAGAGTGAAACTAGATGAGAATGTTGTCTTTAGAAAACAATATACATGAGGGGCCTCCCCGGTGGCTCAGTGGTTTAGCGCTGGGCTGCGAAGCTGCCCGCAGCCTCTGTAGCACCGGTTCAATCCCCGGCCTCAGGGCAAGGGTCCCACATGGCACACAGACCTCTCCTGCGGCCCGCTGCTCCCCTCAGCAGTGTACCTCGGTCCTTCTGCCTGCTCTGCTCCCCGCTCTGGCTCTGGTGAATTCTCTCACCCTTCCACGCTTCTGACTATGCCTAGTACTTGTATAAATAAATAAATCTTTAAAAAAAAAAAGAAAACAATATACATGATTTAAATGCCATTATCTTCCATTGAATGTACATGGATGCAAATGTCTGCACGTGGAAAAGAAAGGAATCTATGTCCAATAAATAGAAGTCAGTACCCAAACCTTTGTACTAAAGATTGGAAAATACAACTGCTATATATACACAGCCTAAATAGTTTTAAAATATTGAGTAGTTTGCAAATTATCCTCTCATAAGTAATTGTAAATTGGATAGGATCATAGACCATGAATTAGAATTCCTCTGCAAGACTATTTCCATCAGCTCCTCCAGATAAGATCAGTCTACTCAAAGTTTCATGAATAAGAAGACCCCATTGAAGAGCTGTGTGTGAACAGTAGATAGTCAACTAGTTAACAGTGAAGGCCATGTAATACTAGCATCAAAGTTGGATTTTAGGTTTGCTTATGTCTCCATCTAGCCTCTCCTTCCCATTCTTCGTTTTTGTCTTGCCTTTTTACAATCACCACTTCCTTTCCAATGAAACTCTTCCATTATTCCCATTAAAGAATCATGATATGTAATAGAATATTTAAATTTTTAAAGCCTTATCCTTATAAAGTTTGTATTGAAACACAACATGCACAAAGTGTACAAATAATGAGTACAATTAGTTGATATTATAAAACCAACATCCACGTAACCACTAGCCATATAAATAAATACATTACCAGTACCACAGGAACCCTCTTGTTCTTCCTATCAATCTTTCACCACCCCCCACCCCTAAGGTAACTGTTATCCTGTTTTATAGTAATCTATACTTACTATAGCCTTTTGGAACTTTAAATACTATATTCAGTTGCTCCTGGCTTCTTCTAAAAACATTTGTTTTTCATTATAAGTAGACACATTTTCATTTTCTAGTATTGGTGAATTGTGAAAGCAGTTGGAGATTTCATGACAGTTTACCCCTAAATATTCAACATGTATTTTGTAAAAATAGAGAATGTCTAAGAAATGCACTTACACATCTAAGAATTAACAAGAATTCCAAAATCATCTAGTATCACTAAATAGTTGATATTTTTGTTTTATTATGAATTGTATTAATTTAAATTTTCAATTGTTCTTTGCTAGTTTATAGAACTACATTGATTTTTTTAATCTTTTTTTTTTTTTTTTTTTGCATAACAGAACTGAGGTGTAGGCCAGAGGTGTGGGGGGTTGACAGGATTCACCAGAGACAGAGCTGGGAACGGAACAGGCAGCTTGACTGAAATACACTGCTGAGGGGAGCAGCAGGTGAGACAGGAGAGGTCTGCTGCGCCATGTGGGTAGCTACCTGGCCAGGGAGCTAACTCAGGCCATGGTGGTGATAGCACTGAGACTTAACCTCTAAGCCACCAGGGACACCCTACATTGATTTTTATTTTTATTTTTAATGATTTATTTATTTATTTATACAAGCACTGGGTACAGTCAGAAGCGCGGGAGGGTGAGAGAATTCACCAGAGCCAGAGCAGGGAGTGGAGCAGGCAGAAGGACCAAAGTACACTGCTGAGGGGAGCAGCTGGGGGCAGGAGAGGTCTGCTCGCCATGTGGGACCCTCCTCTGGTGGCCGGGGAGCAGCCGGGGATCGAACCGGCGCTGCAGAGGCTGCGGGCAGCTTCGCAACCCAGCGCTCAACCGCTGCGCCACCGGGGAGACCCCCTACATTGATTTTTAAATAACAATTCTTAAATTGATTTTAAACATTGTGTCCTACAATCTACTAAACTCATTTATTACTTTTAGTAGTTTTCCTGTAGATTTTCTGTATTAAGCAGAAAATCCTAACTCTTTTGGATTATCGTGTTTAAGTAATTATCATGTTTCCTTCCTAATCCGGGTGTCTCATTCTTTTTCTTGCCTTTTTGCACTGACTAGAAGAATGTCTAGCACGATATTGAATTAAAGTGGAGAGAACAGACATCCTTGGCTGTCCCCAGGAAAAAGAAAGTATACTAGTAACAATGCTTTTCATAGATGCCCTTTATCAGATTAAGGATATACCTTCTAGGGCCTCCCTGGTGGTGCAAGGGGTTAAGCACAGCACTGTCAGGCTGTCCTCAGCTTCTGTAGCATGAGTTCTATCCCCAGACTGTCAGGGAACTAACTCATATGGCAGAGCAGACCTCTCCTGTCTCGCCCGCCCGCTGGTCTCCTCAGCAGTGTATTTCAGTCAACCCACCTGTTCTGCTCCCCACTCTGTCTCTGATGAATCCTCTCAACCCCCGCACCTCTGGCCTTACCCCAGTTCTTACATGCATAAATAAATAACTCTAAAAATAAAAGAAAAGGACATCCCTTCTATAGCTATTTTGCTCTGGGTTATTTTTTTAAAAATAGGGAATGTACGCTGAATTTTATAAAATAATTTTCTACATTGATTAAGAATATTATGTAATTTTTCTTTTTAATATAGTGAAATATATTAATCCTTAAGTGTTACCAATCTTAAACACTTGCTCATGATGTTTTATTATATGTTATTGCCAAAATTTTGTTGAGAGTCTTTGCATTTATGTTTGTGTTGGAAAATAGTTTTATTTAGTGATAATCTTTTTATCTGGTTTTTGTTATCAATGTGATTGATTTTAGATATTTAGATTTAGAGTAATATTGGCCTCAGAGAGTGATTTGAGAACTATTCTCTCTCTTTAGTTGTCCTGAAGAGCTTGTGTAGAATTTGTGTTATTTCTTCCTAGAATGTTAAATAGAATTGATCTGTAAAGCCCTCTGGGCCTGAGGTTTTCATTGTGGAAAAGTTTTGAACTATGAAAGCAGTTTCTTTAATATATATAGTTTGCTCAGTTTATCTGTTTATTACAGAGTGAACTTTGGGTAGTTCATGTCTTTCAATTAATACTTTTTTAATATCTGTGGAATTGGCAGTTCTGTTATCATTCCTATGATACTACTATGTGTCTTTTTACCCCTGATCAGGCTGACGAATTTTCCTTATCTTCACGAAGAACCAACTTTTGATTTCATTGATTTTTGTTTTCTCTGTCATTGCTTTTCTCCCTCATCTTTGTTGTTTTCCTTCCTCTGCTGGCTTCAGGTTTCTTTAGATGCTCTTATTCTAGTTTCTTAAGTTGGAAGCTGAGGTGATTGATTTTAGATATTTAGATTTAGATATTTTCTAGTATAGTTATTCAATGCTATAAATTTCCATCTAATTAATGCTTTAATTCCCTCAAAAACTGCCTCAGGCTTGATGATTCACTAGAAAGAGTCACAGACCTCAAAAGTTGTTTTATATTTTGTTATAGTTTATTACAGAGAAATATATAAATTAAAATCACTCAAAGAAAAAGACACATGGGGAAATCAGGCTCAAGTTTTCAGATATCCCCTCCCCCATCAGTGGAAATGACTGGAATGCACTTAGTTTCCCCAGCAACAATGTATGACAACATGTGTGAAGTGTTATTGACCAGGGAAGCTCCAGAATTTTTACTGGGAGTGAATCACATACATATGCAGTACCTGCATGACTAACCTCAGCTACTCAGACTCCAGACCCCCAGAGTAAATGCAGGTATCTTTATTATAAACCACATTAGCAGCATAAACTCTGGTCAAACTGGTACAGCATGGTATAAGACCTCAGATGTACAAAAACACACTCACCACATAGAACATCTCAAGAGCTAAGAATTTAGTTCCCAGAGCTGGACTAGAGTTTTTCCTGAAAATGCTGATTTGAGCAACCCAGGTCTACTGAGTTAATCTTTACTGCACAGCTTCCTTCCACAAACTTGGATATAATGTATGTTCATCTTCATTTCAAAAAACTTTTGGTTTCCCCTTTGACTTCTTTCACATTTGGATTGTTTGAAAGTGTGTTATTTAACTTCCAATTTTGTGGGGCTTTGGAAGATATTTTTCTTGTTGGTTTCTAATTTAATTCTATTGTCAGAAAATAGAATCGTGTATGTCTTAAATCCTGGTAAATTTATTGAAACTTTTTTATGGCCTGGACTATGGCCCTTAGTAAATGTTTCCTGTGTGCTTGAAAAGAATGTGTTTTCTGATGTTAGATGGAATTTTCTGTGACAGGGCAAGTTGGTTGTTAGTGTTATTCAAGTCTGTTTCTCTACTGATTTTCTATTTGTTTTATCAGTTATTAAGAGAAAGGTACTGGTATTTACAACCACAATTGTGGATTTGTCTATTTTTTTGCACATTTTTCCAGATTTTACTTCATGTATTTTGAAACTCTGTTATTAGGTACAAAAGCATTTAAGACTGTTGTGTTCTCTTGATGAATTGACCCCTTTATCAAAGGTCATTTATGAAATGACCTTTATTCCTGGTAATATTCTTTTTTTTTTTAAAGATTTATTTATACAAGCAATGGGTACAGTCAGAAGTCGGGAGGGTGAGAGAATTCACCACAGCCAGAGCAGAGAGCAGAACATGCAGACAGGTGAAGTACACTGCTGAGGGGAGCAGCGGGCGGCAGGAGAGCTCTGTGTGCCTTGTGGGACCCTCCTCCGGTGGCCGGGGAGCAGCCGGGGGTTGAACCGGCGCTGCAGAGGCCGCGGGCAGCTTCACAACCCAGCGCTCAACCGCTGCGCCACCGGGGAGGTCCTATTCCTGGTAATATTAAAAATCATCTTGATGTTAATATAGACATTTCAGTTTTCTTTTGATTAGTGTTAGCATACTGTATTTTTTATGCTTTAACTTTAAGTAAACTTATTGAATTAAGTAAACTTTAGATGTCTTTAAATAAAGTATTTTTAATGAAGCATACAATTTAATCTTGCCTTTTTATCCAATTTGATAATCTCCATCATTTAATTAGAGGGTGTATTACTTTTACATTGCTGCTGTAACAAATTATCACAAACTTTATTGCTTAAAGCAAGAGAAACTTATAGTTCTGTAGGTCAGGAGTCTAATCTCAATAGACTAAATTAAGGTATCAGCAAACTGCATTCCTTTCTGGAGGTTTTAGAGAAAAATTCCTTTCCTGCTCCTTTTGTTTGTTGACAAAATTCAGTTCCTTTGGTTGTAGGACTGAGGTTCCAATTTTCCTGGTGGCAGTGGATGGAAAGCCACTTTCTTAAGTTGCTTCATTCTTTGCCTCATGAACCTGTCCCTCCATCTTCAAAGCTAGCAATGGCAGGTTGAGTCCTTCTTATGTCACTTTCTTTTCCATGTCACATTTTGCTTCCTTCTTCTGTCTCCTAATTATGACCCAATTAAGAAAGGTTCTCTGCTTGTAAGAACTCCTGTGATTATGTTAGCCCTCCTACATATTCCAGGATATTCTTTCATCTTAAGGTGTTTTAATCACACCTGCAAAGTCCTTTTTGCCATGTAAAATAATATATTCAAAGATCTTGGGTGTAGGTATCATGTATATGTGTGTGTGTGTGTGTGTGTCTGCATGTATGTAGTGTACATTCTTCTGTTTACCACAGATTGTCTTGGCCATTTTTATCTAGTGTGCTTATTGATGTGTTTTGGTTTAAATCTGCCAACTTGCTCTTTGTTTTTCATTTGCCCCATTTGTGTTGTTCCACAAGGGTGGGAATTAAGTCCAAAAATCGTTTCACTTAGTAAGTTCAAAATCTGCAGGATAGGCTACAGAAGAGTGTAGTCTGAGTCTAAAGGTAGTTTGCTGACAGAATTCCTTCTGCTTAAGGGATTCTATTAAGAACTTGAACTGATTGGAATGAAGTCCGCTGACATTATGGAAATGTCTACTCAAAGTCGATAAAATATTAATCTCATCTAAAAAACACCTTCACAGGAAATATTCTGAATTATGTTTAACCAAATATCTGTGCACTATACTCCAGCCAATTTGACGCATAAAATTAACCACCACACTGCTTATTTTTTATAATTTAATCTATTAAAAAAGCATTCACAGTGTATTAGTCATGTTATTTTGTAGCACATCTCTCAGTTTGGGTTTATCTAATATTTTGTCATGATTAGATTTGAGTTATGGGTTTTGGGGAAGAGCATGATAGATGTGAAGTGCCCTTCTCACCATAAAATAACAAAAGGTACATGACAGCACAGAACTTTATCACTTACAACTTTGACCTTGATCATTTGGTTAAGGTGGTTTTCACATGTTTTTTCTACCTTACAGTTACTATTTTTCCTTTCTACATTCTCTCCAGGCAACTCACTAACACCAAACTACAGTAAAGAGGAGGGAATCAAGCTTTACCTCAAAAGGATGTAGTATCTAGTGTGTATTACCTGGAATTATTCTGTTAGGAATATTTGTCTCTTCTCTCCTGTTTAGCCAATCATTTATATTAGTATTGATTCATGGATATTTATCTTAGTTTTTACTTACAATCCAATACATTTATTATTATTTTTCATTACAATTGTTCCAGTTTTGGCCATTGGGAGTTCATTCAAATTGCCTTTTGTGTACTTTTGATATCCTGTCTTGCATTATTTGTAGCACTTCCTAATTTTATGACACCACAGAAATGCTCTAGACTCATCTTGTACTTTCTCTGCCTTAGACGTAGTCATTTCCCTGGTTTCTTTTATTGAAGAATAGTATTAGAAACCAATACCCAGATGAGAGGAGCGCTCATTGCTACTGAAATGTCACTGCTTCTAGGCCCACTAATGGACAGAAATAGGAAATGTATGTGTACTAGTGTGTGTGTGCACATATATACATAATTCTGTTTCTATCTGCATATAAATTAAAATAAACATGAGTTCACTCACATCAAAAGGCACAAGGAAATGGATGCAAACAAAATCATGACTTGCCTTCCCAATCTTCCATAATAGTTTTATCTATAACAAAAGTAAATGATATAATTACATATGTACATAAACATGAGTATAGTATACTGCTATCTATGACTGGAATCCAGCATTACAGAGCTCAGTCTAGATTTTTGTCCTCCATCTTTATTTGTAACTGCTTATTTTGGTACCACGGCTTCTATTATCTACAATTTATTTACTTATTTGTTCAACTATAGAATACATGTAGTTTCAGAATGACTATCCTTTAGCCCTGTGAGAAAAAACTTTACAAACCAGAGTACAGTATTTTTGTATAGTTCCTTTTGTCTTTAGTTTTTGAGTGTAACTGAATACCACTTTCCAAAGTTGCTTTGCTCAGTTCCTTTTATCCCCACTCAACACAGAGGTTACATCACACATTTGTTAATTAAAAAAATTTTGTTTACAGGGCCTCCCCTGGTGGCGCAGTGGTTGAGCGCTGGGCTGCGAAGCTGCACGCAGCCTCTGCAGCGCCGGTTTGATCCCCGCCCGCCGGCAAGGGTCCCACATGGAGGGCAGACCTCTCCTGCCGCGCCCGCTGCTCCCCTCAGCAGTGTATTTCGTCAGTCTGCCTGTTCTGTTCCTTGCTCTGGCTCTGGTGAATCCTCTCACCCTCCCGTGCTTCTGACTGTACCCAGTGCTTGTATAAATAAATAAATAAATCTTTAAAAAAAATTTAAAAAGATGTATTTATTTATGCATACAAGAACGGGGTTACAGGCCAGAGGTGCGGGGGCAGGGGTGGTGTGGTGGTGGTGGGAGGATTCACTAGAGACAGAGCGGGGAACAGAACAGGCAGACTGACTGAAGTACACTGCTGAGGGGAGCAGCAGGTGAGTCAGGAGAGGTCTGCTGCGCCATGTGGGTAGCTCCCTGGCTGGACGGGGATCGAACTCGTGCTGCAGTGTCTGTGGACAGCTTCATAGGTTGAGTCTTAACCCCTTGCTCCACCAGGGAGGCCCTCTAAGACATTCTTTCTAACCACCTCATCTTACTGAGATGCCTCCTGTTGCTCCATGAAGACCCCATATTGCAGGTGCTTCTCATCTCAGTGTCCTCCAATCTGCGATAATTCCTTGGCCTTTTTTTTTTCTTTCATAGCCAGTTGTACGATGTTACCGAATTTGTTTGATGTTATAATATATAGTCTCATAAGAATTTATTTTATTCTATGGATTAGAGTTCATTGTTATTATTATTATTTTGTAGCCCAAATCGTCCCAGATTTGGCTATTAGGAGCCCCTCCAACTTGACTGCTGTGTCCTGTTGACATAAGCCCCCTTTATTTCTTTTTGGCAACATAAGATTATCCAGGGTCAGCTTGTACTTTCCCTGTCCTAGTCTTGGAATCAGCCATCACTGGTTTCCTTTATAGTAGAAGCCAAGAACTGAGCAATAGGTATTAGGATGTCACTGTTCATAGGACCTGTCAGAAACAGGAAATTTATTTCTCTATACAATCACATATTTATCTCTTTATCTATCCGTCTGTCTGAATCTATATCTAGCCATCTCTATAGTATATATGCATGTGTGTACACACACACACACACACACACAATATTAAGTGGATAGTGACGCTTCCAATAAAAAGTAACACCACAGGGTTTAATTTTCTCTGCCCTCTGTCCTTACTTGTAACTCCTTTCTCATTATCCACAATACATTTACTTACTTGCATAACACTAAGTGGTTTTGGAATTACTAACCTAAGTCTCCATGGTAAAATATTTACTAACTGGAGCACTGGTTTTGTGAATCATCTTTTTATCCTTCTCTCTATTTTAAAAATTTTTAAAGAAGATTTATTTATTTTGCATACAAGAACTGGGGTACAGGCCAGATGTGTGGGAGGGTGAGAGGATTCACGAGAGACAGAGTGGGGAGCAGAACAGGCGGATTGACTGGATTACACTGCTGAGGGGAGCAGCAGGTGAGGTAGGAGAGGTCTGCTGTGCCATGTGGGTAGCTCCCTGGCCAGCCGGAGATTGAACTCGTGCTGCAGAGGCTGCGGACAGCTTCATAGTGCTGCATCTTACCCCTTGCGCCACCAGGGAGGCACTTATTTTTAAAATATTTTTATTGAAGTACCGTTGTTTTACATCCTTGTTAGTATTTTGAAAGTATAGACTCCCCCCTTCAGGTGCAGTCACTGCAGTTCCCCCACCACCAAAGCACCCATAGTCCTCCACCATAGTCCATTGTGCTTTCTTCCCTCCCTGTTCTCATCCTTCCCCTTCCCCCTTTGATGTCTCAGTTCTATGGTCAGATTTCAAGGGTTGGTTTAAAAGTTTGTCTTTGTCTGACCCTTTGTTTTGTTTCTCCATATTCCATATGTAAGGGGCACCATCTGGTATTTATCTATCTTCTTCTGGGTTATTTTGCTTAGCATAATTCCTTACAACTCCATCCATGTTACTGCAAATGACATGAATTTATCTTTTTTGATTGCTGACTAGTATTCCATTGTGTATATGTACCACATCTTCTGGATCCACTCATTTGTTTTGGGACACTTAGGTTGTTTTCTAATATTGGCTGTTGTAAATAGTGCTACAATAAACATTAAGAGTGCAAGTTTCCTTTGGAATTAGTGATTTTGTATTCTTTGGGCTAATACCTCAGAGTGGAATTGCTGGGTCATATGCAGATCTATTTTCAATCTTTTGAGGAACCTCCACACTGCTTTCCGTAGGGCCTGGACCAGCCTACATTCCCACCAACAGTGTAAGAGGGTTCCTTTTTCTCCACACCCTCACCAGCACTTGTTTCTTATCTATTCAATAGGGGCACTCTCACAAGTGTGAGGTGATATCTCATTGTGGTTTTGATTTGCATTTCCCTGATGATAAGTGATGACGAGCATTTTTCCATGTGCCTGTTGGCCACTGTATGTCTCCTTGGAGAAGTGTCTATTATATTTGGCTTTTCTGCCAATTGTTTGATTAGGTTATTTCATTTCTTTTTGTTGAGTTGTATGAGCTCCTTGCAGATCTTTGATATTAGTCTTTTGTCAGATGAGACTAATATCAGACTAACACCATTCAGTAAGGTGTCCCTTCCTTTTAGTTATGCTTTCTTTCACGGTGCAGAGGTTTTTTAGTTTGATGTAGTCCCAATGTCTACATTTGCTTTTGCTTCTCTTGCCTTTGGAAATGAGTCCCCATTTCTGAAACCAATGTCACGGATTGTTTTACCTATTTTTCTTCAATGAATTTTATACTTTCATTTTTTATAGCCATTTCTTTAATCGACTTTGAATTGATTTTTGTGTGTGGTGTGGGATAGTGGTCTAGTCTCATTCTTTTGCATGCAGCTTTCCAGTTTTCCCAACATCATTTACTGAAGAGGCTTTCCTTGTTCCAGGGTAGATTCTTGGTTCCTTTGTCCTAGATGAACTGTCTCTATATGTGTGAGTTTATTCCTGGGCTCTCAATTCTATTTCATTGGTCTGTGTGTAATTTCCACATTTATCATTCCTTTTGTTATATTTGCTTCAATCCTAAATTGGCAGCCTGTTTTCTCTCGGTTTCCATCTGAGCTATGTGTGTACTGTCCCTTAGCATCATGAGTTATACAGGGAATCATTGTTTATCTTGACTTCATGTACTTGTAGAGAAGGGGAATAATGCTATACATAAATAATTTTTGTCTAGGTTGCACTGCATCACTTTTGGTTACTGTTATATTAAGAGTAATTGCCTGCTCAAGCATCTATAATAAGGCTTTTCATGGATAGATACGTGAAGACTCTAATACTGAATGCACAAAATGAGAGAGAAGGGAGGTATGGAGGAAGGAAAAGAGAGAAATTCAACCTGTCATCACACTATGACAACCTACAGGAGGAAAGAAATGGAATCAGAGGCAACTCTGTGCTAAGTGAGCCTGGCAGAGGAGGACCTGTGCTCATTGAGAATACAGCTCAGTGTAGACAGAACAAGCCAGGAACAGGACAATGTCTGTGGGAACGGGGAATGTGGCTAGGCAGAGGAAGGTGAAAGGGAGACAGATTGGGAGCTGTGTTGACAATTTCTTCCTCATCTGTGGTTTAGTAAGTCAGAAACCCCAGCGCTCTGAGAATAGGAGGCAACTGCACCCTACACAAAATTCAGTTGTGGCTCTGGGAGGCTCTCGGGGAAGAGTTGGCCCTCCAGTATTTCTGTGCCTTTTTTTAAGTTTCCATTTTTCTTCCTGTTTGGCAACAAAGTTGAGGGATTAATGCCTACCCTGGAATACTCAGCTGTGGAAAGGTTAAGGTGCTGAATGGGGTTGTCAAAAGCTCATGTAATTTTTGCAAAAATATCTATTTTTCTAGAAATACTGTGAGAAACTGCTTGTGAAGGCCGAAGAGGCCTTGGTCCAATAGATCCAATCCCTGCCCCAAGATCAAGTCAAGCCCCCCTTTTTGGCCTACTCTGAGGCAAGCAAGCCTAGAACCTTCCAAGAACACTAGCTCCATTCACAGGGCCACACTGCAGCTGCTGATCTCCCCTCTGCAGAGGACAACCCTACAGGGCACTTCCCATAGACTTGTTTTGTGTTTTGCTGGGTTTACCGATGACATCATTTCCTGCTTCCCACTTGGTTTTTCCTTTTCTTTTAATTGAAGTATAATTTAGACAACAGAAAGGGATACATCTTCAGGGTACACTTTGAAGAATTTTTCAGATATGGACACCTTTGTGAGCACCATCAAGATACACAATGCTTCCATTCCCCAAGAAACATCCTTCCTGCAACTTGCTATTCAATACTGCACCCCAACTCCCTGCAAGAAAGGCCACCACGATTCTGGATTCTCTTACCTTAGACTCATTTTGCCTATTCTTTTTATTTATTTATTTAAAAAAGATTTATTTATTTATTTATTTATTTATACAAGCACTGGGTGCAGTCAGAAGCGCGGGAGGGTGAGAGAATTCACCAGAGCCAGAGCGGGGAGCAGAGCAGGCAGAAGGACCGAAGTACACTGCTGAGGGGAGCAGCGGGCGGCAGGAGAGGTCTGTGGGACCCACCTCCGGTGGCCGGGGAGCAGCCGGGGATTGAACCGGCGCCGCAGAGGCTGCGGGCAGCTTCGCAAGCCAGCGCTCAACCACCGCGCCACCGGGGAGGCCCATTTTGCCTACTCTTGAACATCACATAAATAGTATCACATAGTATGTACTTTCTTGTGTCTGATTTCTTTCATTCAACATATTTTGGGGGCCTCCTTGATGTTCTAGGGGTTAAGTCTCAGTGCTATCACCACTACCACCTGAGTTTGATCCCCGGCCGGCCAGGGAGGTGATCCACAAGGCACAACAGACCTCTCCTGTCTCGCCCGCTGCTCCCCGCAGCAGTGTATTTCAGTCAGTCTGCCTGTTCTGTTCCCCACTCTGTCTCTGGTGAATCCTCTCAACCCCCCTGCCATCCCCGCCGCCCACACCTCTGGCCTACACCCCAGTTCTTATATGCAAGAATAAATAAATCTTAAAAAAACACATTTGGGAGGTTTGTCCATGTTGTGTGCATCTGCATTTCATTCCTTTCTGTTGCTTGGTAGAATTGTGCACAGCTATAATTCCATTGTTCATCCACTATCCAGTGAGGGACTTTTGGGGTATTGTCAGTCTGGAGCTATTACAAATAAAGCTGTTGTGAATATTCCTGTACATGTTTTTGTGTGACCTTATGTACTTTCCTATTTTACTGACAAATCCATTTTTCCTGGGGGAGACTGAGACGGTTGAACTTGAGCCGACACCTTCATCAACAGCAACAGGACACAGAGGGATGGCCTCATCTCAGATAGATCTAGAACATCAAAGAAGCTACCCTGATTTTTCCCAATCAAGGAAGCTGACCAGTGTTGCTAACAGTCCAAAGGCATCTTAGTGGTGTCTGATGGCAGTGACACACACTAACAATGGCAACTGTGACAGGGCTCAAGTTCCTATTTTTAATTAAAATTTTGTGCTTGACTGAGTTTATACAGACTCGGGCCTGGCAAGTGTAACCAAAATGACTGGGACACTATCTGTGGGATTTGAACCAACCTCTAGGAGGATGACCCTGTCTTATCCATTCTTACTGCACTCAGGAGAGTTAGTTAGTGATGGGTCTGGAACAAAGATTACTGATTCCACTCCAAGCCATGGAGACAAATGAAACAGATTTAGTCTACTCTGCAGAATCTATGAGGCTGAAAAAGGCTCCCTAAAATTTCAGTGATGCCCTGCTCCCATTTCCAGTCCTCATAAATAATCCCAATTTGCCTCCTATAGCAGACCGATTGTTTACTGTGTGCCAGGAACCATTCTGACATTTCTGTGCTTGTTTTCTGCTTGCATTACCTAAACCCTGGGAGTTAAATAATGTGTTATTCTTTTTCTGGGTGAAGAAACTGTTGTGGAGCAGTGGGGTTCTCCTCTGCCCGACATGCATGGATCAGATAATGATCCAAGTATTTGAGGAATCAGCTCTATTTGAGAATCTATTTGTTAGGGAGAGAAGGGGGGCTCTTGCACACTCCCCCAGAGGAGCACAGCTGCATTTCTACCACCCCACAGTCCAGCTGGGGCTATCACTTTGTTTCAAGGACCGATACATTCTGGGATGTTTAGGAGGCCTGGGAAAGTCTTTTAACTACAGTTTCTCTCTCTCTTTCTCTCTCTCTCTCTGTATCTCTTTGTCTCTGTCTCTGTCTCTCTCGCTCTCTCTCTTTCTCTCGCTCTCTCTCTCTCTTTCACACACACACACACACATTCAGATGCACAACAGGGAGAGGGATGGTTCCAATTAGTCTGGAAATCTGAAGGAATGATGGGAGCAAGTATGCATAATTAAGCAGGATCCCTCCCCAACCAGAGGGAGAAAAATCTTCAAAACCTACTATTTCTTTCTTTTTTTTTTTTTTTGGAAAACATTTATTTATTTTTTATTAACTTTTTTTTAATTTAAATTTTATTTTTAGGGGCCTCCCCTGGTGGCGCAGCGGTTGAGCGCTGGGCTGCGAGGCTGCCTGCAGCCTCTGCAGTGCTGGTTCGTTCCCCGGCCCCACCGACGGTCCCACAAAATAAATAAGTAAATAAATTTTATTTTTATATTCCCCATACAATTACAACCCCTTATTTTGACCCCAAGCCCTCCTTACCCCACCCACCACACCCATAGAGTGTCTCTGGTTCATAGTTGTTTGTTGTTTGTTGATTTTGATATTTTCTTTCTTATAGTTATTCATTTTCCTGGTCCCTTATTTAAATTTTCTAGATTCCTGCTATGAGAGAGACTATCCGGTATTTTTCTTTTTCTTTCTGGCTTATTTTGCTGAGCATGATCCCTTCCAGCTCCATCCGTGTTGCTGCAAACTGCATGTGTTTATCTTTTTTGAATGCTGAGTAATATTCCATGGTGTATATGGACCACATCTTCTTGATCCAGTCATCTATTTTTGGGCATTTGGGTTGTTTCCAAAGCTTAGCTATTGTAAATAGTGCTGCTATAAACATAGGGGTGCAGGTGTTCTTTGGAATTGATGTTTCTGTCCTTTGGGTAAATACCTAGGAGTGGAATTGCTGGATCATATGGAAGCTCTATGTTTAGTAGGTCCAGAAATCTCCACACAGCTCTCCATAGCGGTTGGACCAGTTTGCACTCCCACCAACAGTGTAGGAGAGTTCCTTTTTCTCCACAACCTCGCCAACATTTGTTGTTGCTAGTTTTTTTACTATGTGCCATTCTCACTGCTGTGAGATGGTATCTCATGGTAGTTTTGATTTGCATTTCCCTGATTACAAGTGATGTTGAACATTTTTTCATATGCCTGTTGGCCATTTGCATTTCCTCTTCAGAGAAGTTTCTTTTCAGCTCTTCTGCCCATTTTTGGACTGGATTATTTTCTTTGTTGTTGTTGAGTCTCATCAGCTCTTTGTAGATTTTTGTGATCAGTCCTTTATCATTAGTGTTGGGTGCAAAAATGTTCTCCCAGTCGGTGGGGTTTTTCTTTGTTTTTGTTATTGTCTCTTTTGCTATGCAGAAGCTCTTTAATTTGATGTAGTCCCAGCTGTTTATCTTTGTCTTCACTATCACTGCTTTGGGTGATGTGTCTGTAAAGATGTCTTTGATGTGCATATCACGTAGTGTTTCGCCTATATTTCCTTCCATGTATTTTATGGTTTCAGGTCTTATGTCTAGTTCTTTAATCCATTTTGAGTTGGTTTTTGTGCATGGTGTTAGGTAGTAGTTGAGCTTCATTCCTTTGCATGTAGCGACCCAGTTTTCCCAGCACCATTTATTGAACAAACTTTCTTTGCTCCAATGCATAGTCTTTGCTCCTTTGTCAAAGATTAGTTGACCATAAATCTGTGGGTTTATTTCTGGATTTTCTATTTGATTCCATTGGTCTGTGTGTCTGTTCTTGTTCCAGTACTATGCAGTTTTGATGATTATGGCTTTGCAGTACAGTTTGAAGTCTGGGCATGTTATGCCTCCATTCCCTTCTTTTTTTTTTCAGGAGAGCTTTGGCTATTTGGGGTTTTTGGTGATTCCATATGAATTTCATCAATAATTGTTCTATTTCTTTGAAGAATGACATTAAAATTTTGATTGGAATAGCATTGAATCTGTATATTGCTTTTGGTAGGATGACCATTTTAATGTTTATTCTTCCAATCCATGAGCAGGGGATGTCTTTCCATTTCTTTGTGTCTTATTCTATTTCTTTTAACAGTGTTTTATAGTTTTCTTTGTATAGGTCCTTTACCTCTTTTGTTTGATTTATTCCCAAGTATTAGATTTTTTTTGTTTTGATAATAAAAGGGATTTTTTTTTTATTTCTTCTTCTTCAGATTTATTGTTTGTGTATAGGAAGGCTACTGACTTTTGCATGTTGATTTTGTATCCTGCCACTTTACTGAACTGATTGATTACTTGAATTAGTTTTTCTGTGGACTTTTTGGGTTTCTCTATATATATTATCAGATTATCTGCAAATAGTGATAGTTTGACTTCTTCCTTCCTTATTTGGATTCCTTGTATGTCTTTCTCTTGTCTTATTGCTCTGGCTAGGACTTCCAGCATTATATTGAAAAGCAGTGGTGAAAGTGGACATCCTTGTCTTGTTCCAGATTTTAATGGAAATGCTTTCAGCTTTTCACCATTGAGAATGATACTGGCTGTTGGCTTGTCATATATGGCCTTTATGATGTTGAGGTACGTTCCTTGTATCCCAAGAATTTCAAGGGCTTTTATCATGAATGGGTGTTGCACTTTGTTGAAAGCTTTCTCAGCATCTATTGATATTATCATATGGTGTATATATTTCTTTTTGTTGATGTGTTGGATAACGTTGATCGATTTTTGGATGATGAACCATCCTTGTGTCCCTGGAATGATTCCTACTTGGTCGTGGTGAATTATCTTATGGATACATTGTTGGATTCTGATAGCTAAAATTTTATTGAGAATTTTTGCATCAGTGTTCATTAGCGAGATTGGCCTGTAGTTTTCTTTTTTTGTGTTGTCCTTGTTCGGTTTTGGTATTAGTGTAATGTTGGCTTCATAGAACGTGTTTGGTATTTTACCTTCCTTCTCAATTTTTTGGAAGAGTTTGTGAAGGATAGGCACTAATTAGTTTCTGAACATTTGGTAGAATTCATTTGTAAATCCATCAGATCCTGGGCTTTTGTTTTTGGGAAGGTTTTTGATTACCATTTCAATTTTGCTGCTTGTAATTCGTCTGTTTAGGTGTTCTATTTCTTCTTTATCTAGCTTTGGGTGATTGTAGAGTTGTAGGAATTTGTCCATCTCCTCTAGATTGTTGAACTTGTTTCCATATAACTGTTCATAGTAGTTTCTGATTATTCTTTTGATTTCTGCTGTGTCCGTTGTGATTTCTCCTCTTTCATTGTGATCCTGTTTATTTGAGCTTTCTCCCTTTTTTCCTTTGTGAGCCTGGCTAGGGGTTTGTCTATTTTATTGATTTTTTTTCAAAGAATCAGCTCTTGGTTTCATTGATCTTTTGGATTGTTTTTTTAGTTTCAATTTCATTTATTTCTGCTTTGGTTTTTATTATTTCTTTTCTTCTGGTTTTGGGTTTTTTTTTTGTTGTTCTTTTTCTAGATCTTTGAGCTTCAAGATTAGGTTGTTTCTTTGAGTTCTTTCTTGTTTCTTGATGTGAGCCTCTATTGCTATATATTTTCCTATTATTTCTGCTTTTGCTGTATCCCATACATTTAGGAAATTGGTGTTCTCCTTGTCATTCAATTCAAAGAATTTTTAAATTTCTTCTTTGATCTCCTCGTTAGTCCAGTGTTCTTCCAGTAGCATGGGGTTCAATCTCCATGAGGTAGGAGAGTTCCTTGCCTTCTTTTTATGAAAACCTACTATTTCATGGCCTCAGTGCAGCTCTCTCTCCTTCCTGAGACTGCCTACTGCCTCTCGAAGGATTCTGTGCTCTTTCTTCCTAATAAACTTTGTTGCTGGCTTTATTTTGGTCATTTGTGAAATTCTTTTTGCAAGGACCCTCTGATGTCACGGTCCCCAACAGAATGGCAAGGAGGTAGGAGAGAAACTCAGATCTACCTTCCCAATTAAGAAAGGATATGAAGTTATATAGGTTTGGGGAAGCAGGGTTAAGAACAAAAGAGTGAAATTTTACTGGCTACAAAGTGGGTTAGGGGCAAAGAAATCTGGAGTTGGCTAAAGTTTGTTGGCTAGTCACAGGTAAGTTCATACATTAGGATGAAGAAGCTTTTAATCGCATAACTGAAACCTTGAATTTCTGCTGATGTGCCTCTCCTCCTCTGGGTACCACATTTTCTCTAAGTTTTCAGTTTGTAGCTGGCCTTGGAGCTTAGCTCAAGGTTGTTGATAAGCCTCCAGACTTTGTTGTGTTGCTAAAGGAAGTCTCAGAAAATAGTTCAGATAAGTTTTTTTTTTTCCTTTCTTATACTTCAGGGTCTGAGATCAATGAACCATTTAGCCTTGGTTTCGAAAACCTGGCTTAGAGAAGATAAAAATCTTACTCAGCTTAGGCTTCTATAATAAAAAATACAATAGACTGGGTGGTTTAAACAATAGCAATTTATTTCCCACAATTCTGGAGTCTGAAAGTTTGCGATCAAGACACCAACATGGTTGGGTTCTGCTGAGAAGTGAATCCCTGGCATGCAGCAGACTGCCACCTTCTCACCATGTCCTCAACGGCAGGGAGCGGGATCACACCCTAGTATCTCTTCTTATGAGGACATAAATCTCTAAGGACATTAATCATCCTAAGGGTCCCACCCTGTGACCTAGTCTAACCCAAATTACCTCTCAAAGTCACCACTTCCAAATACTATCATACCAGGGGTTAGGACTTCCTCTAGAATAATTAGCTGCTTTGATCACATCAAGACCAAGTGATGTTCACTTGGGTAAGGTGAGGGAGGTCTACCAGATTTCTGCACTGTAAATTTAATATGTAACTGGAGAGGAAATGTTTTCAGAATATGTAAATATCCTACATTCATCAAACTTCCACCAACTCATTTGAGCATCCATTGATGATTCTTATCTGAATCAATTATTATGATGATGGTGCCAAATGATGATTTTTAAATTTCATTTCATTATTCCCTCTACATTTGTTAGTTGGCATTCTTTTGTATAAAAAAAGCAAATCTTTTCTTTTTAATTTAAATTTTATTTTTATATTCCCCATACAATTACAACCTCCTTATTTTGACCCCAAGCCCTCCTTTTCCCACCCCCACCCTCCATAGAGTGTCTCTGGTTCATAGTTGTTTGTTGATTTTGATTTTTACTTTCTTATAGTTATTCTTTTTCCTGGTCCCTTATTTAAGTTTTCTAGATTCCTGCTATGAGAGAGACCATCCAGTATTTTTCTTTTTCTTTCTGGCTTATTTTGCTGAGCATGATCCCTTCCAGGTCCATCCATGTTGCTGCAAATTGCATGTGTTTATCTTTTTTGAATGCTGAGTAATATTCCATGGTGTACATGTACCACATCTTCTTGATCCAGTCATCCATTTTTGGGCATTTGGGTTGTTTCCAAAGCTTAGCTATTGTAAATAGTGCTGCTATAAATAAACATAGGGGTGCAGGTGCTCTTTGGAATTGATGTTTCTGTGTCCTTTGGGTAAATACCTAGGAGTGGAATTGCTGGATCATATGGAAGCTCTATGTTTAGTAGGTCCAGAAATCTCCACACAGCTCTCCATAGTGGTTGGACCAGTTTGCACTCCCACCAACAGTGCAGGAGAGTGCCTTAAAAAAAAAAAGCAAATCTTTATCCCCCTTACCTATTTATTAACTCAATTTTATAAATGTGGATTATAGATTTTTATTTTATTTAATGGGTTATAACTTTATAATTATAATTTATTTCAATTCTCCAAATTTTTCCAGATTTGGTCACTGGGAAAATTCCCAAGAGGTAGTGCTTAAAGTGAGAGAACCAGGGCCTCCCTGGTGGCACAGGTGTTAAAGTCTCAACACCATTAAGTTATTGCCAGCCACTGTGTCATGAGTTGGATACCCGGCCAGGGAGCTAACCCACAGGCACAGCAGACCTCTCCTGTCTTGCCCTCTGCTCCCCTCAGCAGTGTATTACAGTGGATCTGCCTGTTCTGCTCCCCACTCTTTCTCTGGTGAATCCTCTCACCCCCCACAACTCTGGCCTGCACCCCAGGTCTTGTATGCATAAATAAATAAAATAAATCTTTAAAAAAATAAAAGAATTAGTTCAAGAGTTCCAATATTCAAATAACAGCAGTTCCAGATAGAATATACATATATAGATGGCACACAAAGATGCATACATAAAAGCAGACACAACACAGTACAGAGGCGTACACACAAGTACATGTAGACACACAGACACATACACCTAAACACAGACTTGGAGACACAAACATACAACCACACATGTACGCATCCAAACAGATACACGAACACACACACACCAGACCTACAGTCACACACACAGAGGAGGGAATCATCAACAAGAAAATTAAATTTCCTAGACCTAGAAGGCACTCATGTTTACAGCAGAAGAATTTTTGGATTGCATATTACATGGATAAATGTTCAGAACCTAGAAACAAAGGAAAGACCTACAAGTTTCCAGAGGCTGGGGGGGGGCGGGCAGATATGACATACCAAAGATCAGGAATCAGAACAACTTTGTACTGCTCAACAACATTAGAAACCAGAAGACAACAACTTAAAAAATTCTGAAAAAAAATTATTTCCCACCTGCAATTCTCTATTCAAACAACCGACAAATCCTATTTAAGCTTTCAGTTTCATACATCCAAATTCTCAAAAGTTTTCTTTTTTTAAAAAACATTTATTTATGCATGTAAGAACTGGGGAACAGGCCAGAGGTGCAAGGGGTGAGACGATTCACCAGAGACAGAGTGGGGAACAGAACAGGCAGACTGACTGAAATACTCTGCTGAGGGGAGCAGCGGGTGAGTCAGGAGGGGTCTGCTGCACCACGTGGGTATCTCTGTGGCCGGGGATCGAACTCGTGCTGCAGTGGTTGCAGATAGCTTCATAGGTTGCGTCTTTTTTTTTTTTATTTATACAAGAGCTGGGGTACAGGCCAGATGCTCGGGAGGGTGAAAGGATTCACCCAAGACGGAACAGGGAACAAAACAGGCAGACTGACGAAATACACTGCTGAGGAGGGCAGTGGGAGAGACAGGAGAGGTCTGCTTCACCATGTGGGTTGCTCCCTGGCTGGCCGGGGATAAAACTTGTGCTGCAGAGGCTGCGGATTTCTTCATAGTGCGGTGCTTAACCCCTTGCACCACCAGGTAGGCCCTGCATGGTTTATCTTTAAATGGTGTTGGCTAGCCATAGTGATCTAAATACTAAATATTGATTTCACCAGAATCATAATTTATAGCTATATCAGCAATATGAGGAAAGTATGCATGGGAGGAGGGGTTCTAGGAGAAGAAAAATAGAGGAAAACATATCTTCAATGCCCATCATGGAGAATCAATAGATAATGCCTTCAATAGAAAAATCAAGACATTTCCATTCAGACCTGTTAGTTAGAGAAGTGTTACTAAATAGACAAAAAGCCAAAAAACAAACAAGCAAAAAAAAACTAGCTGAAAGATTTATTGCTCATGTGGTAAAGCAAATGGAGTAGAAGAGGTGGGGGGCAACTGGGTTTGGTAAGAAACCCTGCAGTGCTATATAAGGTATGTACACACACACACACGCACACACACATCTATGTATACACATACATATATGTATGTATATAACCATGACAAGAGACTTTTTTTAAAAGAACAGTAATTTTAAATTAAAAAAACAAAATTTATGCACCGAAATTACAATCACATAGCAGAGAACTGCATATATTTAAATTCCCAAGAGTGGAGGAATGGTAAAGTAATTTGGGTTACACCCACACAATTTTATATGCAACTAAATTAAAATAATATTTACAAGGAAGTTATAATGCCATGAGCAAATGCCTATGACCCAATGTTAAGTGAAACTAATAGGCTACAAAATATTCTATATGTGCTAAGTTTTATCTGTTTTTTTAATAAATAAAATTTTGCATAGAAATAAAAATGGAAGTGGAGATACTAAAATATTAAGAAGTTGGATTTATATGATAATTGGACTTTGGAGTCTTTAAAAGTCATTTCTATTTTTCTGTATTTAACAAATACTCTTTGAGAACTTAAAAAAAATATTCTTAAATGGCCATTTTATCCAAAGCAATATACAGGTCCAAAGCAATCCCTATCAAAATTACAATGCAATTCTTCAAGGAAATAGGACAAATAGTAGCAAAATTTGTATGGAGCCACAAAAGACCCCAAACATTCGAAGAAATCTTGAGAAAAAGGAATGGAGGTATCATGTGCCCTGACTTCAAATTATACTACAAAGGTACAGAAATCAAAACCACATGGTTTTGGAATAAAAATAGACACACAGATAAATGGAATAAAATTGCAAGCCTAGAAATAACTATGGAGAGTTAATTTACAACAAAGGAGCCAAGAACATGCAAATGGTGTTGGGATAACTGAATAGCCATGTGCAAAAGAATAAAACTAACCCACTGGGAACAGAAATAAGCAGGAAATCAAAGATCTTTGGGCACTGGAATGGTTTCAGAAGTCAGATGTCAACTAAACAAAGCTGTTAGCTATGAAGATGCCTTGTGATCAGAAACACTTAACCTATCGGAATCTATACACCCTTGGTAGCATGTTAGAACTTGCTGGAATGAAAAACAACCATAAAATATTAAGATGTAAGTGACCAGGCACAGATTGACACAATATGTCTAGAGAAATATTCATTAGGACAAAAAGAAATTACATTAACTTTTTTATTGTTTACCTTGTTGAAATATTTTTTACTTTTAAATACAATTTTTCAATAATAAGATTCAAATTTTTAATTTTATATGTTTTGAAAAGTTGTGTTTTTATAAGAATTTGTTCATTCTATTTAAACTTTCATTTTTTAAAAAGATTTATTTATTTATGCATACAAGAACTGGGGTACAGGCCAGAGGTGTGTGTGGGGGGGGGGGTGTGAGAGGATTCACCAGAGACAGAGTGGGGAACAGAACAGGCAGACTGACTGAAATACACTGCTGAGGGGAGCAGCGGGTGCGTCAGGAGAGGTCTGCTGTGCCATGTGGTTTGCTCCCTGGCCGGCCAGGGATGGAACTTGAGCTGCAGAGGCTGCGGTTGTGCTGCAGAGGCTGCAGATTGCTTTATAGTGCGGAGCTTAACCCCTTGCGCCGCCAGGGAGGCCCCTATTTAAACTTTCAAATAGTTTATCAGAAAGTTTTTCATAATATTCTCTCTTTTTTCTCCTTGTCTGTGGCTCTGAAGTGGATGTCCTCTTTTTCATTCTTAGCATTGCTTATTTACACCTTCTTTAAAATTAGGGCATTATCAATTTTATTAGTCTTTTCAATAAACCAAACCGGGCTTCGCTGATGCCTTCTGTTTTGTGTGGATTCTCTTTCATTGATTTCTGATCTTATCTTTACTATCCAGGTTTCCCTTCTACTTTCTTAGGTATATTTTGTTGTCGCTGTTGATGGTGATATTTACCTAGTTTTTTGAGATAAATGTTAAATCTTCCTATGCTTCTAACAGTATAAATTTCCTTATAAACATATGTTTACCTTCTACAAGTCATGACTAAAATATTTTTATCATTCAGTTAAAAAATGTGTAGTAGTTTTGACTCTCACTATTTCTCAAACATAAATTAGATCTCGCCAAAAAGTTAGTGCTCTCCCATTCCTTATCTTAACCAAGAATGTTAGACAATACCCAGATGCCTGCATTGTAGAATAATTAATGCACCTTTTTGTCAGGTAGCCTGCTTTGCATAAACATTTATAAATGGAAGCCCGAACTCTGGAAAGGAGGTGCAGTTTATCAGAATTTTCTGGTGCTTGTTACCTGGGTTTAAATCTTCTGAAAGACCATGAAATAATGCTCTATCACTAACCTTCTCAGTTGCGCTTACACAGGGGTGGTTATTACAGTCATCACTCTGTGTGTTGGGCTTTTTTCCCCCCTCACTTTTTTCTTCCTTGTGGGATGATATCCCATATACAGCATATCATCCCAGTTCATAGAGATCTTTCTCATTCATTTGTAGAGCTGCATAGCATTCCATTGTGTTTGGATGTACCACAGTTTATTCAACCATTCCCCATGTGTGAGCATTTAGATTGTTCCCAGCATTTGCAGTTACAAACAATACTGCAATGAGTAACTTTGAGGCACTGACTTTTTCAAGAGGAAATGGTGCAGGATCTGAAGGCTGATGTATGGGCTTCCAGAGATTCTGTTTCCTCTCTGACGACCATGCTGCCGCTATAGTTACAGCCCAGGCCCCAGATTAGTCCCTGGTCACCCTAATGGAGCAGAGGGACCTTTGTCTCCTTATTTGCTTCTACAGGCAGGCCACTTGAACAGGTTGCTTAGTTCCTCTTTGTTGGTCCACTCCTCTAAGTTACCTTCTTAGAGGTTCATAATATTTATAATTTGGGGTTCCCTGCAAGGGTGTTGACCCTTCTGCATAGTCCACAATTGCAACAATTCTTAAACAATGCCAAGAAGAGCTACAGATAGACCAAATACTCTTGCATGCATGTGAGCTCAGCTGTGTCAGTATAGGAAGACAATAGGCCTGAAATACACAGGAAAGTCACTATAACATGAACAGGCTGTGAGTCTGGAGTTTACAGTGGTCCAAGATGGCTTCCTCATCTCTCGTCACATACTGAGTGTGAGTGGACTTTCTCATGCTCCAAATATTACCTGCTTGGTGAAGATTACCTTCTGAGCCTGGTGGAAGGCCTGACTGGGGACGCTAGTGGCAGCCTCGCTGCTATTCATGATTCATCCCGAGCCTGGATAGTAGGAGGTAAGGTAAATGGCCCCAGTTAGACTATCCTAGAGGCCTGTGGCCACCTGGAGGCTCCTCTGGGCTGGAGTAGAGCTTTGGGGCAGAGATCAAAGTATCTCCCAGGAGTCTGCAGCACTTACCTTGGCTGAGTGCGGGGCCCTTTCTGCCAGAAGACTGTTCTTTTTGTACATTTGCCTTCAAGTATAGAACACCCACACGCACTAGTTTCTTGAAAGACTTTGTATTATTTAAATATGATAATAACTTTGCAAGGATGAATATTTTCTTCCCTATTTTCTTTATTAATTTTTAATTTTTAATTTTTTTATAGAGGCATGTTTTATTTGTTTGTTTGTTTGTTTGTTTGTTTATACATGCACTGGGTACAGTCAGAAGCGCGGGAGGGTGAGAGAATTCACCAGAGCCAGAGCGGGCAGCAGAGCAGGCAGAAGGACCGAAGTACACTGCTGAGGGGAGCAGCGGGCGGCAGGAGAGGTCTGCGCGCCATGCGGGACCCTCCTCCGGTGGCTGGGGAGCAGCCGGGGATCGAACCGGCGGCGCTGCAGAGGCCGTGGGCAGCTTTGCAACCCAGCGCTCAACTGCTGTGCCGCTGGGGAGGCCCTCTTCCCTATTTTATGAACGAGGAAAGAGAGGTTCAGAGAAGTTAAGTAACTTGCCCAAGAATGCGCAGTAACCAGCAGCCATGATTTGAAACCACATCTGTCTGACTCCAGAACTCTAGTTCTTTTCAAAAAAGAACACAAGTCCAACGAAGTATTAAACTCTAGAAGCTATTAAACTCTAGAATCATAGGTTCAGGTTCATAGAATCATTTATAACCAGGAGTCAGACACTACATGGGATGACTGGAAAAGCAGGAGACCTAAAAATTGCTACTTTCAGCAAATCACTTAAACCAGCCTCCTCATGTGAAAAGCAGGACTTGAGTGCAGGGCTATTATTATGCCCGTCAAATAGCTGCCTTTGGTGGAGTCTGTTGTTATAGGTCAGTTCCTTTGCATAGCATCGCTAAATATTCTATATATCAGCCCTGGTCCCACACCTACTCTCCTTGGTCCAATGAGACCTCAGTAAACTATAAGAACGCTACACCAAGGTTAATGAGACTTAGAATTCCTGGGCACCCAAGGTCAGCTTAGCCTATGCTGTTGCATGGGGCCTGTGCTTAGTTTAATAATCTGTTGCCCCTGTCTTGCAATTCCTAATAACAGGAGGCCCCACATTTTCATTTTGCACTGGGTCCCACCAATTATGTAACTGTTTCTGCAGGCAAAAATGACAGGCTGGAGAGACTGAGAAAAATACTCTACCATCTCCAATCAGATTGCATGGGATTGAGAATATACACAATGATTTTTTTCTTGAAGTTACTTGAGTGTTGACTCACCTGCCTCCTGGCTATTGAGGGAAAAGAGCTGATCATAGAAAGTGGCTTTGTCCTGTGCATGGTCAGCAAGGTG
Source organism: Talpa occidentalis (assembly GCF_014898055.3). Lineage (NCBI taxonomy): Eukaryota > Metazoa > Chordata > Mammalia > Eulipotyphla > Talpidae > Talpa > Talpa occidentalis. Next base: position 59,704,356 of record NW_023601543.1, on the reverse strand, counting down.
CCTCAGACCCTTCAGGCTGCTACAACAAGATACCACATACTGGGTTGCTTACAAACAACAGATGTTTATTTCTCACAGCTCTGGTGTCCGGAAAACCCAAGTCAAGGCGCCACCAGATTCGGAGTCTGGTGAAGGCCTGCTTTCTGGTTCAAGCCAGCTACTTCTCACTGTGTCCTCTTATGGTGCATGAAGGGAGGGAGTTCTGGAGTTCCAAGGGGTCTTTTCTTTAAAACTCTAATCCCATCCATAAAGGCTCCATCCTCATGACTTAATCACTTCCCAAATGCTCCACCTCATAGTACCACCACCTTGAGTGTTAGGATTTCAACATATGGCTTTTTCGGAGACACATCTATTCAATCTATAGAACATGGTATATGAAAAACACTAAGCATAAAGGGCTGAAAAACAGTCATTATTCAAAGCAAGAATATCTTCTGAGCACTTGTTCTGTGCCCAGTCCTGTGCCAGTTCTTTTTTTTTTTTTTTAAGATTTATTTATTTATTTATACAAGAACCAGGGTACAGGCCAGATGTGTGGGAGGGTGAGAGAATTCACCAGAAAGAGAGTGGGGAGCAGAACAGGCAGACTGACGAAATACACTGCTGAGGGGAGCAGCTGGCACGACAGGAGAGGTCTGCCGTGCCTTATGGGACCCTTGCCAGCCGGCCGGGATCCAACTGGCACTGCAGAGGCTGTGGGCAGCTTCACAGCGCTGCACTCAACCACCTGCGCCTCCAGGGGAGGCCCCCTGTGCCAGTTCTTATAGGGAACAAGAAGGACCACGCTCAGGGGGTTCCCAGCTGGAAAAGAAGTTGGTGAACATATCTATATGGATAACTTTGGGAAGAACTTCAAATGTGGCACACACCTATGGTTCAGTGGTACAGAGATGGAATTCAGAGGGGCTGCTGGAGGCTGGGCTGTCAAGAAGATCACTATGTCAGGGTTGAACTTAGGATCAAAACTGATACGTGGGACTTAGTTACTGCAGGAATGGAACCATCCAGGTCTCAGCCCTAGGTGTGGATGCTTATTTTCCCTCATGTTAGGTCTTATTCTTGACATTGCAGTAGAGTTGGGGAGTATTGCTGGTTGGGTTCTCTGGAAGGGGACAGTAAGATGGAGCTCTGGGTGTGTATTAGTTTCCTGTGGCTGCTATAACAAATTATTACAAAGTAGGTGACTTTATTCTCTCATTCTCCAGGTCAGAAGTCTAAGATGAGTTTCTCTGGGTTGAAATCAATGCTATGGGAAGAATGCTCATCCCTTCTCTTCCAGAATAGGCCAGAATACAACTGTCTCAGAAGATTTTCAGGAAGCTTCATGCATGCCCTTCCAGAAGCTTGGCCTCTCATTTTTACTGTCATGATTGCCCTGGAGATAGCACCCGGAGTAGTCAAAAGGAAAACCCCAAAGGCAACCTAGTACACCATGACATGGACTTTTCTGGTCCATCTTTAAATGTGAGTGAAATGACCAGACGATAGTACAGGATGAGTCAGAGGTTAGCAGGAAAGAACCAGAAGCAGGAGTTTTGGCCTTAGCCCAGTAAGTCTCTCTTTCCCCTGGGCCTCAGTTTCCTTATCTGCAAAGTGAGGCCTGTTAGGCCAGGGATTATGACCTTTATGGTGGTGAGTCAGAGGTAGAAAACAGGAGGCCAACAGAGAGACCCCAGAAGGTACAGGACTGGCAACAAGTCTGGGTAACAAGGCCCCCACCAATGTTTGAATGGTTAAAGCAAGAACAGTACATGGAAGGTCACATACCACCTGGTTAAATATTTTAAAACAGTAAACTGTTGAATAAAATATGTACTATTTGTTGACCATGAGAAGCACTTTTATAATATCCTATGAGGCCAAGTTTGTAGGAAAATTCTCAGGCCCTTTAGCAAATCCAGCACTGGAGCCCTCAATGTGGACAAAGCTGGCGCAGGTCGCTGACTGTAGTTCTGCTGAGAATGTTCTCTCAGTCCCCAACAAACCTCCTGCTCTAGGCACCCTGTGCTGTGCTTGCTTTGAAATCAGTCTTTGCCATTGGACCCTGAGCTTCCCCTACCAGTGACCAAGTGCGGCAGGGATGTAAGGGCCACCCATTCTTGGGAGACACGCAGAATGGCTTCGCGACAACACCCCGACTGCCCGGCCCAACCTTCGTTTGCTCGGGGAAGGAAACCAGCCTAAGAGGCTCTTGCCTGAACCGCCCTCCTCTCTTTTCCTCGGGCTCAGACTTGCAATACAACCTGGTGGCTCTCCCAGCCGTCTCTGGCTCGCTCCCTCCTCCTTTGCTTTGCACAGGCATTTTCTCTAATACAGTCCTTGCCATCCCATCCCGTCTTGACACCTGCCCTCTGAGGACTGGACAGGCACACTGGCCCCCCAGCTCGCCCCCTTCTCTTCCTACTCTGACTCCTTCCCACAGCATGAGATGCCTCGCACACGCACAGGGTATGTCTTGTCCGTGTGTGCCTTTAGCCTAGTCTCCTCACCTCGGGATGAGGGCTAGTTCAGGGGTGCAGAGAGCAGGAAGGGGACCTTTCTTGTCAGCGTCTGATACGGTCTGCACCTTATTGCCTTCCCTCTACACCAGCCCCTGACCTCCGTGGCTCTGTCGCGTTGCCCTGACTGGGCCTGCTTTGGAAACACACTTTGTAAACACTGGGCTGGGAATAGGAAGCCCTTCGGATCTCTGTCTTTTAGACTAACTGGAAAATCTGGTGGAAAACAGAGGCCCCTGACTCTGAAAGAGATCGAGTGACTGTCCACACCCAGGTCTTCTGAGCCCGCCCTGGGGCTCTTCCATGAAATCCCAGCCAGCAGGGCAACTGCGTAGCTGCATGTTGGAAGAGGGGTGCGCCTCAGTCCCTGGGAATGTCTAAATGTCTAAAAGAGAGATGCTTCTTTCAGTCTTGCAGCAACTTGACTCGGGAATGGAGGGCCAAGGATGTTGTCCCTGGAGGCCCGTTAAGCCAGCTCCAGCATCCTCAGTACTTGTCATTATATTTGCAGTCTGGGTAGCGGTAGGCAAATCTGGGGTCACAGGTTCTCAAGGGCCTCAAGATGTCCTTCAGTCGGCTGCCAGCCCCGAGGACCTCGTGGTCAGGGCGGGTGCCTTCCCCGCACTGAGTGAGTGTGGCATCTATCTCTTCCTGCACCAGGGATGGAAACTTCCCTTGGAGAAGTCGAGGCAGCACCCGACGACACACTAGCACCAGGCTTTGCTTCTCAGGGACGGTGTCACAGGAGGGCAGCTTGGCCTGACAGTCAGAAACCAGGCAGCTAAAGATGTCTTTATTCTCTCCTGTCCTGGCGGCTGCTTGGCTGCCTAGAAGAGAAATGGGGAATATTACACACATTGCAACCTGTGCTCCCTGGGGGACGCATTGCTAATTACAATTGTTGGGAGAAGTGTTTTAGTCTCTTAGCACCTCCCATCACCAGGAGACCTAGGGTTCAGGGACAGGTTGAGGTCAAGACGTGGAAAGCCCACTTACCCCTCTAAGAAGTTGGGCTCCTAATTGCAGGGCTCACATCCGTATTGTGCTTCTCCCACTATTATTACTGAATTAGGAAACTCAGGAAATTACTAGGACCAGTTTCATTTTCCTTTTTAAAATAGAAAGTCAGGAGAAAGAAGAGGTAATCTAGAAGATGCACTTCTTAACAGTTGTAGCAAGACCACCTTACCACTTAGTGGTTTACACAGTCTGCATATTCCGGATAAGTCTCACTTCTTCTGAGTGGACTCTTCTTAATAAAAGCAAATCAGAAAATGAGTAAGTTGTTTTAATTGGTCTATATTTGTAGACCTTCTTATATAAACAGTATCAGAAATTGGAGAAGAAAATCCTTTGTCTTACTTATTACGGGGACCAGAAAATTAGATCACCCTTAGAGATTGGGACGTTCAAAGGATTCTAGAACCCTGGATGTGCCTGTGCACTTAGAAACACGAATCATGTATACACCTCGCTGGGTGCCAGGTTTTTAAATTTGAAACTTTATGAAAAAAGCGAAAGTGCCAAAATGGATCATAAAATGTACCAGTGAATCATCCAGATATTTCAGTTTCAGATAAAAGCTAAAAGCATCTGGTGAGAGAGGCTCTGAGGGCACGATGGATCCCAGGATGGTGCGGTGAGGAGGGGCAGGCAGGTCCCCAGCCCACCCACACGGAATTGGACTGCGATGTCTCCGAGCGCGCTTTGGAGGCCACCAAGCAAAATCCCCCCTTCTCAACATGGACAAGATCATGCACCGTGCTCCTTCAGAGATGGAGTTGGATCAGAGACTCAGAATGGGGACAGGGACATTTTTACCTGCCACCTGACATTGCCTGAACCCGGGCTGCTCTCACTGTGACAGAGACTGGAAAGGCCCCATGGTCTGCTGCCCAGTCACCCCTTCCTAGCTCCTGCCACTCTGACTTCCTCTCTGACAGCTGCTCCATCAGGCCCATGCTGGGTACCTTCCTGCTTGTCGATGACACCCAGTGCGCTGGCATCTCGGATGAACAGATGCCCGTTGTTAAAGATGCCAAACATGCCTGCGTCAACGTGGGTGAAGTAGAAAAAGTAGTTCAAGTCGTTGCTCCTCAGAGACTCCAGGACACCGAGGAGCTGGTAAGCCAGGTCGGCTGCCTGGTCTGGGGGTGCACCATAGAATTCCTGCAGCGGGCTGGTGCCGATGCTGACCAGGAATCTGCCACAGGAGCCCAGGTACTTGGGCAGTGGCCATCCCTCAGCGCCAGGGAAGATCTGCCGAGCCAGAAGGAGGAAGCATTAGCGGATTCCAGAGAACAAGTCACGGGAACAGCTCTGTCTTTGCCTGTCACCAGGAGCACACAGAAAGGCCAGCCTTCCGCAAGCACCCTCTGTCTCAAAACATAGCCGACCTTTTCTTACACCTCTTGGAAGAGGGCGCCCCTTTTTTATTCCACCGTTGGTGGAGCCATTTAGTAAAAGACACTTTTGTTTTCACACAGTGGATTGCATTTCAGTGGCATTTCCCACACCGAGGTAACTTGCCAATGAACTTGCTGAGATTTTACATGGTATTCAGAATTCAGGACTATATGCTGATGTGAAGAATTATATAGTTGAAAAAATATGAGTAGCATTTGAGATTTCACAGAGATCACTGCTGAGGAAGAGGCCATGGAGAAAGAAAAAGAGGGTCAAGTTTAGGTTGATTTAAAGAAAAATATTTTTAAAAATGATAGTGCTGATACCTCTTCCTGGGACATGGCAAAAACCATGAAGGGGAAGAAAGTGAAAATCAAAAAAGAAAGTGAAAATCAAAATCAACAAACAACTATGAACCAGAGACACTCTATGGGGGGTGGGGGGCGGGGAGGGGAGGGATTGGGGTCAAAATAAGGGGGTTGCAATTGTATGGGGAATATAAAAATAAAATTTATTAAAAAAAAAAAAAAACCGTGAATGTCCGCGGGACCCGGGGCTCACTCACCTGGCTGGGCTAACTACGCGCTCACAGACCCTCCCACTACCACAGCTTTGCGGGTCTTTTCTGTCTCCTTGTAAGAACTTCAGACTCGTGGATCTCTTAGATGAAAGAGGGAGGAGGGAATCCTGGCCAGTCTTTTCTTGACTACTTATCGGAGCAGCCGTATTTAGAATGGTGTTTGTTTAAACTATGGGAGACATGACCGAAACTAGTAATACTTAGCACTGTTTTTTCTTATTATCCTTCTTAAATAGGTGAAGTCACCCCCTCTCTGATGATTTTCCCTGGTTTTCTACCCATTAAAATCCATCTATCACATTCCAAAGAGCCTTTTCTTGCTCCCTGGCCCACCATTTAAAATGCCAGTGTTACCACATGTGTTTTAGCAAAAAAACACACAGGCCCTGTAGTCAGGCAGCTCTGGGTTTGGGTTTTATCGCTGACACTGGCTAAGTGACTTTGGACAAGTCACTTCATTCCTGAGCCCCGCGTACCTCATCTGGAAAAAGGGTCAATAAAATGTTCTTGGGAGTTTGTTGAGTTGTCACGAGCGTTAAATGAGATGATGATGGATAGCATTCAACACCATGCCTGGCACATAGTAGGTGCTCAAGAAATGAGAGTTGTTCTGTATTTAGCCATCGCCCTTTTGCTCAATAATATGGAATCATTATATAATTTGTATATAATCACATATACATTCATATCTATATGATTGGCACAAAAAACTAGGAAGTGAAAAAAGGAGCAGGAAGAGGAGGAAGCGTAGAGCGATGAAGAGGAAAAGAAAAGGAGAAAAAGCGGAAGAGGACTAAGAGGAGGAGGGATCGCACATTGAATTGTAACTAATCTTTATTATTAATTGTATATGCTTATATATTATATAGAGCCATGTAAATAATTATTTTTATATAATTAATTACAATGATATTAACTGTCTTCCTCGTGGCTTCTTCCTCCCCCACCTGCACTTTCACTCTCTCCCCTTCCTCCTCTCCCTTCTCCTGCCCCTTCCTCCTCCGGCTGGTCCCCTCCCCCCTCTCCTCTCCTCCTCCCCCTCCCTCCGCCTCTCCCTTCTCCCTTCCCTTTTCTGCTCTTCCCTCCGCTCCGCTCCATAGTTCCTTTTGTGCTCCTTCTGCGAGTGCCCTGAGTTTTGGGGTTTGGGCTGATGGCTGGGACTGGGCGCCACCTTGCTGTGGACGTTGGCTGACTTGCTCCGTGCCCGCGTCTAGACTGGAGGCTGCGTGAAGGCCGCCCGCTGTGCCTGGCCCGCGCACCAGCGCATCCCCAGGCCCCGGGGCGCTGTCCTGTCCTTGGCCCTTCAATCCTCTACTGACGAACGTTTCCGTCACTTCCAGTTTTTTCTCCTTTCTAAGCATCGCTGCGGTGCCCATGTCCGGGTGGGCCGTTCTTCGGCTTCGCAGCAGCCCCTGAGCTCGCGTCAATCTCACTGCTCTCGCAAGCACGGGCCAAAGTTGTCTTCCTTCACAAAGCCCTTCAGGGCCGGCTCAGGGACCATCGGTGGCTGTCGTCCCCCTCCCCGTGTCCCTCTCGAGCTCCCGAACCTCTTCCTTGGGCAGCAACCAGGCACTGACCCACGGCAGCAGCCAATTCACAGTTACCAAATGCCATAAAGGTGCTAAGAGGGGCTGATGGCCCCAAGGCATGAGCGCTCAGTCCAGGCTTTGGCCGCCTCTGAGTCCTGTGCGAACACCCCTCCCCCCACAGGGCCCCCTGGGGTCACTGTACCTGTAGGAGGATGGGATGTGGGTTGACAGCCAGCGTGTAGAGCAGACGCAGCTTGTCACGGTCTGTGAAGTGGTCCATGAAGATGCTGCCAGCGTCAGCCACCTCAGCGTAGCGCCGGACCACGCGGTCCAGGAGTCGCTGTGACGGGCAGCGCAGGAGGGGACTGGGCAGGCCCTGTGGGACAGGGGAAAGGCAGTCGGCGGGGGGGGGGGGGGGGGGGGGGGGGAAGGGGAGACCTTGGGTTCTGGAGCCAAGTGGGCTCTGGCAGGACCCGCAGCTGGGGAGGGTGATGACTGGGTGCCGGCTGAGCGTTGCAAGAGGAAGGGGAAGAAGAGAGCGAGCCCCAGGAGACTAGTCAAGTGGTGCTGGACTTTGGAGGGGAAAAGAGGGAGCCCCCTGGAGCGGAGGCCACTGAGTTGTTCAGGAAGTTAAGGTAAGTGGCAGTGGGCAGCTAGCTTACTCTCAGCAGGCAGCAGAGGCCTTGGAGGCCTGCGTCTCCGCCACCATCACACTGCCCAGCCCTTCCATATAGTGCTAGTCTCAGGCCGAATGGATGGAACTGGCCCCCCTACAAGTGGCCTTTTTGATTTCTTCCAGCATTTCACCAGTTATAGCGCCACGCGTCATTACCTACTGCTTTGTTCTTAGGAAGATAGGGATCTATTTTCCATTACCTTCTAGGCCTTCCCAATACCTTTCTCCTCACTGAACAATAACAACGAACCTTCTAGAAGAAAAGAAACAGTTAAGAACAGGTCCTGGGTTCCCTCTGTGGACTCAGCCCTACCACCCACAAGCTACTCTGGATCTCTGTACCTCCAGTTCTCGTCTAAAGTGGGGGTACTAGTAATAGCACCCTAAGCAGTTCATGGGATCAACTCAGTTAATAGATATAAAATACTAAAGTAGCATCTGGTGAGCAGAAAGAACACAATGCTATCTACGCTTATTAAATGAAAGAAGTGTAAATTGCGGGCCCTGCGAGTAAACATGACCTGTAAGTTCCGAGAGGCTGCCTTCGAAGATCACACACACCAAGGTCTGCAAGTCCCAGGGCAGAGTGACTGTGGAACATGCTTGTTGGCTGCCTGCCTAGCGGGAGTTCTGGCTGAGCGAGCCGCTGGGGTAGGTGGCTAAGGGCAGTCTGAAGAGCCTTGGCACCCTAGCAGGGAGCAGCCAAGCAGCCCGGGGCCCTGGTATCCCTTGGGTGGGGGGCAGCAGGGTGGAAGGACCTCGAAGGCCTTTGAGGTTAGAGAGGGCACGGACGGGCAGAGTAGACTGCCCAGCCATCCTGATGTTTTGGGGTTGAAGTTTCCTGGGTTGCACTACCACAGGATCACAGCTGGACTGTGGCTGGGGGCAGAGTATGTTCTGCCTGTGGCCCAGCACAGATTGGCAAAGAATAGTATGGGTGGTTGTCAAACTGCCACAATCAGGGTGCCGGATGAGCTCCTGGACTCCTCAGAGAGATGGTGGGGTTCGGGGTGTCAGGATTCTGGAGTAGGCACGATGGGATGTTGCTGAGCTTGCCTGTCAGGGCTTAGATGACCCCCCATACCCCGCAACCACCCCAGAGGGCTGAGAGCATAGGCACACAGCGCAAGGAGAGAAAATTAAAGGACTGTCCATTTTTGTGCCTCAGAGTCCGTGAGTGCCTGATCCATGTGTGCTCCATGCTTTGGGAGAGTTTCTAGAGTAGTGGGGACCAAGCCATTGTGTTCCGGGCAGTGGGCTGGGTTATTTCACATGCGATAGCTTCCTTCGTCTTCCTAGGCACCGCTCGAGGCAGGTGCTCTAATCAACCCCATTTTGCAATTGAGGAATTGAATCTGCTATGGATGCATGTTTGTTCCCCATAACCAGCCCCTACCAAAACCATAGCAAGCAAACCAATGCCATGTGCTCTATAGAAAATGCTTTCCTACTCTTCTCTGTGTTATTTAAGCCTGATTCTCCTCTGGCTTCTATGCCAGGCTTGATCTTGGTCAAGTGTAAGGCCTCTGTTTCTTCCAGATGTGCTGGACTGAAAACCACATGTATTCACACTTCAGCATTATAATCCTATCCAAAATGCCAAAGTCTTTTAAAATTAGCTGAGATTTTTTTTCAAAAGCAAGAAAGATAGCTTTAAAAGCTGTATTTAGGATTTGGATATATGCCTGCACTAGCACCATTTTTTTCTTCTTCTAGGGAATAGATCATTCTGGGATTTCTAGTTCTGATAATAACAGAATAACTTTTATCAGACTCAGCCATTCTGCTGTAAATAGCACTAGAAGCTGGACAAAATATATACAACTATGTGCAGGCGTTCAACGGACATAGGGTAATGATCCTTGTAAGAAAGGATGAACATGAGATGAGTCCCGTATTCACACTCTCTTTTTTCCTTAAGACCATTTTCCAAGGTGCAATTCAGGATGTTGCTAGATAGAGGAAGCAGCAGTGGTGGGCGGGCCTGCCAGAGTAGCCGATCTTGGAGGACAGGGTCTTGTAAAGGAGAAAGGCACAGAAAAGGAGCCTGAAGAATAGGTGAAATAATTCCCCTTCAATCTTAGGCTAATTCCTAAACCTCATAGGAGTAGGATGGGACACTAGAGAGGTAGCAGAGATCCACATGAGAAGGCTCTATCATGGAGCAGAGATCTCAGAGGCTGCATAGTGCTGGTGAGATGATGGCTGGAGTCTGGACGAGACACATTAGTGAGCGCTCTGGGCTTTCAATAGAACCTTAGAAAATCCACATTCTAGCAGCAAAGGACCATGTAGTCCTAGGATTAAGAACAAAATTGAAAGCGACCTGCACTCACAACGTCTAAAATCACTCTCAACAGGATTAAGGCAGTGGTTTTCACCTGGGGGCAATTTTTTTCCCCCAGGGGATATTTGACAACATATGAAAACAATTTTTGTTTCTGTTGTCACAACTGGGAGTGTGACACCGTTGGCTTCTAGTGAGTCCGTTGGCATCTAGTGGGTCAGGGTCAAGGACACTGCTAAACATTCCACAATACACAGGAGACCCCACCCTCTCCTGAAGCCCCCCAAAACATTGATCCAGTTCAAAATGTCAATAGTTCTGAGTTTGAGAAGCCCTGGATTTAGGTTTATGTGAGCCATTTAATTGGCTACTGGAACAACAATCAACAATCTTAAAAAAATTAACATAATTCAGAACCTCTACAATGTATTATCCTTAAAATCCAATCATCAATAAAAACTACCAAAAATTGCAAAGAAGCAAGAAAAACTAATTGATAATTAAGAAAAAAACTATAGAAGTAGAACCAGAACTGGAGATAGTCCATATGTTAGACTTAGCAAATGTGGGATTCAAAGTAATTATGATTAAACTTGTAAGAAAACAGAGGAAAAGTCATAAAATTAATGAAAATGAGAGAATTTCAACAAGGAATTAGAATCCATAAAATCAAATAGACATTCTAGAAATACAAAATGCAGTATTTGAAATAAAAAACTTACTGACTGAGTTTAACGTTAAAAGAGACAAACAGCACAAAAGAAAACATGAGAATAACGAACTATAGATGAGCGATAACATAGTAAATGTTATTAGAAGTAAATAAGTACATACCTTTATAACCATAGAATAATCAGGATGCTCAAAGCACTAACCTTAAAATAGTTAACAAACTGGACTTCAATGAAATTTAGAATTTCAGTTCATCAAAAGATACAACTAAGAGAGTGAAAAGGCTAGTCTGGGAGGAGATATTTGTAGCAAAGAACTTATAGCCATATGAATATATCTTTTACAAATCAATAAGATAGATGGATGACCGAATTAAAAGCAAACAACTCTGTTACAAAAGATGAAACCAAAGTCTCCAATAAATACACAAAAATGTCTCTATATTATTAGCTTTGAGAAAAATGCAAATTCAGACCACACAATGAGATACTGCTAGACAGCCACCATGATGACTAACACGAAAAACTAACAATATCAAGTGTTGATAAAGATGTGGAAAAATGGAACTCTCTCTTTTATTACTTATAACAGGAAATCAGTACAACCATTTTGAAAAACTGGTTCTAGCTACTAAATCTGTTCATATGTACATGCTGTGTTTTCATTTCTATATGCTTATATTCACCAATTGACATATATAAGAATGTTAGCAACTGCTTGAATTCACAATCACTCTAAATACAACCCAAATCTTCATCAAGAGTAGAATGAATCAAGTGTTGCAACATCATACAATGGAATCTTATACTGCAATGAAAAAACAAGCTATGGATTCTTACAACAATATGGATAAATAGCATGATAACATGTTGAGTATATACTGTGGGATTCAAAACCAGGCAAAACTAATTCCTGGTGATTTAGGTCAGAATAGTAATCATTGGGAATGGACAGGGTGATCATCTGTGCCCATTTGAAGGATTTCCATGGATTGGGCCTTTCAGTGATAAAACCAGCATAGTCTCAAGAAAATTAGATAGGAAGGGGATATTAAAAAACCTTCAGAGGTTCTAGAAAGATTCAGTTTCTTAATGTGTATGGTGGGTACATGAGTGAACATTTATAAAAATATACCTAGCTGTATAGTTAAGATTTGTGCATTTAATTATACAATTTATACTTTGACTTAAAACGTAAAAAAGACATATTTTACAGGTACAAAAAAATGAAAAACCTTTTGAGTAGAGCCATGGGGAGAATTTTGGTGAATAACAAAATGAAGGTACACTTTCATTCTTAATGTTTGCCTGTCTTTGTCAAGTGTTGGGCCTTTGATCTGAAAAAGGTGGAGCAAAAAGTGAGGAATAGGAATGGGAAGCCATAATGTGTAAAGGAACGCTTCATCGTTCTGAATGAGTTTTCCCTCCTGGAACATTAGTAGCAACCTTGCAAATGATGTTGCTGAACCGCAGGCAGTGAATGTAGAAAGCATGAAAGGAGTAAAAAACCATTTCTGATATTCAAAGGAGCAAGAGGATAGATTTCATTAATTAGTGATTAGTGGACTGTTTCTGGATCATAGGGAATATTCTAACACAGGTTATTAACAGGATGATTTGTGCACCTTTAGAAGAGGTAGTGACAAGGAATTACTGAGGATTCAATTAATCAAATCATTCTAGACTAACAACTTTTTTCTTTGAATTAGTTATTTGATATCTGAAAAGAATAATGCAAATGATTTAGAATATGTAGACTTTAGTGAGGCAGTAATTCTCATGATAACTTTATAAAGGAGATGGGGATGTGAGAGTTTGGCTGCATAGAAAATTAAGATGATTAGTAGCTGGTTAATTGAGTTTACCTAACAATTAATGGATTAATTTTCAAAGAATAAGAAGATTTTCTCTTTGGTTCTGTTCTGTTTTACTTTTGTAAATTAATAACTAGGACATAGATAGAAGTTGTGCTCATCAAAATTAAGATGATATGTAGTTAATGAACAATGATGTAAAAAATAAAAAAATTATTAAAAAAAGATGATATGTAGTTGGGGGTGATAGTAACTATGACAAGTAACAGAATCAAGTTGACAGACTAGATTAATGGATTTAATCTAGAATCATATTGAATGGGATAATTAAAAGCTTCTGTTCTTAAAATTAAACTTAGCTGCAGAAGAGGTTGAAGTTTACACATTTTATATGCATCCATATAGGGGAATGACTAAGATTTGAAAGAAAATTGCAGATGTTTAGTTAGACTGGGAAGTCAGGATTTAGGAGGTGAATGTATGGACAAAGGAGGGGAAATGTTACATGTAACCCCAATGGTGTTGAAATAATTTAACAATTTAAATGAGTGAAAGAACATATAAGAAGACAGATTTGAAGTGAACTTCCTAATTATCTGTTCAAAGGAGGAATAAGCTGTTTTTGAAGTTAGTAACTTTCCCCTCACTGTATGATAGGACAAAATATGTACATATTTTGAGTTTAAATTGGTGAACTTTCAAGTTTCAAACCCAAGCATCTATGACATATGTATGGTTGAGTGGGCAGAAATATATTTTGATCTTTGACAAATTCCTATACTGTTCTGTCATATGCTCTTTTATATATAAACCAGGGACAAATGTATTTATTTCCTATTTGGTCCACCGACAAGGTATACATCTAATCTTCCATAGAATTCTTGGTAATCCATGTAAAAGCTAAGAAAACTGGGAAATTTTTTAAATTGTTATAGGTAGCCCTGAATGAGGACCAAATTGACATGCAGGTCCCCATTTTTATATTATTCCTTCACATTAATGACTAAACTTGTATCAATTGTCTAACACTACATTGGGTGGATTTCCAGTTTTCCTCTGAGCAGTGATTTGGCATAGGTTACATCATGGAGTCCTGTAAACGAGTTAATAAGTCTCTACCCTGTTTCAAATAACCTTTGCCACAAAAGCTGGAGCGATGAAGTTTCAGAGGTTTTAACCCTAAACAGATACCATGATTCAGAGACTTAGTTGTTTCAAAACTCAACAATTTCATGACTGGAAGTGAAACAGGAGCACCATGGCTGTGCAGCTGCAGGGAGTGCCTGGGTTTGATGGCCTATCCTGGTGCCAGCTGGGTTTGAAGACCTGACCCAGAGGGAGTTGTGGAGAGAGAGAGGCCTGCAGTGCATGCAGCCCATGGGCAACTCCAAGTTTCAGTGCTGGCAACCTGGGCTGCACCGTGGCAGTTCCCCAGCCAGCCTGGCAGGCTCCAACATCAGCAATGGCAATGAGTGCCTGCCCGAGTTCAGCATAGGTTGGGTCTGGACAGTTGATGGGGATTCACTTTTTTTTTTGATCATATATAGTTTTATTTTTTTCAAGCAAATCTTTTAAAAGATCTATGACATCCAAAGGAGTGACATCAAATTTATTTTTAAATCCACATGGGAAAATATTGAAACATCTGTGTTTTATTAATAATATGTTTAATGCTTTATGAATGATATGTTTAATGTTTTAGTACATTATAAACATATCAGTTCATAATATGCTAAGTACTTGCGGTTATGCTAGTGCTGTTGACTTTATTTTATTTTTTTTTCAGATAGGAAGTTTTTATTTTTTATTTTTTTTCTACCCCTATGTTTATTGCAGCACTATTTACAATAGGTAAAACCTGGAAACAACACAAATGCTCTGAAATAGATGACTGGATCAAGAAGATGTGGTACATATACGCAATGGAATATTATTCAGCGATCAAAAAAAGATAAACACATGCCATTCACAGCAACGTGGATGGAACTAGAAGGAATGATGCTCAGTGAAATAAGCCAGAAGGAGAAAGAAAAAATATCGGATAGTTTCACTTATAATGGGAAGATAGGGGAACCAAATAAGACATCAGTGTAAAAAAAATAGGAACAGTACAAAACACAACAAAGCAAAAACAGACAATTATAAACCAGAGACATCCTGCAGGGGAGGAGGAGGGAGAGGGATCAGAGGGAGGGAGGGAGGAGCACAGGGGACTGAGGTGATGGTGCACGGGTGCCTCGGGGAAGGAAATTCTATGGGGACCACACCTGAGGGGGTGGGGCGAAGCAAATATTGTTTAACAATAAAAAAAAATGGGGATTCACTTTTAAATGCCATGCTGGAATTGTAAATGGACCAATGAGTACTGAAAGGTGGGTCCCCAGAAGGGGATATAAGCTAAGGTTCCAGAGGGCTTGAGACACATTTGTTGGGACTTAGATCTTTGCAGACAGATTTGTTGTGGAGATTCATGGGGCTCTGATTTCCTCTTCAAACTGCAGCCTGACCTCTGCTTCTGTGCCTGGTCTCTGAAAGAGCTATCTGCTGTTGGCTTATGCCAACAGCTCCCTAAGAGCTATGGCACTGGTGTTTCTGCCATCAGTGCCTGCTGACTTGTGACCTGCACTGTTGACCTGTGCCCAGCCATCTCTAAGAGCTCCCCTGCTTCCCATCCTCCACCACTGCCTCCTGATACTTCCAGCACTATTTGGTCTGGCGTCTGGTACTGTCCAGTTCAGCCTTTGGGCTGCTGCTGCTGCTGGCTGCTGTGGTGCCACTTCAGCAGCACCACCCGTGGTCACCTCCAGCTGTCACTGTGACTGGGATTCTGGTCCACCACTTACTGTCGTGCCACAAGCTAGCTCCAGGCTCTCATCAAAGGGATAATTCCATCTCAGGAGCAGCCTTTGGTTTGGAACTGGGCACTGTGAACACTATCTGGGTTAGGACAGCTGACCATTTGTGGCCTAAAAACTTTTTCCTGTTTTATAAACCCTGTTGTTGCTGCACCCTGAGCTTGAGTGGTGTCTTGCAATTGTGAGTGCACAGGTGAGAACCCACGGACAATGACCTAAGCCTTTAGACTATTTTAGGAGGTAAGAGTTGGCTATGGGGGCTCACATCTGTGCCATATTATCTCTAGCTGGATCCTCAAATTCCCATGGGCCCTTGCAAGAGCCATAGAGAAGTTCTCCTGTCTCATAGTCCTGATGTGCCTCTGAAGGTATTCTGCTTTTTGAAGACCATTCAGCCAGAGGGTGTGTGCTGATATTCTGGGATTTGCCCTATGTGAGATCACTGAGGCACTTTTAGTTGCTTAAATTTCTTATTTTTTTTTTAAAAAGATTTATTTATTTATTTATACAAGCACTGGGTACAGTCAGAAGCGCGGGAGGGTGAGAGAATTCACCAGACCCAGAGCAGGGAACAGAACAGGCAGACTGATGAAGAAACACACTGCTGAGGGGAGCAGCGGGTGAGGCAGGAGAGGTCTGTTGCACCATGTGGGACCCTTGCCGACAGCTGGGGATCGAACTGGAGCAGCAGAGGCTGCGGGCAGATTCGCAGCCCAACGCTCAACCACTGCACCACCAGGGGAGGCCGTTACTTAAATTTCTTTTTCCACTAATAATCATTTTATCTTTGACTCCAATGTTAAAGGAGTATAAAACAGTATAGCCACCAATCAGCTGTCTTTCTTTTCAGCATCAATATAGGCATGCTATTTTTTCAGTAATGAATGCAACTTTTTGGAAAGGTCCTTGATCTGGTAGCTCGTGAGCGATAAAAATATTTATATTCTCAAAACTGGCTGTGACTTCAATATAAAATTTCCATCTTCATTCAAATACTTCATATAACCTGCTTTGTATCAGAATGAGTCAAATATAGTCTCCCTCCCACACTGTGATGTCATCTCCCAGAGTTCAGGGAGCTTGTCTCGGACAGCTTCCTACCCTCCTACCCAGGGCCTAGCATAGATTCTGTAAGCTCCCCTTAAACATTTGAATTAAACTTAAGCAAAACTGAATTTTACTGTTTAGGAGTTACCTTTAAACCCATATTATGGTTAAACAATTAACATGCATTTTGGTTAATTTGCTTATTTTCCTTACTTACCCATTTAAAAAAATAATTGAAACATCGCAAGTAAAATTGCCAGCCATCCTTGTTTCAACAAAGCTGCCTGAACACTCTATGCTGCCATCTAGCGGCCATCTAGTCAGTTCCCACTTGAGGAAGGGCCAGGCACTGTCTTTGGAGTTGTGTCACAAGTGGCTGCTAGTAGCAGAGGGGATGAGAAGGGGACATGATGAAGCATATGTGCTTCCTCTCATTAGTCACGTGCTGCTGAGGGTAGCTGCCATCTTGCACTGGCCATTATAACAGAGCCAGCCTTCTTCGTGGTTTTGTGAACAGGCAGGTAATGATAAACTCTTGCTGGCTGTCTTGGCTGTGGTTCTGTTTGTGGACTAATAATTTAGGCTGTGGGATATTTCCATCAGAACATTGCAGCTTTTAGAGGAGAAAAGTCATAGTTTAATTAGCATAAATGCCACACACACACACACACACACACACACCCTGCATTGTTTTATATTCTTGATGATTCCTACTCCTCTCCTGCCCCCTTCACTGCCCGTGGTCCAAGACAGTGTCCCTAATCAAAATTACACACTTGTTCCTGAGGGATGGGAGCCGTGGTCTCCCTGGCTCAGCCTCTTAAGTTGATTACCCGGACTTTTCATTCAAGTGGACAGGCCGTCAAAGCCTGAGACCCCTGCAACAGCTAGATCCCTCTTGCTTTCAACTTCCTTTTATTTCTTCATTTCCCCTCTCTTCTCTTGCCTTGACAGTTCTCTGTGCAAACCTGTGAATTTCTTCGATCCCTTTTACTTTCCTCAAAAACACACAAGCAGACACACGCAGATGTGCACAGTTGAGGGCTCTGGCCTAGATCCCTGCTGGAAAGAGGTTCTTGAGGGAATCAGGGAAAACCCACTGAAGTCTTGCATTGAGAGACTCCCCAGGGCTGGCTGCACAAGTAGGCTGAGTTGGCTTTGGGCCATCTGGTATGAGTCGAAGGATGAGGCAAGTCTCTCTATCACCATCCTACAATCTCTCTCCAGTTTGTCCCTGAAACGCCCATATAAATAGAAAACCATAAGAAATGAGGACTCGTGTCTGGAAGCTTGTCAGGACAATGGGCCAGTGCTGTTGCGCTAAATCTGGAATGAATGGTCACTCAGAAATAGGATTCACCTCATATTCTAGCTGAGGTCATGGCAGGAACTGCTTGCTTGGAAACTGTTGAGAAGGATTCTGGGACACTAGTTGGGAGCGGGGAGGAGTCCAGGGGCATATTAGGAAGGTCTCAGATAGCTATGGGATAGGCTAGTGTGGAGCATTACAATATCGGCTTCACACACAAATGGTTTCTTGGAGGGTTAACAGTGAAATGGTATTAGCTGTTTACATCCTCATGTGAATTAAATTATTATATTTGCTGCTCATCTCCCCTCAAGGTGCTAAGGGAATGGAGTTACAGGATTGGGGAAGGTTTTCTTTTATGGCTTATTCTTTTTTTTCTTACCAAGGTAAAATCTACTTAACAGAAAATTCACCATTTTAACAATCTTAAGATGCACAAATCAATGGCCTTTAGTACACTCACAAGGTTGCGCGAGTGTCACCATGATACATTTCTAGATTTTTTCATCACCTCAAAAAGAAATCCTGTACCCATTTAACAGTCACTCCTAAGTCTCACCTCACATTAACCCCTGGCAACCACTAATCTGCTTTTTGTCCTATGGATTTTCCTATTCTGCCTATTTTCTATCAGTGCAGCCATACAATATTTGATGTTTGGGGGGGGGGTCTGGCTTCTTTCACTTAGCATAATGTTTTCAAGGTTCATCCATGTTGTAACACGTGTCAGAACTTCATCCCTTCTTGCCATATAACATTTTGTTTATTCATTCATTAATTGATGGATACTTGGGTTGTTTCCACCTTTAGATTATTATGAATATTGCTGTTATGAATATTCACATACAGCTCGTTTGAACACCTATTTTCAGTTCTTTTGGGTGGATGGGTTGGGTTTCCCCCTCCCCCGCTGCTTCACCTTTGGTGACAATGAATCCATTTAAGCTGTGACAGGTGAGTTTTGCGAAGAAGAATAGAGCAGGAGTTTGGGTGTTGCCTGGATGAGGCCAGGGTGGAAAGGGTACGGAACACCTTGGGTATGCTGCGGAGTCCTAAGGCAAAGCGTCTCTGGAAATGGAAGGAGGCAGGGGAGGAGCCACAATAGGATGGTAATGACCTTGAGCTTGGTGGATGGAAGAGGAATGGGGCTTGTCCAGAACTTGCAACATAGCTGCTGATCTGTACCTGTCTTTTATTTTATTTTTTAAAAAGATTTATTTATTTATTTATACAAGCACTGGGTACAGTCAGAAGCGCAGGAGGGTGAGAGGACTCACCAGAGCCAGAGCGGGGAGCAGAACAGGCAGACTGACAAAATACACTGCTGAGGGGAGCAGCGGGCGGCAGGAGAGGTCTGCGCGCCATGTGGGACCCTCGCCTGGTGGCCGGGGATCGACCCGGAGCTGCAGAGGCTGCGGGCAGCTTTGCAACCCAGCGCTCAACCGCTGCGCCACCAGGGGAGGCCCAATTTACCTGTCTTTTATAAGGAAAGGAAAAATGTCTGCTAGAGATGAAAAGGTGGATGAGGAGAATGCTTGAGAAAAGTAAAAATGGTTATGGCTTGGCTGTGTTTTAACAGGGTGTTGTTAATGGATTTTTTTTTGGCAGAAAGAAAAAAAGCTTGTTTAGCTGCCTGTGACTGCACGGTGACAAAACGGGTAGAGCAAGTTTTAGCACAACAAACTGAAGAAGGTGGCCTATGTAATGGTAGGAGTGGCGGTGGTGGTGGTGATGGTGGTGGTGGTGATGGTAGTAAAATAATGCTGCCAGATGTTTCTACAGTGATGGACTGTTTCTAAAGGGTCTACAATCTGTAAGCTCCTCAGCGTGACTAAATCAGGTAGAGCAGGCACGATTCACTGCCATTTGAGAAACAGAAAATGAAGGCATACACCTGGGGATCGTAAGCACGTGCTCAGTTATCGGGGTTTGTTAAATAAGTGAAGTAGAGTCATACCAAGTCAAAGAATGCCAGAGCTGGGATGGTCTTTGAGATTATACAGAAGCTACTCCCCAGCGCAGTTTTGGAGGAGGAGGGTTGGGGCAGAGTGGGACAGTGCTGGGTTTAAGTGTCAGGTCAGCTAGTCAGAGAGTAAAGGACCCACGTTCATAGTCTGTCCTCTGTCCCTATACAGAGTGACATCATAACACCCACTGCGTGTTCTTACCCCACTGGGCCGCAGACTGCTGGAGGGATGGAGCTTGTGTCTGATTCATCTTTGTGTCACCAAGATAGAATACAGTCACTGAAACTTGTTTGGTTCCTGCCCTGTCAAAGCCACTTCATTTCATGACATTATTGTGTCCCACTTGGGCACAACTCCCTTTCTCCAAACTGAGCGTGAACTGGAATTGGATAGATACCCCCCACCCTTGTCCCTCTGCAACCCCCCCCCACCGCCCCTCCCCGGCCAGCACACTCACCTGCACCAGGTCCGGAGTGAGGCGCTTAGCCTGCAGCCATTTCTGGAACCTCCCTGTCTTCCGTAGGATGCGCTCTATGCTGCAGGTCTTCGGGGCTGCTGCCGAGGCACAGATTCTCCTGTCTGAGATCTCATTTTGGTGTTTGCTGATCAGCCTCGAGACCTCCACAAGGCGCCAGGTTTTGGAATCATCTGAGTAATTTGCAGGGTAAGAAGGCAAGTGGTCGGGAGATAGTCGGAGGTGGGAAGCCAGCCAGTTGTCAAACCTAGAAGAATAGCCTTTTAGGATCCCTCTGGGAGCTGGAGGGATGCAGCAGGGGCTAAGCAAGGACTAGACACAGTGCCAGAGCCAGAAGTCAGCAGAGTCCACGCAGGGAGACGGGACAATGTCTAACCGATCCATTTCTCCTTCGACTGGGGTGCTCCAAACCTTTTCTGTGAGAGGACTATTTTTGTTTCTTCAGACATTGGGAAGTGTAGATGTGATGTCAGAAAAAGTGAGGGAGATACACGCCAGACACAAACTTGATCATTTTCATGTAACTGGCAGGAAAGAGCTAACCATCATTTTCTGAACTTCTACTGTATGTAAAGAGAACAGCTTCACGCATGCCGGTATCTTGGATTCTCCTGCTACACCACTCCCACTTTACAACAGTGGAAACTGAGGCTTATTAGAGCTTCAGTACCTTGCCCAAGATCACACAATACTCTGCCAAGCAGGGTTGCAAACTCAAGGCTGTCTGTCAGCAAAACCCATGATCTTTCCCCTTCCCTGAACTGGTTCCAGCCACTGCCCACCCTCTAACCAATGGCTGGGTCTTGGAAGCAGAGTTCTTGAAGAGGCTTCTTGGCCAGCACTGCAGAGACTGTGCCTCTCTGTATCCAACCTCAACAGCCCCATCAATTTTGTTTTCAGTCCAATGATTGAAGTCATCAGTACCAACCAAGTATTAGGGTACAGTGACTGCTAAATGGTCAGCAAATTCCAAGTTATCTGGAATCCAGGAGTTATGCAATTCCACGCAAAGGCCTGGTTGGTCCTTCATCCTCCCCAGGGGAGGAGAACTTAAGTGCTGGCCTATTAGCATCTGCTGATTTCCTAGGCCCAACATTGACTGTTTTCTCTAGCCATCCTTCAACTGTGTGCAAACATTTCTGTGAGGGACGAGTGTTAAATCTGATTTTTGTATGAAAAATTACTAAGAAAAAGTTTATCTTCATCATCATAATTATCATCATAATTTTGGTGATTGTTGGTTACTTTTATTTATTTTATGCATAAAGTAAAATGAGACAATCTCCCAGTGATAAACGCTCCTAACAGTTTGGTGTACAAACCTTTGAATTCTTCTGTATCTGCAAAGTACAAACACATGTTCATGGACATATGCATATATTTGTGTGTCTGTATAAGAAAACATACACATATATGTATGCAAAATCATATATATATAAATCATATGTATATATTTTACAAAGTGGGTTAATTTCAGATATACTCTCTAGATTGCTATTAATGTACACATTCATTGCTATTAATAAGGGTCATATGCAAATGAAAATTGGGATTATAAATTTTATATTTAATTTTAATAAGAATTCCTAAAATTCTTATTATTGGGCATTACTGTGCAACCTTACAATAATGAGTTTGGGAAGAGTTAGCATTATGATTTTCCCCAGACCCTAGTTTATTTTGTTTTCTCACTTACGTGATATAGCTTTACTATAAGAGACTGCAAACTTGTTACAGAATATTTTCTAGCAAAAACAGTCAATGAACACCTTCTATAATCAGGACCATTCCAATTGCAATAGAAGGAGGCAAAAAAAAAATCCTGCTCAAGAACATAATTATTTTTAAAAAAGAAAAACACTGTACACTTGCAAGAAGTGAATTTCAGTGGAAGTTTTAAGAGAACCATGGGAAGAGATTTTCCCTTCTCAGAGGATAAGGAAGAGTCTAAGACCTCAAGGCAGGTCTAGTTGCCTGTTTTCTGCAGCTGCTTTTGCTCATAGGGGTTCAGCCTCCCTGAAGTTCTGTGACTACAGATTAACAAGTAGGTAGTGCTCTTAGATAATGATAAGAGCAACACATGTTTATGAAATACTTGAGCATGCCAGTCACTTTGCTAAACATTTTCTGTTTATTAATTTAGTTACACCTTTTAACAAACCTATGAAGTTAGTACTATTATTAACCACATTTGTGAGGGAACAGAGGTGCAGAGAACTTAAGTGATTTGCCCAAAGTCACATAAGTAGGAATTTCAAGAAGTAATATCCAAGGTTCCAGAGTGTACAGTCTTAGCCACTTTGCCATTATTTATTTCTCTACTACCTGTTTTATGAATGAGTTCTTGGGTATAGATTGGGAACATTATTATGGTTTATAGTGAGCTGAGCCTTTGAAGATTATTTTGTCCATGTCCTCCTACCCATTCATATTTTGAGAAAGAGAAAATTGAAGTCACCTTCTTTGAATATAGAAATTAAGAAAATAACTCCATTTAAAATTGCCTCAAAAAGAATCAATATCTCGGAATTAACATACATAACTAAGGGAGACAACTGCAGATGCTATTAAAGGGCTTAGATCGTGATATAAGAAAATGGAATTGTATCCCATGCTCATGGATGGGGGAGAATCAATATAATCAAAATGACTCTCTTGCCTAAAATGTTGTAGAAATTGGATGCAATTCTCATCAAAATAAATACCAATAATATTTTTCAAATAAATTGAACAAAATTACTGAAATGTATTTGAAACCACAAAAGGCAAAAGTGATCTTGAGAACAAAGGAGAGAAACAAAGGATCATGTTACCTGACTCCAAACTTTACTATAAAGCAAAAGTATTAAAAACAATATGGTAATGGCATAAAAATAGATACATTTAATCTATGGAACAGAATTGAAAGTTCAGAAGTAAATCCACATACATATCCCAATCTATAGTAAAGCAGGTGTGACGATACACAGTGGAAAGGAGATGCTGCTGGGAAAACTGGAAGGCCACTCATAAAAGAATAATTTGATTGCTCTCTAACTCCATATACAAAATAAATTCCAAATGGATGAACGATTTAGATATAAGACTTGCAACAATGAAGTATATAAAAGCAAACATGGCAATATGGTCCATGACATCAATGATGGAGATGTCTTTAGAGATTTAACCCCTATGGCAAGGGAAATAAAAGCAAAAATTAACAATTGGGATTACCTCAAGCTAGAAAACTTTTGTATAGCAAAAATATACATAAGAAGATTAAAGAGATACCCTACTTAATGGGAGAAAATATACAAGATATGACCAACAGGGGTAAATATCCAAGATAAGTAAAAAGGTCTAGGGCCTCCCTGGAGGCCCAAGAGGTTAAGCACCGCACTGTAAAGCTATCTGCAGCCTCTGCAGCATGAGTTCGATCCCCAGCGGCCAGGGAGTTACCCACATGGCGCAGCAGTGCTGCGCCTCTCCTCACTCACCACTGTTTTCTTCAGCCATGTGTTTCAGTCAATCTGCCTGTTCTGCTCCCCAGTCTGTCTCTGGTGAATCCTCTCACCCCCGCACCTCTGGTTTGTAACCCAGTTCTTGTATGTATAAATAAATAAAATAAAAGTTTAAAAATAAATAAATAAATAAAATTTAAAAAAAGGTCTACAATTGAACAGCAGAAAAGCAAACAACCCAATTAATAAATGGGCAGCAGGTGTAAACAGACAATTCACCAAGGAGGATATCCAGGAGGTCAAAAATATATGAAAAAGGGTTCATCATTGTTTCCAGTAAGAGAGATGCAGGTTAAAACCACAATGAGATACCATCTCACATCTATGGGAATGACACATAATAAAAAAGACCCCTGACAACAAGTGCTGGAGAGGATGTGGAGAAAGAGGAACCATATTGTACTGTTGGAGGGAATGTAAATTGTGCTGACATTATGGACAAAGATCTGCATTCATCTCAAAAAACTAAAAAGGGAAATACTGTACAACCCAGTAATCTCACTCTTGGGCATCTATCCAAAGAACATGAAATTATCAACGCAAAAAACCATATACTCTAGAATACTGCAGTACTATTTACAATATGGAAGTAGTCTAAATGCTCATCGTTAGATGACTGGATGAAAAAGATGTGGTATGTATACACTATGGAATACTGTTCAGCGATGAGGAAAGATGAAATGCAGCCATTTACAACAAAATGGAGGGAATTAGGAAATTCTGGATAATAAGCAAGTCACAATGACAAAGGCAAATACTAGATGTTTACATAGCAGAGATTTGATAAAGTAAAATACTTGTAAGAACTAGCATACATTAGTAAATGCAGTGAAGACTCAAGGTTAAGAAGTAAGGGAGCGGGAGAAGAAGGCGAGAGGATAGAAGGGATGGTGGTGGGGGAAGATTAAAAAGAAGAAGAAAAACAAAACAAAAAAAATGGCCAATAAACCTGAAGAAAGGACTGAACTCAGAAGAAATACAAACTAAGAACAGCAGTAATATTAAATATTTGTGAGTGTGCAAGAAGTGACCTGTATAGGTAGGCGCCTCCATTTGGAGACACGTATCAAAAATCTTAACAAATTCGCTATAATTTTTGACCCAGAAATTCCACTTTTAAGAATTTGTCACAGGGGGGCCTCCCTGGTGGCACAGGCAGTTGAGCATTGCACTGTGAAGCTGTCTGCAGCCTCTGCAGTGTGGGTTCGATCCTGGCCTGCCAGGGAGATACCCACATGGTGCAGCAGACCTCTCTTGTCTCATCCGCTGCTCCCCTCAGCAGTGTATTTCGCCAGTCTGCCTGTTCTGTTCCCGGCTCTGTCTCTGGTGAATCCTCTCACCCTCCTGCGCATCTGGCCTGTACCCCGGTTCTTGTATAAAAATAAATAAATCTTTTAAAAAAAATTTTTTTTAGGAGTTACTCACTGATGTGCACAAAAATTTTATGTGCAGAGAGATGTTCAGCACAGCACTGTAATACTAAAACGTGAAAGAAGGTCTAGTTGTTTCACAATAGTGAATTAAAAAAAATGAATCATACGGTTGATTGATGCAATTGAATACTATGAAGCTTTTTAGAAATCAAACAATGCTTTTCCTCCCTGGCTGCCTGAAGATCCACCGCTGTCATGAATGACACAGTAAGGATCTAGAACAGGAAGTTCATGACCAACCGGCTGTTTCCCCAGAAAAACAAATGGTCACTGACGTCCTTCACTCTGGGAAGGCAATGATACCAAGACAGAAATTTGGAAAAAAATAGCTAAAAATGCACAAGACCACCCCGAAGTCATCTTTGTATCTGGATTCAGAACCCACAATGGAGGTGGCAAGACACCTGGCATTGGCATGATTTACAATACAAAGAAAAGCGAACCATAGACTTGCAAGACATGGCTGCAGGAGAAGAAAAAGACATCAAGAAAACAGCGAAAGGAACGCAAGAACAGAATGAAGATGGAGGGACTGCCAAGGCTAGTGTGGGTGCTGGCAAAAAAGTGGCAAGATTGGACAAGAGAAGGAGTGGTTTCTGCAGTGACTATCTGTGGCGATTGTGCAGATTTTTCATGAGAGCATTAATAATAAAACCTGTCTGGGACCTCATGCATGAGTAATAAAGCTTCTCCTGACCTTAAAAAAAAAAAAAAAAGAAAAAAACTTTTATGTGTCCGGCTGTTTGAAAAAACATCAAGTCGTGGAGTGAAATAGTTAATGTGGAAAGGTATTCCCAATATATTGTTAAATAAAAGTTTATAAAAGTATATACATAGTAGAATTACAGTTTTGTTGGGAAAAAATTCCTAGAAAGGGAATGACAGTTTTGTTGGGAAAACATTCCTAGAAGGAAGGTGGCAAGGAGAGTGGATGACGGCGGAGGATGCTACTTCATTAACAATAAATAAATAAATAAATAAATAAATAAATAAGCAAATAAATAAATAAGAAAGTGGCAAGGATATACTCCAAAACTTTAACAGAGGGCTGAGTGCTTGGTGGAGCAATTACATGTGATTTTTATTAGGGGCGCTCTTAAATCAATATTTACTGAACTTCTAGAACACACAGATATTATTTTTTAAGTAAAAAAAGTTATTTAAATGTGGAGAAAAGGATATAGACTATCATGTCCACATCTTCAGACCCACTTACTGGCTCTCTGCTTATTTTCATTCTCCACATGGAGAGCTGCTAACCCCGGTCTGCCCAACCTGGTGCTTTCCTGCTTGTATTTACACACTTCCCCTTTACGCACACATGGAAAATGAATTCTGAGGGAGCTGAAGTAATATCCTGAACTTTAATGGAACCCAAACCTCTTGGGGAAATGCTTCCTGAATTTGGTCAATATCTGCCTGGTGAGAAAAACTTCATTTATTGCCACTTGGCAAAGAGTCAGTTGTAAGAGTCATTTACTTGTCTGATGTAGGATGTGAACCTGGAGGTTTTTTTTTTTTTTTTTTCTTTAAGCAGAATACCTTAATTTCCCTTCCTCCTATCTTAAAATATGTCTATCTTCTCATGGCCGCCTTTCTCCAAGGAATCAGTTCCACTGTGTTTTGAGTCTCTCTATTCCATTTCTTAGTTGGGAAATCTCAATTTCACTTTCAACATCCGCCTCTGTATTTCCTCTCATATCGAGCTGGTCTACAAAACAAGTCTATATCTAAGTCAACTTGCATCCTTCCTGCCCTGTTTTATTCCTGATGACCCTTCTCCCAGACTGGGAGAACTGGTCTGGCCTCCCCTGCTGGCATCACCGGGCCACCTGCACACTGCTCTCTACCAGCTCTTTCAAAATCATAGGTCTCATCTTGCTCCCTCACCGTATCCTGGCATAGAGCTTCCCCAAAGTGAGGGGCTATCAACTTTGTAACTTTCAAACTGCCTTAAAAAAGCCTAATAGGCTAGGAAGCAATAAACAATTATTATCAAGGAATGAATTATGTGGATAATAGCTTTCCCATGCTGCTTTCTCCAGCAAGATGGAGGTGGCAGGTAATTAAGTAATTTTCCATGGCACATACCATTTATTTACTCCCCTCTTCCTCCTCTAGCAACAGCATCAAGGTCAGCGTGGAAATAGACATTCCTTCAAGGAAGACATACAGTGGCCAATGGGCACATGAAAACATGCTCATCATCACTTATCTTCAGGGAAATGCAAATGAAAACCACAATGAGATACCACCTCACACCTGTGAGAATGGGCCATATCAAAAAAACCCAGAAACAACAAATGTGGAGGAACAGGAACACTGGTACATTGTTGGTGTCCAGCCTTTATGGAAAACGTATGGAGGTTTTTCAAAAATGGATCTACCATATGACCTAGTAATCCCTCTCCTAAGTATCAACCCAAAGAATGCAAAAAAACACTAAATCAAAGGGATGGACTCACTCCTATGTTCACTGCAGAGCTATTTACAATAGCCAAGTTATGGAAACAACCTAAGTGTCCAGGGACAGATGAGTAGATTAAGAAGATATGGTCTATATAGACAATGGAATACTACTCAGCTATAAAAAAGATGAAATCTTGCCATTTGAGACAACATGGATGGCACTGGTGGGGATTATGCTAAACAAAATAAGTAAGGAGAAAACAAATACCAAATGATTTCACTCACATGTGGAATATAAAAATCAAAACAAAGGGACAGACAAAGGCAAACCAAAACAAACCCTTGAAATCTGATTGTAGAACTGAGGCTACCAGAGGGGGAGGATGATGGGTGGAGAACAAAGGGTGAGGGGACCCAATGGACTGTGTTGAAGGACTATGGGTACCTTGGTGGTGGGTGTGGTATAGAAACAGATATTTGTAGGGGTGTGAACCTACATCCCCAAGATATATAGTGCTATAAATCAATGTTATCTCAATAAACATTTTATATCCATGTATATATGAACATACATATGAGGAAGTCAGTATGTACCTCTTGAATGTTGAGCTAATGACTTTTAATAGTCAGATACAGATGCTCAAAATTAAATCTTTCAGAGACCGTATTTTCCTCAGTCCTTTGGGAATTCCTAGCTCAATGTAAATTGTCATTGTTTCTGTAACATATTTCACAAAGTTTCAGAGGCTGGTGCCTTATCTCTTCAGTGTTCTCCCGACCATCTCCCAGTGCCATAATCATAACCAACCTGAAAAGGAATTTACAGTGCCTCTAAGCCAATGGATTTAAGACTTGACTAAGTTAGAATCACCTGGAATGCTTTAGATAATGCTGATGCCTGGTACCACTGCCTGAGATTCTGATTTAATTGGTCTGAAAACTTCTCTCTGCTAAGAATTCAGTGGAATCAATACATTCAAGACTTATTCTGGGAATAGTAACTTCTTATTTGGGACTTATTTTGGGAATAATTCCAATAATCTTGTTGGTGGGATTTCTGGGCAATTTGAAGGGACATGTATGTGTGTGTGTGTCTTTGTGTGTGTAAGAGTATGTGTGTGTATGCATGTGACTGGGAGGGTGAAGGAGGTCTTAGATAGGTTTTTAACATAATATCCATCCTGGGCCTCCTTAGTGGTGCAGGGGTTAAAGTCTCAGTGCTATTGAGCTATCGCCAGCCACTGCAGCATGAGTTTGATTCGCGGCCAGGGAGTTAACACACATGGCGCAGCAGACCTCTCCTGACTTGCCCACTGCTCCCCTCAACAGGGTGTTTCAGTCAATCCACCTGTTCTGCTCCCCACTCTGTCTCTGGTGAATCCTCTCACCATCCCCCACACCTCTGGCCTATACCCCAGTTATTGTATGCATAAATAAATAAAATAAAAACAAAAAACCCGTAATAGCTCTCCCTATACTTCAGCCACATTTCACCTCTCTTTCTGGTCGCACAACTGCACACCTTTTTTTTGTCCTATATACCTGAAAAGCTTTCTTCTCACATGCACACTAAGATCCTATATCTCACCTCCTCCAGAAAGCCTCCCTAGGTCCCCTGGTCAGGCCTGGACTCCTGTAATTCCATCCCTTGGTACCTGGGTTTCTCCTTTAGAACAAATGCTACATGATTACTTGGCATCTAACCCTTTCCCGACCCAATTACAAACACGAGGAGTGCAAGATGCACCTCTTTATTAGTCAAAGTTGAATGTTCACTGCCTATCACCGTGCCTGGCATATAGTAAATGCTTGGTAACTAAAAATAAAAGTCTAGTAGGAAAAGTCCACATCAACTTCATAAAATCCCACTTTGCAAAAGAAAGTCAACATTTTTGCTTACATCTTCTATTTGTTATTTTCGTTTAGTAACTTAGTTAAACAATGAAATATATATTTGGTTAAATCATCTTGTAAATGAAATTATTGTAAATAAATGCCTTTAATTTGGTCACCAAATCTTATCAACCCCAGGTAGGTCCTTGAGGGAGGGCAGAGGAGAAGAGAACTATTACCAAGGGTCTTTGGTATTGAAAAAACTCTAAACCATTAGCCCACAGGTTGAGGTTCTGATTCCTTGGTGTGGCATTCAAAGCCTCCTGCCCGTCTGACCCTCCCAACCTCCTCCTGCCACACATCCACATCTGTCCCACACTCCAGCCAGTACGTACTTCATATCTCTCCTTAGACGTTTGGACTTTGCTTATGCTGGTTCTCCTACCTTAACCCCTTCCCCTCCCACTAAATTTCAGCTCATCCTTTAAAACCTTCTCTTGTCCGCTCTTGGATTTAATCTCCTCTTCCAAGAGCTCTGAGATATCCTTCACACTTCACTTCTGGCCTCCATCAGATCTCACTGTCACCATTTATCACACAGCTCCCTCCTCCTGAGTCCCTGGAGGATTGATCAGTGTTCCAGAAGAGTCACTACAGCACCTGCTGGGCCTTGGCTATGCTGAGTGGGTCGTTGTGTTGACAGGCGTGGATTCGAGTGTGACACGACTTTTTGGTGAGAGCTATGTGCATTTCACCAAATCTGGGCTTTCCTCTGATCGAGGCAACATCTCACAACAGAAAACTGGTTCCAAAGCCTTAGAACAAACTGCCCTGCTTTGGGCCCCAAAATGCCAAGTCACTGAATTTAGTGAACGACACGTGCAAAACCAAAAAATCTCAGCATAGTTTTGAGGAATAAATAAAAATAGCTTTAAAATGTCGGTCACAGTAGGCTTTCTATAAACTTATTTGCCTCCCCCTCTGAGATATGAACTTGGTGAACTCAACAGTTCCAGACTACTAGACGCATAGGAAAGAAAACTTTAAATTCCCACTTAAAAGAAAACTTTGAATTTAGCATTTTGGTCTGGAATATCGCTTCACATCTTCCCTCACTTTCTACCCTAACTTCACCCCATCATCATTATGATTAAATGGTTTTGCTTTAGCTCCCACCTATACATTACATCCTGACCCATTTGCAACAAACTCCTGGATATCTTCTCGTGCAAGGAACAGAATTTTGCCCCTTCAAGTTATCTCATTGAGATTCTGACCTTATTTCTTCTTTAAAGAACTTCTTGCAAATAGATGTCCCGATGCAGGCATTACATTTATCAAGACCGAGGAAAGTCCTTCCAAAATTGTAGCTGGTTCTGACCTGGGGCACCAGAGAAGGAGAGGGAGAAGCCGGTGAGGACACAGAACAGCTCAGGACCACGACCCACAGCAGCAGGGCCGGCCCGCCCCGGCGGAGGACGGCAGCCTCGGGCCCCAGCCGGGGCTCCATCCCGGCCTGGACTCCAGCTGCGGCCTTCGGCTGCCCACTCACGGCTGTGCAGAGGCAGGTTTTGGCAAAAGAGAGGGGGGCTGGCTTTGGGGCGTGGAGTCCATCCCGGTCGCCCAGGTCTCTGAGGATGCTAAGGAGCTTGCGGCTGACGAAGCTGGGGAGGAGGTGAGGAAGTCCATGTAGGATGCTGATAACAACGTTTCCAAAGTTATTCTTCCTCCGCCTGGGGCGGCTGCTGGAGGCTGGGGAGGGGTTGACTGGCAGATTTCGGGAAGGACAATGGTTATGCCTTCCCTGTGCAGTCATTTTGACAAACACAGGATATCCTGGCTGGGCAGGAAAGGTCCATGCAGGATGTATGTCCGACCTGGGTTCCACCTGGGAGTTTCAAAGGACCCTGCAGGTCTCCACCCTCCACTGTTTCAATTCTCGGTATATCTATCCCTGTGGGACACACGCACGCGCGTGCGCACACACACACATACACACTCCTCCAATACTTGCCCCCTCTGCAATGCATCATTTGACCTGACACACAGTGAGCCATAAGTCCCCCACTTGGACCTCAACCAGCCATAACTCCCCCACTTTGACCATATTTAGCTGTCAACTAACTAGAGGTCAATTTGCTGGCAATCATGGCACATTTAGTACTGACTTGAGAGGTAAAGCCTTTCTGCTACTCAGGGAGTAGAAAAACCCAGGTTAGTCCATCCTTCAGCTTCTTTTGCTGATCTGAGAAGAGAAGGAAAGGAAACTGGTGGCCTCTGGCGTGATGAGGGGTGCTCCAGAAAACCCCGCTGGCTTGGCCTTTCCTCTTCCCCATGCCTGAAAGTCCTTCCTCCTTTCACACCCTGCCTTTGTAGGATTCTTTCCTCCTGACGGCAAGACAGGGCCCACAGCATGGTCCGGAGGACAGAATCAGGGAAGGTGCTCTTGGGCTGGGAGAGGGGAAGAGGGAAGGAAGAGGGCCTTGGGACGGCCTGAAGAGATCTGGGAGTTGTGGTAAAATTTGGAGGGAAGAACAGGGTAAAGGCATTTCCCTGATATTACATATTAACCAAACACAGACCCTTCCCAGGGAAGTGTCTGGTTTTACTTGTTTTTTGTTGTGGAGCTTTCAGACTTCTTTACATCGTCTAGTAATCTAGGGTAATCACGTATAGTAAAAATGCTTCTTTCAATCTCTCCAATGTGTCAAGACTTATTTTTCCCTCCACTAGTGTGCCGGAAGGTCTTCACTGGTAACCTGGATTTCCACCAAGGCTCTGTCATCATGGGTGATGACACCAGAGGCTGGTATCAGTTCATACACCATTGTGAGGCCCACAGCCAAGGTTGAGGCCTGCGTGTCTGTGACTCCTGCACAGTGGCATGTCTTTTTTTAATAGATTTTATTTTTGCATAGAACTGGGGTGTAGGCCGGCCACAGGTTTGGGAGGGATGAGAGGATTTACCAGAGAGAGTGGGGAGCAAAGAAGGCATATTTACTGAAATACACTGCTGAGGGGAGAAGTGGGTGAGACGGGAGAGGTCAGCTCCCTGGCTGGGGAGTGAAGTCAGGCCATAGCAGTGATAGCACTGAGACTTAACCCCAGGGCCACCAGGGAGGCCCTATATAAATGTGTTTATGCAGTGTATTGATAAAAAGTACAGAAATACTGAAAAAGTTACAGGATTAAGTACAGAACCCTGGACAAAGTGCTAGAAATGGTGTTCCAGGTTCAATGTGATATAACAGAATATTTCTTGCATACCTACTATGTCCAGTCTTTATTTTAGGTGCTGTATGTAGGCTCAGCAGTGAGGGAGCCTGCCGCGGACCAGCACAGCAGTAGACGATGAGGCCACCTCAGGGTTGAGAGAAGCGTGCAGGGTGGTCAGGGCGTCGGTGAAAGAAATGACAAACAGACACACTTCAAGAGTGAAAATATGAGTGTAATTTTCTTTGAGTTTGTGACCAGTATATATATGTTTTCCAAAAGCACAGGGACAATGAATATCAATGAAATCAGCTTGCTCATGGGCTGAGCCTATCACCGACAGGGCGGTGATCTACATCTGGACCCAGCCTCATTCCTAAGTAGATAGACCATTAGTTTTGTTTTTAAACTATATAATCGCATTTTTTATTAACTACTTTTTTTTACCTAAACTATATTTTAATTATTACAGGGTTTAGTAATGTTTCATTTGAGTCAGCCTTGTTTTAAGGATTTCATATGATTTTTAATTAACAAGCAATGACCTTTATAGAAGAAAGAAGGAAGTTTAGAAAGACAATAAGGGATTAAAGTTTGTAGTTCTAGAAAGACGGGATAAGGTTTTTTAGCATTCTTGTAGTGGTTCCTGGTGGTCTTTATCTTTTGATAAGCTTCTGTCTTTTCAGGGAACTTCGCTGTACTTCCCCTGCTTCAGGGTGTTTTGCTGTTCTCCCCCTGCGCGCTGGTTGCCCAGCTGGACCTAGGGACGGTTAGCCCTAAAGGTCATTGCAGGGGGAGGTGCAGCAGGAGCCCCGACCCAGGAAAGGACATGATGGCCACGGCAGCAGGGGTTGCTGCAGTGAAGGACTAACAACTCCCGAGACATTAAATTATTAGATTAAAGGGCAATCTTTAGAGGGCTTGGTAAACACCATGGAAGCAGAACTGTAGGTTATGCACACACAGGTTTTTGTTTTCCAACTTTAACATTTTCCATGCCATTAAATATTCTGAGACCATTTCTAAGTTCTGCATTCCATTATATAGCTGTAGCTCATTAAAAAGTACAAAAATAAATCCCTTATAGATATTTTGGTTGCTGATGGGTAGGAATTTTGACAGCTGAAAATCTTAAAAATGTTGAAAAACGCACCTCTCCCATTTTAAAATATCACAAATTGTAAGAGCCAACATCAACTTAAATAGCAGCTTTTTAAAGGAAAAAAGTACTTAAAAACTTCATCAAGTATCAATTAAAAAGTGATCTAGCACAAATTGATCCTTATACATTTTAATATGGACTACTTTCCTTTTTAGTATCATGAGCACATTTTGAATGTATTTTTTTTGCATTCAAAGACTTAGGAATTCCCTGAATTGCTCTTCTCGAGTGTTCCAAGTGGCTGCTTTTCCTCATGTTGTTATGATTCTCCTTCTCTTTGGCACCTTTAATTTCATGACAGGGTAAGTATAGCTGCTGGTAAAGAGTTTCGAGCTCTAAGTTCCTATGTGTAAGACATAGAGTGGGACATTTTATAACTTAATTTCCATTCTGAGACTTCCATCATGGATTGGAAATATCAATATGGTTCTCTCTTGAGTTCTCTTCTCTTCTGGAATTTCATTGTTTTTCTAGGGATTTATTCAAACTACATGATGGGACAATTTGGGGCCACTGTTGCTGTGTTGTGGCCTATCAGGTCCAGGTCCACTTGCTTCTCAATCTCTCAAATTCCGCTTGGGACATGTGCTTCAATTTGTAAGACTGCCTATAGCTATTAATATATTCTGATGAGAGGAGTGTGCTCAGGGTGGTATGGCCATGAATGAGATATAACCTGAATGCCATTCGCTTTCTGGGGTTGTGTTGGATTCTGCTCCTTGTGTTCCAGAACAGTCAAGCAGTGGGGCCTAGATCCCTTCTCTATTAGGCCATGAGTATATTCTCCCTCTTATGTCCCCCTCCCCTCACCCCCCCCCCCCCCCCCAGATGAACAGGAACCAACTCTCTACATGAACGGGAGGGGTTGGATGGGACACAAAGGGGAAAATACAGAGGTAACAAAACACAGATTACTGTCTCCAACTGTTTTTCTGCCACAAAAAGTCTAGCAGAGTTTGTCTACACATTCTGTTTCATTGGAGCCGTAGTTTCATTTTCGCCCCTGATTGAATTACTTGTAACTAGAAGTTAAAGACCTTTTCTTAAACATCAACTGGACCCTGTGACAGATTTTTTTCAGTACCTGGTCACAATTTCTCATGATGTGTGCTCCACCAGGCAGGCCAGGCACATATGTGCCTTCAATAGCCAAAGCGGTTTCTAGCATTTTCTGCCTCATTTTAAGTAAAAATTAAGAATGCAAAATTAATTTCCAGCTGCAGTGATAATTAAATGAACTAATCCCATTGGATTTATTATCCCACTAGAAATCTGTAAGAAACATATGAAGGAGGCTACAAAGTCAAATTAATAATAATAATAATAATAATAATAATAATTGTACAGAGGAGGAAACTGAGGTATTGAGATGGTAAATGGGTAACCAAAGTCTTACAACTAGTGCATTCCAGACCTGAGGTTTGAACTCAGCTCTGCAGAGCATAACACAGCACACCCTCCACTCCATCACGCTGCCTGTCAACACTTGGTTTGAATTTGTTCTGGTGGTTTCAGCATATCTAACTTTCATCCCCATATGCGCGGAAGTAGCTTTGGGTTCTTGGAAGGCTTTCCACGTGTTTTTGCAACACACCTAAGGAAGATGATGTAATTCTGAGTCGGTCAACAGGAGCCGGCCTGTGCCTTCTCCGCTTTTCTGGACAGGAACCACGCTGGAGCTGCTGGGGCCTGCAAAAACCCCTCTACCACGATGAAGTGCTTGCAACTTCAGATGCCCAGGACTCACTGGAGGAGAGGATGCCAGTGACAGGGCTTCTTGGCACTGTTTCTCTTCCTTCTTAACTGTTGCTTTCTCCTTTCATCATCACCCTCATGATGCTGGTTTTAATTTCTCTCTGCTCCCTTCCATACTGCAAATAGCTCCTGTTTCCAGGCCTCCCCGGTGGTGCAGCGGTTGAGTGCTGGGTTGCAAAGCTGCCCCCAGCCTCTGCAGAGCCGGTTCGATCCCCAGCCCCCGGGGAGGATCCCACATGGCGCGCAGACCTCTCCGGCCACCCGCTGCTCCCCTCAGCAGTGTACTTTGTCAGTCTGCTTGTTCTGCTCCCTGCTCTGGCTCTGGTGAATTCTCTCACCCTCTCGCGCTTCTGGCTGTACCCAGTGCTTGTATAAATAAATAAATCTTAAAAAAATAAATAAATAAAAATAACTCCTATTTCCTTTCTAGTAAATTATCTCATAGAAGATGTTCCTCAAGCCCTGCCTTCTCTTCTGAAGTCAGAAGACCAGCTTCCTGACAGTGAGTGGCTCAAGCTGAAAGACAACCCTACATATGCCCATCGGGATGCTGGAAATTCTCACATAATAGCCATTGTGTAGCAAGAGAAATGGTTACTTCTTATGACTTCCTTGACGACTCTGTGCTGAATAACTCATAACACTGACCTTTTGAAACTGAGGTCGCTGCTGTTCTGCCCACTTTCTTCCCGTCGTCCCTTTGTGAATCCTTTGATGCCGGATACTTGGTTCTTTCCCTGAGAGGGAGGAAAGAGGAGGAACACTTGACAGAGCCAGAGTTACTTTTCCAAGTACCATTTGAAAAGAACAACTATAAAAGCAATGCTCTGCCTTCATAGAAAAAGATGCAAAAAAAAAAATGCCAAAAAAGTAAACTTTCTGGGTTTTAACTGCAATGCTTTTAAACGCATTTGTATAATACTTGTAGTTTTACTGAAAAATACACGTAAGTAATTTTCTGTGTCATTAGACATTTTTTTTCTAAGGGGAGATTTTTCCATGGCTATATAGTATGAGCCATAATCTTTTGAACCAGTTCCTAGTATTGATATATCTGTTAAAAATTATGCATGACTTAATTTCTCCAGTGACAGGTTTCAAAACAAAATATTTTGTTTTGGTTCCTGAAATCATTTGGAAAGTATATCAGAGAAGATATCTTTAACTGCAAGTAACAGAATATTGCTACTGAATGAAATTGGTCTAAATACTACAAAATTTATCATCTCATGTGAGAAATCCAGAGACTCAGAGGCAGCTCAAATATACCATCAAGAAGACAAGATCTTGCCATCTTTCTACCCTACATATTAAGTCAATCAGTTTTCCCTCCACACAGGCTCCCCTGGTCGTAAGTTGGAGGCTGCAGTTTTGGACATCACATTCAGACATGTCAATTTCCAGTGGAAGAATAGGAGACATCTCTTTGTTTTGATGCAAGGCACGATTTCCCAGAATTCTCCCTTCAGATCTCATTGACTAGAATCAGATCAAATC
The DNA here is from genome assembly GCF_014898055.3 of Talpa occidentalis. Classification (NCBI taxonomy): domain Eukaryota; kingdom Metazoa; phylum Chordata; class Mammalia; order Eulipotyphla; family Talpidae; genus Talpa; species Talpa occidentalis. Next base: position 59,667,437 of record NW_023601543.1, on the reverse strand, counting down.
CTATCTTATCACTAAGACGTGGCTTGACATTGTCGTGATTGGTTTGCTTTTATCTCCAGAGATGGGAAAAGGAATACATTTTCTTGCAGGGTAGATAGCTAAACCAAGAGAAGGTGTGGTTAGGGAGGAAGAAAGTGGGGAAATGAATACTGGCCTAGTGTCATGGTTTGGTTCTCCAGAAACAAATTCTGAAACAAGGATCTGAGTACAAGTAGATTATTTGGGAGGTGATCCCAGGAAATACTGGTAGGGGAGGGGGGAATGCAATAAGGAAAAGAAAGAATTACAGAATAGTGAATTATGAAGGCCACTATCATTGTGAACAATGGGCTCCATCCTGTTGGGGAATTCTGGGAGAGAGTGGAAATATAAACTTCAGAGTGTCTCTTTTTCTTCTTTTATTATCCAAGTAAAATGGGTTTATAGCATTGTATATGGTTCAGGAGAACAGATTTACACTTCCTCAGATGTACATCACCAACCACATGCACCACCTGAGCATCCATTTCCATTTACCATATACCATTGGGCCCCCTCAACCCTTTGTTCCCATCCTGCCCTCCCCCTCTAGTAGTCGCAAATTTGCAATCAGGTATCTTGGCTTTGTCTTGGTTTAGTTTTGTCAGTTCTTTTATTTCTTTATATTCCACATATGAGTGAAACCATCCAGTGTTTGTCTGTCTTTCACTTAGTATAAGTGAATAGCATGGAATATATTTCCATTTCCTTGTGTCTTCCATTTCTTTTAGCAATGCCCTGTAGTTTTCTTTGAATAGGTCTTTCAATATCATTGTGAAGTTTTTGCCTAGGTGTTTAATACTCTGTGATGTAACTTGAATGGCTTCTTGATTACTTTCTCTTTCACTTGGTTATTTGTAAGAGGAATGTAATAGACTTCCATATATTGCTTTTATAGCCTGTCACATTACTGTATAGATGTTTTGTTTTTAATAGTTTTTTAGTAGAGTCTCTAGGGTTTTCTGTATATATATATATAATCATGTAACCTGCAAATAGCCATGTTACTGGTGCCTTCTATTTCAGAGCACAGCCCCCCAGGTTCCTCTTTCCACCCAACTCTTGCCCGACGTACTGTGAATCATCTCCATGTCGACTGTTGAAGTTTTCATTGGCCTCTGCTATCCAAAGGATAGTCAATCCCACTCCTATCCACAGGACTGTCTCTCAGACCTTTGTCCCTCTGGCTTGCTACTCCAAGAGCTGCAGTAGTTGAGAACAGGTCCTGTCGTTGGCTCCTGTGGCTGGAGACTGCATTTAGAGTCCCATCACTCGTGAGCATGACTGTACTTCCGGAGGTGGTAGCTGGTGGCTGGGACCTTGCGGATGGACTTTTGGCAGTGGCTAGTAGCTGGGGACACTAGGTTCCTGCAGCAGCTGGTTACAGGACTGCCGTCCCCTTCTCTGCATGCTGTTCCCAGTGCACATTGCAGTCTTCTGTTCCACACTCAGGAGTTACTGGTTTTGTCCTGCTGCAGTCTACCTGAGAATAAAAGTAGGTGAGCCTGTATCTTCATTCTGCTGTCATATTGCTGTCAATGCCCTCAGGGATTTTCTGACCATGCAACAGGGAGTTGGGGTATTTATAGATCAACTTTTACCAACCATTGGTTGAGGGCTGCTGTGGAGGATTATTAACTTCATGACAGTTTCAGCCTGCCCGACACAGCCTGAGTGAACTCCTATGGTCAAAGAAGTGTCAGGTAAATCTTAGCCGTGTCTGAAGTCAGAATCCATCAGTGAGGTGGTAAGAATGGGAAGGAAGGATGTGCTAAGAACAGCTGTGCTGGGCATCCACAGTGTCTGCTAAGTTCAGAAACTGAAGGTGTATACCGTAGTACACTGCAGAAAGCCTTTTACTCTCCAAGGTCAGGCTGACGATCAAGGCCTAGTTGACATAGCAAGAGGAATCATAGAAATTTAGGGCTGGAATATTAGTGAATATCTAGACTAGTTTAACCTCATATGCTCTTTTGACTAAGGCCAAAAGAGGTGAATCTATGAGCTTTGGGTCAATGAGTGGCAGATCCTGGGACAGGACTTGTGTTTACGGTACTGGCAGAGCTGGCATAGTACTTTTTTGGCAAGAATTTGATATTTCAAATATTGAAGTTCTCATCATGGAATCATTCTGAATTCTGTTAAGTTTCCTTTTATTTATTTTACAATTTGTGTTGGGTTTATTTTAAATTATAATGTATATACAGTAGAGCTTGTAAGTTTTTAGGGCTTTGGGCTTCTTCTGAAGTTCCTGATCTAGACATGAACCCACAACTCTGGGCTCAGTATAGTGAGCATGATCAAACACTGTGCTGCTTCTTCTAAGGGGAGGACTTTCGTTGCTCTGACCTGGGGCTGCTATCGACACCAAGTTCAGATGAATAGGCCGGGACCACCTTGCTCTTCTGAGAGTATTGTCTGCTGGATTGACTTATCATCAAGAATCACACTGCTGAGTGTGAAGATACATGTGGATTTGGTTTGGTGTTTTTTGAAGTGTGTTCTATGTAAAAACAAATTTGCAAGAATGCTTTTAGGTTTTGCAAGAATACAGGCTTCCATGGTTGCGTAAGTGTGGTTTTTGTTGCTGCTATGTTTAACTGCAGGGCTTTTTAGAGCCCTCGAAATGTCAAAATGTTCTATGAAATTCCAAGAGAAGGAAATAGTATGCAGTGTTTCCCACATTTTTTTTTTGAACAAAGAACACTTTCTAGAAGAAATTTTCGCAAGCAAGTGTTCCTCACATCCCCCCTTGGAAATGCTAATATGGTCTTTACCAAACCACTCTTCCTGTGAACATCTTATGTTGCCAGATTCTTCCTGCAATGGGGAAAGCTCTGGATGGGAAATTGAGGTCTGGGCTATATTCTCTTTCCCAGCGGGACATTGTATTATTTGATGCTGTCAGAGAGTAAGTTTTTGCTTAGTTTTCCAGGAGTGGTTGAGGGTTTGTGTCAATCCAACTATAGTTGCTTACTCTGCTTGTCTTTTGATCAAAACCAGATGACCTGTACCAGGGAAAATGCGAAACCAGATGAGCCACAGAGGTTATGTTCCAACCAGTTGAAACAAACATCAATGGCCCCCAAGAGCCTGGGACAGGGGACACTTCTGGTTTCTCTTTAATTGTGTTTCCTAACTGTCTTCCTTGGAAAAACCTTCTGTGGTCTTCATGAGATCAATCAGTGTTTTGTATTTGCAAGGCATCTTGCCCAGCAAGGAGCTGAGATTCAACATGCAAACTCTGCAAAATTGCCAAGGATGGTTGGAAAATGATCCCCAGTAGCTGACTTTCAGGCCTGATGCTTTTCGGGCCTCAGTGCTTTTCTTCTGAAGTCTTCTCATTTTCCAAACATTTTCAAGCTGAAGTTTCCTTTTCTTTCTTGAGATGCAGTCAAGGGAGGCAGCTTTTTGCTGTGAAGGAACAGAGCTGGAATCCGCCCTCTTTTGTTGGAAAAGAGTTGAATTGAGTTGGGCTGTCTCTGCTCTTCATAGGCCTGAACAATGAGCTACACAAACTGCACTAGAGTCCCTGACTAATGGTCATAAGTATGTGCTCACCATGTGGCTTATTATCACCTATAGATTTGGCCAAAGTATAATTGGAAAAAACTGCTCCCCTTGTCACTTCCATCAGTCATAGGCCATAAACTTGGCAGAAAGATTCCACAACATGAGAAGGGAGATGTAGCATTTCATTTCACTTGTTCTTCATATAGGCCTTCCGATCCCATTGGTACCAAGTCCAAACATACTTGGCTCAATAAATCAGTGGGACATGGAAGACAATCAAATGGTTGTTTGAACAGGATGCTGCTTTCGAAGCCAAGAATGAATAGCAGTTGTGGTGAAAGAGAAAGGAATATATGTGTCTTTGAGAGGAAATAAGATGCTCTCCAAATTTTCCCAAACTCCCAACATGGATGAAAATAGAAGTAGGTTTTATCAGAAGATAGTGGTTTTTCAGAGTTATAATTGCCCATGAACTCACTCACCTATCTGATAAGGTGGATGGGTGGGAACATAGAAATTTGGGAAGAAGGAAAGCAGTGTTGTGCATTACACCTGGAGATCATCATTTGTGTTCTGTTCCTTTAGCTCTACCGCCTGCCTTCCAAGTGTTTGTGAGACAGGATCAGTCCCAGTCAACTTCCAGTCATCATTTAAAAATGTGGGTTTTTTAATTTTTAATTTTTGTTTAATCTCCTTTATTTTGTATGTTTGCACTTTTGTATTTTTTCCACTTTTTAATTTTAACATTTATCAATTTTTTTTACATTTTTTAGACATTATTTGCCTCCCCACCCCCTCAGATTAAGTCTCCATGGAGTTTCCTTCCCCAAGGCACCCGCGCACCATCACCTCAGTCCCCTGTGCTCCTCCCTCCCTCCCAATCACCCCTCTCCCTCCTCCTCCCCTGCAGTATTTTTATAATTGTCTGTTTTTGCTTTGTTGTGGTTTGTACTGTTACTTTTTTTTTTTTAAAATGATGTCTTAGTTGGTTCCCCCGTATTCCTGTTATAAGTGAAACCATCCGATATTTTTCTTTTTCTTTCTGGCTTATTTCACTGAGCATAATTCCTTCTAGCTCCATCCACGTTGCTGCGAATGGCATGAGTTTATCTTTTTTGATTGCTGAGTAATATTCCATTGCGTATATGTACCACATCTTCCTGATCCAGTCATCTATTTTTTGGGCATTTGGGTTGTTTCCAGGTTTTACCTATTGTAAATAGTGCTGCAATAAACATAGGTGTACAGGTGCTCTTTTGAATCCCTGTTTTTGTGTCCTTTGGGTAGATCCCTAGCAGCAGAATTGCCAGAGCGTATGGTAGCTCCATAAAAATGTAGGTTTTTTTAAAAAAAATATATGCATGAAACAAACATCAGCTCAAAATGGATAAAAGAACTGGACATAAGACCTGAAACCATAAAATATATAGAAGAAAATATAGGTAAAACACTACATGACATACATCTCAGTAACATCTTTAAAGACTCATCCCCCAAAGTGAAGAAACTGAAAGAAAAGATAAACAGCTGGGATTACATCAAACTAAAATGCTTCTGTGCAGAAAAAGAGACATTAACCAAAGCAAAGAGACACCCTACTGATTGGGAGAAAATTTTTGCACTCCATACAACTGATAAGAATAAGGGACTGATCACAAAGATCTACTAAGAAACTCAACAAACTCAACTCTACACGACTCAACAAAAACAAAGTAAACAATCCAGTCAAAAAATGGGCAGAAGAGCTAAACAGACACTTCTCCAAAGAGGAAAAGCAAATGACCAACAGGTATATGAAAAAATGCAAATAATCATTTGCAATCAGGGAAACGCAAATCAAAACCGCAATGAGATACCACCTTGCACCAGTGAGAATGGCACATACTAAAAAAAATAGCAACAACCATGTTAGCAGGGATGTGGAGAAAAAGGAACTCTTTTACACTGCTGGTGGGATGCAAACTGATCCAACCACTATGGAAAGCTGTACGGAGGTTCCTCAAACTACCAAAAATAGAGCTACCGTGTGACCAGCAATTTCACTCCTAGGAATCTACCAGGGGACACAAAAACATTAATTCAATAGGATACCTGCACCCCTATGTTTATTGCAGCACTATTTATGATAAGTAAGATATGGAAACAACCCAAATGCCCAAAAATAAGATGACTGGATCAAGAAGTTGTGGTACATATATGCAATGGAATACTATTCAGTAATCAAAAAAGATAAACTCATGTCATTCCCAGCAACATGGATGGAGCTGGAAAGGATTATACTCAGTGAAATAAGCAAGAAAGAAAAAGAAAAATATTGGATGTTTTCACTTATAGGAGGAATGTAGGGGAACCAAATAAGGGATCAGGGGAAAAATAATAACAAAAAAATATTGGCAGGGAACTATAAATCATAGACCTTCTGTGGGGGAGGGGGAAGGAGAGGGATCAGAACAGGGGTGGGAAGAGCACAAGGGACTATGGTGATGGTGCACGAGTAAACTGGTGGTGGGAATTCTATGAGGACTACACCTGAGAGGAGAAAGCAAACATTGTACAAAAATGAACAATAATGTACAATATATATAAATAAATAAATTATATTAAAAATATATGCATGAAAGGCAAATGTTATGTGTTGGTGAGATCCTAATAAGAAGCACACCACCTAAAGTGGGGTGTGGGGATGGCTGCAAATAGAGAAAGCAAGTAAAAATCTTTCCTGGCTCATCCTTCTCCAAATCACTGAACTTTTAACTCATGTCTTCCAGCACCAGCTAGTGGATTCTAAAATCAGACTCCTTGGGGCTGGTGTGGGTGATGTGCTCCAGTGGCGGCCCTGAGGACATTTAATGGTCCTCTCCACAAGTGGGAAACACATTTTCCTCAGTCTCTGTGTTCTCCACTTCCCAATTCTGTCAATTCAGGTTCTCCCTCTGCAGGTTTCATCATTCTTCTTGAGGGTCTTCTCATATAGGACTTAAATACTTCCAGAATAACGGTCTCTCCACTGCCATTATGGGGTTGTGGGCTAAGCCCAAGAGAGCATACATTTCCCAGCTAGCAAATCTCTCTCCTATGAGAGATTTTGCCATGAGTTGGACAGCAGACCATTGTTTCTCCCCCAAGTTGCAAGAAACACATTTCAAGCACTCTAAGTGGTCCTGCTGAAACCCTTTTATAGGCTTAAGGTGAGAATCAGTCACCCAGCTTCAATTCTGGGTTCTCAGAAAACAAATATCTCAAAAGAAATTGTGTCTAAAATTCTTCTATTTATCTCCAAGCAACTCTACTTTTTTATACTCTCAATGAGAGAGAATTATTGGATTGGTTTTTGGAACCCATCTTGAAATGTTACAACTCACTCTGAGTGTGATATCTATCGCCTTATGGTAGAGGATGAAATTTTCATTCAACATCTTGGCCTCATTGATTACTTTGAATGTAAGGGAATGTTTCCTTTAAAACTGTCAGTTTGCCATCCCTAGGAAGCAGATGCTGAGACAGTTAGGAGTGCAGAAGGTCCAATGGGGGAGTAGCCTTATGCAAGGAAAAGGGGGAAGAAGGTTTGGGGTGTGGTGAGGGTGTGTGAGTCCTCTCCCAGCCCAGTGGAGAATTTTTGGGCAGATTGTCCACTTGAGGAGTCCTGCATTGTGTGGGGATGGCTAGATCCTTTACACTTTCTTACTCAGTCAGTTGCTGGATTCTGCCCCAAAGCGAATATGCCCCCAGCTCCTAGTGTTTTATTCAGTCATTGACCCAGGGCAATGACTGTCATACCCTGAGAAAGGCGAACTCTGACGAAGCTAACAGATGGAGGCTATTTATTTATCATATTCCTCAAAACTGAACAGCAGCTTCTTTCTTTAAGGGGATCTGAGGAGCACATCTTTGTGTTTGACAAAAATCCCAATCTCTATATTCTGAGAATGAACATGGATCTTTTTGAAAACTTTCTCTATTGTCCTGTCTGTCTCTTCCCTTGCTAGTCTGCTTCCCTATGACCCCTGCATGGCTTTCTCTTTCACTTCATTCAGCTCTCTCTCAAAGTCTTCCCTCAGCTCTCTCTCAAAGTCTTTCCTCTTATCACTCTGTCTTAAATATCACCCCTTCTTCACTCTCTATTCCCTGACTTAAGTGTGTTTTACCTACATTGTTCTTTTACTACCTACAATTTTTTTCATCATTGTCTCTTTTACCAACACATAGAGCTGGGACCTTGTTTATTTCATTCCTTAAATATCCCAGAACCAGTACACTGTCTTGCACATTATAGGTCCTCAATAAATACTTTTGAAAGAATAAATAAACAAATATGAATCACTTGGCTGTCTTCCTGTCTAGGCCCCTTGCTCTGGCACTTAGTGGAGTTGGCAGCTCACATGGCTGAGTGCTCTGGGGTCTATTCCTATCTGCGCCTTCCAGCTCTTCTGGGGGAGGATCCTATTTCCCTGTTGCTCTGGTCTCCAGCAGGAGTTCTTGGACATGATCCCCTATATAATAGTTTCACTTGTCTCTTGTATCAGCAAAGAGATGAATGTGACACTTCCTTTTGCTCTCAACACTACCAAACAATGTCGATCAAACTTTTCTAAAGACTCAGGGGTAAAGAGGAAAATGTAAATGGGAATATTTCAAATATCTGCTCCTGTGAAAAAAGATATGTTAATCGTTTTTGTTATGTGCTGAGTTGTGACTGCCCAAATTCATAAGTTGACGTCCTAACTCCGCTAGGCCTTCAGCATGTGCCTAGATTCAGAGATAGGGTTTTTAAAGAGGCAATTAAGATTAAACGAGGTCATTAACCTCATTTAAAAGTGAAAATTGGGACACAGGCAGGGAAGAAGGATGATCACATGACAGCACAGGGACAAGGTGGCCACCAACAGTCTGAGGAGAGAGGCCTCAAAAGAAAAGCTCTGCGGACATCTTGATATCAGACTTTGAGGTTTCAGAACTGGGACTAAACAAATCTCTGCTGTTTCAGCCACTTAGTCATTGGCACTTTGTTATGGCAGCTGAATAAACTAACACACTCTTAAAATAAAAAGACACTGATTCCTGGCCTTGTCCCCTTAGGGAAATGCCTCCTTGTCCTCAGGTCTGCCCTTCTGAAAGAAAAGTTTCTTCAGTGCTAGACTGTGTGAGTCTCCATCTTCTTTCAGAGGCCCTGCCAGGGGTTGGTTTTGCCTTTGGATTCAACTCCTGCCCCTACTATATGTTCTCTAGGACATGTAATACAAAGCAAACATTTTTTTTAAGTTAAAATGAGTGATCTTAAAGCAGAGATTGAGAACATTATAAGGGGCTTTTGTTACTCCATATCCTTTTCCCGTTGGGACCTCCCTATTTGGATGAGGTGTACAATTAGACTTCTTTCAGGTCATCCAGCAGGACACTAGGGAGCCAGACACAAGTACTCATGCCCACGGCAGAAGTGTTAGCATGACAACTAAGGGGCACCCCAGGATTCCCAAACTTGCACTCTCTAAAGGAGTCTGACCATCTCTGTACACAGAGGCAAGGCATAGTCTTAGTGTGAAAGCACTTTCATAGAATTAGTGTGCATAGACAGCAAAGAGAAGAAAGGATATCAGTTTTCCAATAAGTTACTCCAAATGGACCATCCCCTCATGGGCAAATACCCAGCCAAACAGGGTTGGCCAGACGCAGGGCCACTGAGTCCCAAGACCTTGCCACAAGTCTAAGGCACCTCTTGGCAGGGAACCATAGGAATGGCTTTCTGAAGCAGGCCCCCGAAAGCTGGGTCAAAAGGAGGCCATTGTCAGCCTCCCCACGTGTCTCTCACGCATGTGTCTCTTTCAGATTGTCTCTACATGGCTCTTCATCACGTGTCCCTCTCCATGTGTCCTTCCCAGCAGTAGCAGGGTGCAGGTCAGGCCATAAGAACAACAGCTCTCTTCTCTTCTCTTTTTTTCTTCCTGAGTCCGCCTGTCTTTTGTGTTATACAGCTTCACCTCACCACTCAGATTGCCCTTAGGGAAGTATGGGCGAGGGGTGGAAATGTTACCTCCTCCTTTATGGAGATGTCTCTGTAACAGAAAGAACATCACATGCAAAGTTCTTAAGGTAGGAATTGTTGCGTCAGGCAACACCACACTAACAAAGACACAGGAGTCATGGAGCAGGCTGCACAAGACAGGATGCTGCTGAGAGCAAGATCCTGGCTGTTTTTATTGATAGAATAATCACAAAGTATCAGCTACATGTGCTAGGAGGACAAGGAGAAAAGGATGGGGTGAAACCCAGGAATATCATCTAGGGCTTGGGGGACATGAGTCTGCTGACCATGTTATCAGCTTGATGACCAAGTGTTGTAATCGAAACTAAACCTCAGACCCCTGGCCATGGTCCTAACCTTATCAACAAGGCAATCCACTGATCAGCTTCTGGGGTCCCTTGTCATACATCGGTCCTCGGCCCCCTGGCCATACCTCATGATGTAAGAGTCGGGAGTAAGTTTATGCATCCGTCCTCAGCCCCCCAGGCATTCCCAGTCATACCTCTTGATGCATACCCTTCCCAGAGTGATCAAGCTTTCTGCCCTTGATTGATATGAAAGGTTCCTTGTAAGGTTTGGCTCATATGACTGTGACTGGACAGTTCTGACCTTTGTATAGGAATGCAGAACTGCAGGTAACCATGATGGTGGCTGAACAGGCCGCTTAAGTCTAGCAGACCTGCAAGGAATAATTCTAGGAGTAGCAAGAAAACCAGTGTGGCTGGGGCATCATGATCCTGGTGCCGAGAAGAACACAGAGGCTCAACAGTGGTCAGGGGAGTTTAAATTTCATGTCAAATGTGGGATATTATAGATATTCCTTGGCTTCAGAGAGTATCCATATTTCTGAGATCATTCTGCTTGTAGAAGAGGGCATACTGTAAGACAGCTGCAGGAGAAATTGGAATAAAGAAGGCAGTCCAGATACAGGGTGATTATGGCTTGGTTCAGGATACAATGGGGAATGTGAAGAAAAGAAAGATATCGAGGTGTACGCAAAAGAGAGGATTCAAGTTTGAGTCCAAGATTTTATCCTAAGCAGCTGGGAGAATGGTTATGTTATTCACTAAGATGGGGAAGCCTCAGGAGAGAATTGAGGCATGGAGGAAAATGAACACTCTCATTCTGGACATGTTGACATATCAATTTGGTATCTAAGTGGTAACGTCCAGTAGATTGTTGGGTATCCAAACTAAGGTCAAGGGAGACCAAAACTACAAGATCAATAACAGAAAAAGTATAGAATGAGCCATAGGACACTCCAAACTGTAGAGGTCAGGAAGAGGAAGAGAATGCAATAGAAAGTAACAACTAGCTCTCAAAGTCAAATGAAGGAACTGTTTCTAGGAAGAATGAATGATTGTATCAAATTTTGCTAACACATGGCTTTCATTCTCTATTTTAAACAGTGCTGCAATGAATGAATATTCTTTTTTTTTTAAAGATTTATTTATTTATTTATTTATTTATTTATTTATTTATTTATTTATTTATTTATACAAGCACTGGGTACAGTCAGAAGCACCGGAGGGTGAGAGAATTCACCAGAGCCAGAGCGGGGAACAGAACAGGCAGACTGACGAAGTACACTGCTGAGGGGAGCAGCAGGCGGCAGGAGAGGTCTGCACGCCAAGTGGGATCCTTGCCCGGTGGTCAGAAATCGAACCGGCGCCGCAGAGGCTGCGGGCAGCTTCACAACCCAGCGCTCAGCCCCTGCGCCACCGGGGAGGCCCAATGCAATGAATATTCTTACTGTGTCTCTTCTGTAGGATAGAACACTGGAGGCGGAATTGTTGAGTCACAGGGTATAAAGATCTTCAGTTTTAAAGATAGCACATGGTTGTGCTCCAAAGTGGTCGCACCACCTTACCGTGCTGCCAGTACTGTGTTCTCCCTCTATATCCTCACAACCCGTGGTGTTACCAGACATCACTTTTTCCAACTTGATGGATAAGAAATGTCTCTTTATTCTTTTTGATTTTCATTGTCCTCAATATTATTATCTTGGAGAATCATCTCATATGTTTATTGGCCATTTGAGCTTTTTCCTTTTTGAATTGTCTGTTTATATCCTGTACCCATTTTTCTATTTGACTGTTTGATTAATGTAGTAGTTCTCGCTCTATCCTGGGTACTAATCCTCTATTAGATCTATGAAATGAAAATAATCTTCTGCCACATTGTGGTTTATATATTTTTTTAAAAAGATTTATTTATTTATTTATGCATACAAGAGCAGGGGTACAGGCCAGAGGTGTGGAGGGTGAGAGGATTCACCAGAGACAGAGCGGGGAAGAGAACAGGCAGATAGATCAAAGTACACTGCTGAGGAGAGCAGCGGGCGAGTCAGGAGAGGTCTGCTGCAAGATGTGGGTTGCTCCCTGGCTGGTTGGGGATCAAATTCATGCTGCAGATGCTGCAGATAGCTTCACAGGCTGCATCTTAATCCTTTGTCCACCAGGGATGCCTACACTGTGGTTTATATTTTAACTGTGTTTTGGGTGACTTTGTAATCTTTCCAGTGCTGAGGGGAGCAGCAGGTGAGAGAGGAGAGGTCTGCTGCTCCATGTGAATTGCTCCCTGGCTGGCCGGGGAACAAGCTCATGTTGCAGAGGCTGCGAATTTCTTCATAGTGCAGTGCTTAACCTCTTGCGCCACCAGGGAGGCCCACCCCTGTGGCTTTAAAATAAATAAAATCTTGAATGCATATGACATTTATTTGGTCTTATCTTGGAGTGAAGACAACCTGGATTTGAAATTTTGCTTGACTGTTAATCAGAAGTGTAACATAGTCTGATATCTTAACCTCCTTGTGCCTCAATATCATCAATGTAAAATGAGAATAACAACATATACTTGATAAGGGTATTTTTTAAGGTTAAGTAAAAAATATATGTAGGGCCTCCCCGGTGGCGCAGCGGGTTGAGTGCAGTGCTATGAAGCTGTCTGCAGCTTCTGCAGCACAGGTTTGATTCCCAGCTGGCCAGGGACAAACCCACATGGCGCAGCAGACCTCTCCTGTCTCACCTGCTGCTCCCCTCAGTAGTGTATTTCAGTCAGTCTGCCTGTTCTGTTCCCCACTCTGTCTCTGGTGAATCCTCTCATCTGTACCCTGTTCTTGTACTAAAAAAAAAAAAATAAATAAATCTTTAAAAAAATATGTAAAATACAGTACCTAGCATACTGTAAGTATTCAGTAAGTGATAGTAAATACTAATATTCCAAAACAGCTAGGTAATTTGTCAGATTCATCAATAAATAATGTCCTCCTTATTGACATGTGATTCTATCTTCATCATAGATCTTATACTAATAATTTTCTGTATTATTTTTAGTGGTATGTCTATACCTGTATCAGTATCACATTGTTTTAATTATTGCAGTTTTATGATATGTTTAAATACCTGGAGGGATTAATAACCCACCATTCTATTTTTTATGGTTTTTAAAATTAGCTTTAACCATTTTTCTCTATGACTTTTATATTTTTGTTCTTGTATTCAGTTAGATGTTCCTTAAAAATCTTTTTGAAAAATTCAAAACCAAATCCCACTGGAATTTAAATTGGAATTTTGTTTGATCTTTATATTAATTGGGAAAAATGGGCATAAAAATACTATAGGGCACACAGGCGTGCCATATTTGAGAAAGGGAGGTTTGTGTCCACACCTCACCTAAACTGTCATGCAAAAGAATGAAGGTTGACTACTACCTCACACCATGCACAAAAACCAACTCAAAGTGGATTAAAGAACTAGACATAAGACCTGAAACCATAAAATACATAGAAGGAAATATAGGCGAAACACTGCATGACATACACCTCAGTAACATCTCCAAAGACTCATCACCCAAAGCAGTGATAGTGAAGGCAAAGATAAATAGCTGGGACTACATCAAATTACAGAGCTTCAGCAAAAGAGACAGTAACCAAAGCAAAGAGACATCCCACTGATTGGGAGAAAATTTTTGCATACAACACTTAATGATAAAGGACTGATCACAAAAATCTATGAAGTGGGCCTCCCCAGGTGGCACAGGCAGTTGAGAGCCATGCTGTGAAGCTGTCCACAGCCTCCGCAGCACTGGTTCCATCCCGGCCCGCTGGTGAGGGTCCCACATGGCATGGCAGACCTCTCCTGTCGCGCCCACTGCTCCCCTCAGCAGTGTATTTTGTCAGTCTGCCTGTTCTGTTCCCCGCTCTGTCACTGATGAATCCTCTCACCCTGCTGCACATCTGGCCTGTACCCCAGTTCTTGTAAAAATAAATACATAAATCTTAAAAAAAAAAAAACCAAAAACCAAAAAATCTACAAAGAGTTGATGGGACTCAACAAAAACAAAGTAAATAACCCAGTCAAAAAATGGGCAGAAGAGCTATAAAGAAACTTCTCCAAAGAGGAAATGCAAATGTGCAACAGGCATATGAAAAATGTTCAACATCACTTGTAATCAGGGAAATGAAAATCAAAATTACAATGAGATACCATCTTACAACAGTGAGAATGGCACATATTAAAAACTAGCAACAACAAATGTTGGAGAGGATTTGGAGAAAAAGGAACTCTCCTGCACTGCTGGTGGGAGTGCAAACTGGTCCAACCACTATGGAGAGCTGTGTGGAGATTCCTCAATCTGCTAAAGATGGAGCTTCCATGTGATCCAGCAATTCCATTTCTAGGTATTTACCCAAAGGACACAGAATCATTAATTCAAAAGGACACCTGCAGCCCTATGTTTATAGCAGCACTATTTATAATAGCTAAGCTATGGAAACAACCCAAATGCCCAAAAATAGATGACTGGATCAATAAGATGTGGTACATATACACAATGGACTAATACTCAGCAATCAAGAAAGATAAACTCATGCAATTTGCAGCAACATGGATGGAGCTGGAAGGATCATGCTCAGTGAAATAAGCCAGAAAGAAAAAGAAAAATACCACGTGGTCTCACTCATAGCAGGAATTTAGAAAACCTAAATAAGGGACCAGGAAAAAGACTAATTATAATAAAGTAAAAATCAAAATCAACAAGCAACTATAAACCAGAGACACACTATGGTGGGGAGGGGGGCTGCGGAGGGAGAATGGAGCAGGATCAAAACAAGGGGGGTGGGAATTGTATGGGGACTATAACCAAGATGAAAATGCATACATTGTGCAAAAATGAAAAATGATGTAAAAATATATAAAATAAAAAATACTATAGAAGTATTGTCATTATGAAAATGGTGTGTTTTCCTGATCATTAAAATAATATCTCAACAATGTTTTGGAATTTTCATAGCATTTCCTAGATTTATATTACTTATTTCTGGTTATTTCAAATTTTAAAAAATATTATATTGGGATTTTCCCCTTGATAATTGTGTATCTTCTTTGTAACGGGCTAACCTGCATTATTTGATGATTAGTTTGGACAATATTTTTAACTGATTTTCTGAAGGTTTCCAGGAATGCCATCATATAAAGTGGTCTCCTCCTTTCCAGTAATATCTCTTATTTCTGATTTACATATTATTGCCTTGGTCCTGTCCCCTAGGATCATGCTAAAATTAACAATATCTTGACCTACTAAAGATAGAGCTTCCATATGATCCAGCAATTCCACTCCTAGGTATTTACCCAAAGGACACAGAAACATCAATTCCAAAGAGCACCTGCACCCCTATGTTTATAGCAGCACTGTTTACAATAGATAAGCTTTGGAAACAACCCAAATGCCCAAAAATAGATGACTGGATCAAGAAGATGTGGTACATATATACCATGGAATATTACTCAGCATTCAACGAAGATAAACACATGCAGTTTGCAGCAACATGGATGGCGCTGGAAGGGATCATGCTCAGCGAAATAAGCCAGAAAGAGAAAGAAAAATACCGGATGGTCTCACTCATAGCAGGAATCTAGAAAACTTAAATAAGGGACCAGGAAAAAGAATAACTATAAGAAAGAAAAAATCAAAATCAAGAAACAGCTATGAACCAGAGACACTTTATGGGGGGCGGGGTCAGGGAAAGGAGGGATTAGGGTCAAAATAAGGGGGTTGCAATTGTATGGGGAATATAAAAATAAAATTAAAATAAAAAAATAAACAAATAAAAAGCACACAAAGACAACAATTAAAAAATGAAATAAAATAATTAAATAAAAAACAAAAAAATCAATGGATGCTGAACATCACTGTTTTGCTTCTGCTATTTACAGAACTCTCCCCCAAACTTTTAGCTGAGTGAAAAGTTTATGGCATTGAGGTAAAAAGTATTTACCTCAATTTTGGGGAAATCATAGTCTCCTTTAAGGATCTGATGACAATTTTATCAATTTTTCTTCTAGAAAATGCTAGCAGACATCTATGTACAATTTTGCATACAATTTCATGGGATCACAACTCCCTCTAAACTCTATCCTTCTAGATATTCTAGGGATCTAGACTTCTAGAAAGTTAATTTAAGAATTTCTGATATCATGGGTCTCCCTGGTGGTGCAAGGGGTTAAGCACCACACTATGAAGCAATCCACAGCCTCTGCAGCATGAGTTGGATCCCCTGCTGGCCAGGGAGCAACCCACATGGCGCAGCAGACCTCTCCTGCCTCTCCCGCTGCTCCTCTCAGCAGTGTACTTTGGTCAATCTGCCTGTTCTGTTCCCCCCTCTGTCTCTGTCTCTGGTGAGTCCTCTCACCCCTCACACCTCTGGCCTGTACCCCAGCTCTTTTTTTTTTAAAGATTTATTTTTTTATGCATACAAGAACTGGGGTACAGGCCAGAGGTGTGTGTGGGGGGGTGAGAGGATTCACCAGAGACAGAGTGGGAAACAGAACAGGAAGACTGAATATACACTGAAATACTGAATATGACTGAAATGAATATGACTGAAATGAATATGACTGAAATGAAATACTGAATATGACTGAAATACACTGCTGAGGGGAGCAGTGGGCAAGTCAAGAGAGGTCTGCTGAGCCATGTGGGTAGCTCCCTGGCCGGGGGATCGAACTCGTGTTGCAGAGGCTGCGGATTGCTTCATAGGTTGTGTCTTAACCCCTTGCGCCACCAGGGAGGCCCCTGCACCCCAGCTCTTGTATGCATAAATAAACAAATCTTTAAAAAAAAGAATTTCTGATATCAAAGAAATATCTTTTGATTCTTATTTTTTCCAGATTGGCTGGTGGCAGCTTTAACAAGCTAAGGAAATTACATAGGAGGCTTATCTTCTGGGGCCACAAGATGAGTTGATATCTGGCACAACCCTCCCCCAGCCCACTGGGATCTTAAAAGTCTATGTGTACCATCCAAATAGTCTCAATAACCATTGCTCTCTCAGAGATGTATCCTTAAGTGGCTGCTAGCATGGGAACATGTGTAGAATAAACAATCCAAGGACAGAGGATGGTATGGAGCCTCCTATTGCTTGAATCCAGCTCATGGGTCAAACAGAGGTCATGCTGACCTCCTCCAACAACAGGAAAACCAGGAGGCTTCAGGTCCCTCAGGAAACAGATGCTAAGATGGAGATGTAGGGAGAGCTCTTGGGAGCTTATAAGGTCAAGGGGGAGCAGTACCATGTAGAAGGGGCAGCAGAGGCCACAGCTGACCCGACACAGTGCTCAGAAGCAGGTGTGTCTCTTCAGAGCAGCCCCAAGTTGAAGTAAAGGCTGAACTTCATGCTCCCTCACCAACAAATCATTGCAAAGGTGCCGTGCCAGAGAGCGACATAATCTTGGATGATCCTGCTCCATTTGTTAAATCCTGGAGCCAGGGGAAATCTAGACTCCTTGCAGTGAGGAAATAAGTATTTCAGTCCTAAAAGGGGGCCCACTTCATCCACTACAATAGAGGTACCTGCTGCTCAGAATCACCTGGGAGAGATAAAACATAGGTCGGTAGGTGCAAAACAGTCTATGATTCTCTAGGTCCGGGTTGAGGATGAAGCATCTACATTTCAAACAACTTTCCAGGAGCTGATGCTGCTCTTCCGGGTTGTCTTTTGAGAAACTGCACACTCACTCTTCCAGGCTAACTGGCTATTTTCTTCAGCAGAAAAAAGAACACCGGTATACTACCTAGAAGAGTAGCAGCTGAACTTGCAAACATACAGATAAAACTTGAGATGAATCCTGGAAGGGTCATTCCTCTCAATTTTCACTAATAAAATGTCCATCTGAGATAAATAAGTGACAGCTCAGGAACAACTCCATGGAAGAGCTACATAGGGCCTGCTATGGGGAAAGGTGGAGAGCTTCTAGCCCTCTCCAGGCACTTTATTCTCCCCCAAATCATCACATATTCACCAACTAGAAGTTCCTTTTGATTCTTAATTTTAAAGGTTTTTATATTTAAAATCATGAGTTGGATTTGGACTTAATTAAAATGCTTTTAAAGCACTCCTAGTAGTGCTAATTTCTTATTTAACATATTAATGGGATGTGTTATTTATAGAATTCCTACTATAAATTAAGTCCTACAGGCTTGGGACATATTCTGATTAGGTGTGGATGTGATAGGTTATTATTTTAATATTCTGCCTCATTTGATTTTATGTGTTATTTATGCATTCTAGTTCTTTCTAAAAGTCCTAATGGTCTATGTCTATAGAAGTTTTAGTCCTAGTTGTCAGATTTGGTGTCACATTTATTTTAGTTACATAAGACAAGCTGAGTAAGTTTATGTTTTTTTAAATTCCTGGAGAAATTTATGGAGCATTAGAAATAAGCTCACTGAAAATTTGAAAGGGCTTGCTGGTAGGAGTGGCTCACTAGACTTCCTTTGAAGGCACTTCCTTGCAAACTTTTCTTAGCTTACTGGTTAATGGTCATTTTGGATTTTCTCCTTCTTTATATTTTCCAGATAATTATTCATATCATCAAGATTGTCAAACCCACACATGTGTTTTTTTTTAAATGTATTTGTTCTATTCATTTGTACTCCTTAAAATTGTATTTGGTGACATTTTGCCTATTTAAAATTTTTTTCCTTGCTTTTAATTTATGCTTTTCTATTATTCCCATCCTGCTGATTTCTCTGGGATTGTTTTGCTATCTTTGGATAAATTCCTTGAATTTAATCTTTAATATTTTAAAATCCATTTAATATAATAAAATCTTTTGAGGTTATTAATTTACATATGGGCAGTAATTTTGACCCCCACTCAATAAAATCTGAGATACAGCATTGTCTTTTTCAATCTTTTAAAATGTCAATATGTTGTGTTTTTATTTTTCTTTGGCCTAGTAACTACATAGGGTGTATTATGTGGTAATGGTTGATGAAGACTGGCGAAAAACATTTATATTTCTTCTCATTACCGGATTTTGTAAGGCAAGTATACAGTAATAGGAATTGTGAATTTCTAGGAAGGGACTGCATATGCAGTGTTTTCTATATTTATTGCCCATGGAACTCTTTTTCTGAGAAATATTTCATTTTACATGATATTAGTGTTAGACATAGGAATGTATTGTTCTAGAATAGTGCTTTCCAGATCACAGAAAGTGGTGGATTAATTGAGTGCTGTGAAGTCAGTTTAGGTTGTGATCAGCTTAAAAGAAAAAGCTAGCATAGAAACACACTCAACGAATAGTGGTTCTGACAGATATTCTCCTTTTATAATCTAGGCTGTCAAACTTCATTAAACAATCCCCCCCCACGTTTTGCTTTTTATATTATTTATATTTTAATATTGCTATATCATGTATCATCATATTATGTCATAATACAGTTTATTATTATATTTTGATATTCTGATAATTGTTACATATTTTGTTATTTATTATATTTTTTTAAATTTTTATTATTTTAAAATTTTTATAAAATCACATGTGATGTTAATGGCTTTACACATGTAGTAACAGTATTATTTAATGAAACATTTGATTCATTTATTTGCATGGGTCATGATGTAAAATATATTTCTTACTCAGGAATGGTGGAAAAAGTTGAAAAATATAGTTCTAGTCTAAAAACCTGGGAGACATTTGTGAGGATGAAAGGAGATGACTCCAGTAAAATGCTCAACATAAATAGGTGTTGTCACGATGGCTACAGAATTTGTGGGGCTCATTGTAAAATGAAAATTTAGGTCTCTTTTTCAAAAAGCAGGAAAAAAAGGCCATTAAAGGTACCGAAATATAAAGATTATCTTTTCTTCCATAGTCTCTCCAACTGCTATGTATTTTTTTTAATTGAAGTACCATTGTTTTACATCCTTGTTAGTGTTTTGAAAGTATAGGATTTCCCCCCTTGAGTGTAGTCACTGTAGTTCCCCCACCACCAAAGCACCCATAGTCCTCCACCATAGTCCACTGTGCTACCCCCATTGCTCACCCTTCTACCCTCTTCCCCTCTGGATGCCTCAGATCTATGGTCAGCTTTCAAGGGTTGGGTTTTTTTTTTAATTTAAATATTTTATTTTATATAATTCTTACATCTTTTTTCATTTTTGCACAATGTATGCATTTTCATTTTGGTTATATTCCCCATACAATTGCACCTCCCCCCTTATTTTGACTCTAGTCCTTCCTCCCGCCCCCCCCCCATAGTGTGTCTCTGATTTATAGTTGCTTGTTGATTTTGATTTTTACTTTGTAGTGATTAGTCTTTTTCCTGGTCTCTTATTTAGGTTTTCTAAATTCCTGCTATGAGTGAGACCATCCGGTATTTTTCTTTTTCTTTCTGACTTATTTCGCTGAGCATGATCCCTTCTAGCTCCATCCATGTTGCTGCAAACTGCATGTGTTTATCATTTTTGATTGCTGAGTAATAGTCCATTGTGTATATGTATCACATCTTCTTGATCCAGTCATCTATTTTGGGGCATTTGGGTTGCTTCCATAGCTAAAAATGGGCAGAAGAGCTAAAAAGAAACTTCTCTGAAGAAATGCAAATGGCCAACAAGCATATGAAAAAATGTTCAACATCACTTGTAATCAGGGAAATGCAAATCAAAACCACAATGAGATACCATCTGACACCAGTGAGAATGTCACATATTAAAAAAACTAGCAACAACAAATGTTGGCGAGGTTGTGGAGAAAAAGGAACTCTCCTGCACTGCTGGTGGGAGTGCAAACTGGTCCAACCACTATGGAGAGCTGTGTGGACATTTCTGGACCTACTAAACATAGAGCTTCCATATGATCCAGCAATTCCACTCCTAGGTATTTACCCAAATGACACAGAAACAGTAATTCCAAAGGGCATCTGAACCCCTATGTTCAAGGGTTGGTTTTAATGTTTGTCTTTGTCTGACCTTTGTTTGGTTTCTCTATATTCCACATACAAGTAACACCAGCCAGCTTTATCTTTCTCCTTCTGGCTTAATTTGCTTAGCATAATCCCTTCTAGCTCTGTCCATGTTGCTGCAAATGGCATGATTTTATCTTTTTTGATTGCTGAGTACTATTCCATTGTGTATATATACCACATCTTCTTGATGCATTCGTCTGTTTTGGGACACTTAGGTTGTTTCTGCATCTTTTTTTTTTTTTAAAGATTTATTTATTTATTTATACAAGCACTGGGTACAGTCAGAAGCACAGGAGGGTGAGAGAATTCACCAGAGCCAGAGCGGAGAGCAGAGCAGGCTGAAGGACCGAAGTACACTGCTGAGGGGAGCAGCGGGCAGCAGGAGAGGTCTGCGCGCCATGTGGGACCCTCCTCCGGTGACCGGGGAGCAGCTGGGGATCGAACCGACGCTGCAGAGGCTGCCGGCAGCTTCGCAACCACGCGCTCAGCCGCTGCGCCACCGGGGTGGCCCTGTTTCTGCATCTTGGCTATTGTAAATAGTGGTCCTATGTTAATTAACATAGGAATGCAGATTTCCTTTTGAATTAGTGTTTTTGTGTTTCTTGGGTAGATACTTAGGAATGGAATTGCTGGGTCATATGGCATTTTTATTCTTTTGACAAACCTCCACACAGCTTTCCATAGAGGCTGGACTGGTCTACATTCCCACCAACAGTGTACCAGTATTCCTTTCCCTCCACATTTGTTGTTTCTGGTTTTTTTGATATGGGCCATTCTCACAGGTGTGAGGTGGTATAGAACTGTTTTGATTTGCATTTCCTTGATGATAAATGATGGTGAACATTTTTTCATGTGCCTGTTGGCCCTCTGTATGTCTTCTTTGGAGAAGAGCCCATTTAGCTCTTCTGTTTATTTTTTTTTGGTTGGGCTGTTTGTTTTCTTTTTGTTGAGTTGTATGAGCTCTTTGTAGATCTTTGATATCAGCTCCTTGTTAGAATTATGGTGTGCAAATATTATTTTCCATGCATTAAAGTGTCTCTTCATTTTAGTTATAGTTTCTTTCACTGTGAAGAAGCTTTGAAGTTTGATGTAGTCCCAATTGTTTATAATCACTTCTGTTTTCCTTGCTGCTGGGGAGAAATTGGCAAAGATGTCTCTGAAACTTATGTCATGGAGTATTGCTTCCATGTATCTTACAGTTTCAGGTATTATAGCTAAGTCTTTCAACCATTTTGAATTGATTTTTGTGTATGGTGTGAGTGGTGTAGTTTCATTCTTTTGCATGTGGCAGTCCAATTTGCCTTTTTTTGGTGCATATATGTTTATAAGTGTTTTATCTTGTTGTTTTAGGTTTTTAATCATTTTGTAACACCCATATCTGCCTCATTACTTTTTAAACTGTAAACCCATTTTATTTAAAAATAGTGGTTCCTCACCAAAAACCCTGAATAGCCAAAGCTCTCCTGAAAAAAAAAGAAGGGAATGGAGGCATCACACTCCCAGACTTCAAACTATACTACAAAGCCATAATCATCAAAACTGCATGGTATTGGCACAAGAACAGACACACAGACCAATGGAATCGAATAGAAAAATCCAGAAATAAACCCACGGATTTTGGTCAACTAATCTTTGACAAAGGAGCAAAAAATATGCATTGGAGCAAAGAAAGTTTGTTCAATAAATGGTGCTGGGAAAACTGGGTCGCTACATGCAAAAGAATGAAGCTTGACTACTACCTAACACCATACACAAAAACCAACTCAAAATGGATTAAAGAACTAGACATAAGACCTGAAACCATAAAATACATAGAAGGAAATATAGGCAAAACACTACATGATATGCACCTCAAAGACATCTTTACAGATTCATCACCCAAAGCAGTGATAGTGAAGGCAAAGATAAACAGCTGGGACTACATCAAATTAAAGAGCTTCTGCATAGCAAAAGAGACAATAACAAAAACAAAGAGAAACCCCACCAACTGGGAGAACATTTTTGCACACAACACTAATGATAAAGGACTGATCACAAAAATCTGCAAAGAGCTGATGAGACTCAACAACAAAGAAAATAATCCTGTCAAAAAATGGGCAGAAGAGCTAAAAAGAAACTTCTCTGAAGAGGAAATGCAAATGGCCAACAGGCATATGAAAAAATGTTCAACATCACTTGTCATCAGGGAAATGCAAATCAAAACTACCATGAGATACCATCTTACACCAGTGAGAATGGCACATATTAAAAAAACTAGCAACAACAAATGTTGGCGAGGTTGTGGAGAAAAAGGAACTCTCCTGCACTGCTGGTGGGAGTGCAAACTGGTACAACCACTATGGAGAGCTGTGTGGAGATTTCTGGACCTACTAAACATAGAGCTTCCATATGATCCAGCAATTCCACTCCTAGTTATTTACTCAAAGGACACAGAAACATCAATTCCAAAGAGCACCTGCACACCTATGTTTATAGCAGCACTGTTTACAATAGCTAAGCTTTGGAAACAGCCCAAATGCCCAAAAATAGATGACTGGATCAAGAAGATGTGGTCCATATACACCATGGAATATTACTCAGCATTCAAAAAAGATAAACACATGCAATTTGCAGCAACATGGATGGAGCTGGAAGGGATCATGCTCAGTGAAATAAGCCAGAAAGAGAAAGAAAAATACTGGATGGTCTCACTCATAGCAGGAATCTAGAAAACTTAAATAAGGGACCAGGAAAAAGAATAACTATAAGAAAGAGAATATCAGAATCAACAAACAGCTATGAACCAGAGACACTTTATGGGGGGTGGGGGGCGGGGAAAGGAGGGGTTGGGGTCAAAACAAGGGGGTTGTCATTGTATGGGGAATATAAAAATAAAATTTAAATAAATAAATTAAAAAAAAGAATAATAAAAAAATAAAAATAAAAATAGTGGTTCCTTCTACTTTTGACTTCCAGTTGCTTGTGGTATTGTGTCCTAGTCTTTTACTTTAACTCTGCACTTTTATTTAGCAATTAGATGAGTCTTCTATAAATAACAAGAGGTTGGAATTTGTTTTATTATGCATTCAGCCACTCCATACCTTTTCATTGGTAAGTTCAAACCATTTACATTTAAAATAATTATTGAAATATATGTATTACTGAAATATATCAATTTCCATTTTCTTATTGCTGTTATTTGGTGTTTTTAGAATTTGTTCTTCTATTTTTTCTTCTCATCATTGATATTTTCACAACTTTCTTTTGTCTCTTGCTTGGGTTTCATTTCCATTTTTTAAATTGTACTTCTATAGATTTTTGCTTGTAAGTTATGAGATTTATGTGTGATGATCTGTACTTTAGTGATCTGTACTTTTGTGTACTATTTAGTGGTTTGCTCTCAAATTCATTCTATCAAACTACTTCCCACATTTTCAACTCCTCCCCCTCGATGTTTTATGCTTTTGATACCTGTTACTCTTAGATAAACTTTCTTGTTGTTTTCTAATAGTCTCTTTAGTTTTTCTTCCAAGTCCAGTTTATTGGTGATGAATTAAATTTTTTTTAATGAAAAGCTTTTTATTCTTCCTTCAATCCTGAATGATAGCTTAGATGGATAAAAAAAAATCCTCACTTGGAAATCCTTTTCTTTAAAGACTGTAAATATTTCCTGTCATTACCTTCTGGCCTGCAAGGCCTCTAAGTGTTTCCTTTTTCTGGGTGCTTTGAGTATCCTTTCCTTGTAGTTTAATTGTAATATGTCTTGAGGTATGCCTGCTTGAATTTATTTTGTTTGGAACTCCTTGGACCTCTGAGATTAAAATATCTGTGTCCTTTCCCAGGTTAGGGATATTCTTAACTATTATTTCTTTAAATAAAATTTCTATCCCTTTCTCTCTCTTGTCACTTTTGGGATCCCTATTATGAGGATATCATTTCTCTTTTTATTGTCCCAGAGATCTCCTAGACAATTTTAATTATTTTTAATTCTCTTTTTCTCTTTGCTGATCTGTTTGTCTATTTTCCACTACTGTCTGTTCAAGTCCACTAATTCTATTAGCTACTTTTACTTGTCTATTATTGACTCCTTTTATCATGCTTTTCTTAGTTCAGTTATAGAATTCTTTAAGCTCATTTTCTGTTTCAAGTTTTCTCTATCCTTGTGTTTCTGCTTTGGCTCATCAGTTATTTTTCTTATTTGGTAAGTATAGTTATGACCGTTGCTTAATTTTTTTTCTTATAAAATAAATTTGATTTACTTATTTTGTCAGAAATTTACATAACTATATAATTTTGGGAGTAGAACTTTATACCTTCATATGTGTACATGTTTCACTTACCCTTTAAATTCTTCATGAGATAAATTACATACTTTTGTTGGATTTAGATTTTTCTTGAGTGTTTTTGTTCCATTATTTGTTCTATATTCCTTCCCTCATTTTTTTGTTTTTATGGAATTGTAACAGGGTGGTTCCCCAGGAAAGGGGGAGGTTCCAGGTTTCCTGCCCCACCCAAGGGAGGGTGGAGCTGAGCAGGGAGAGAAGAAGCTGCAGAGGAGACTGAGGAAGGAATGAAGCAGGATGCAGAGCCAGGAGGAGACCTGGAGGAGGCACATGGAGCCGAGAGACATGTGAAGAAACTACGCTTGCCTTTTGGTCGTGTACTGGGTGACACAGATGTGGGTGAGAGACCTGTGGGGAGGTGATAATGGTGGTTTTTGTTTTGATTTTGATTTTGCTCTTTTCCCTCCAGACTTGTCTGGTTGTTTCTGATCCTTTTCTGTGGATCCCCACTGGAAGATGCTTTAGACTTGTGGCAGGCTTTGGGGCCTTGCTTTGGGCCAATCCTGCTTGGGTGGACTTTTACCCTTGAGGGGACAGGTAACTTTGGGTGCTTGATTTAGAACTATATTCTTTGCCTTTCCTGTATTGTTTCCTAATTGTATTAAAGTTCCTTCCCATTAAAGTCTCATATGTTTTGTGTTGATGCGGCGGATGGCAGAACCCATTTAGAGCAGGCAGGTTTGCGGGGTCTGGGGCGCCCCTCTCCCTGCCCTGTAACAGATTCAGATAAAGAGATTTCTTTCTGTACATTGGTATATTGGTCTTATATTAATTAAGATTACAGGTTGCAGTGTATTATTCTAGGGATTTTTTTTTTTTTTTGCCGAAGACCCTGGGGTGTCTCTGTTTTTATAAACAGGAGCCTCTGAACCCATTTGGATGATCAGAGCTCTAGTGGTGACAAGAGTTAAGAGGTAGAAGGCAAAGTGGAGGGGGACTAAGAGGTCGCTGCTAGTGAGTACTAAGATTTCAAATCTCAAAAGGAAGAATTTAAGGGCATGTTTGTGTGTGTGAGTGTGTGTGTGTGTGTGTGTGTGTGTGTGTTGAGGAGGGTACTTGTTCTAGGACAGGAAGCTGCTAACTTCTCAGGAAATTGTTATCTTTTCAGGAAGTTGTTATTCACCTTAGCAGGGCTGGAACCAGAATGAGACAAATGAAGCACTAAGGTGCAAAATTTAAATACATGCCAAAACACTCAGAAATCAAGATAATGGTATTTTAATGTAATATTTAAAAAATCAAATTGGCAAACTTTTGCCAACAGGCTTATTGGTTATTGTAAACAAGGAACCAGGGCTAGGATTAGGGTAAAGCCAGGCAGAGTTGGGTTTGTCTTTATGCAGAATATTGCTATTTGCTTGATGATGGATTTTTGTAACAACTTGGATTTTTAAAAATAGATTTTTCAAAATATTCAATTAAGATATTGCTTGTTGTCATTTTTGGAGTCAGTGGGTTTGGAGTGCGGGGTCCTTGGGGTCACTCTAGGAAAGGTGTCACCAGAGCTCCCCTTTCAGTGACGCGCGGCAAGTTTCCCAGGCGAGTTTCTCCATGAGACAGAGACATTAGTTATATTTAGAGAGCAGGTTTATCAGGGAAAGGGACGGAGGAATAAGCTTGCACAGACACAAGCAGGCAGGGAGCTGCCCCGAAAGGGCCAGGTTTGCTGAGAGAGGCCTGCATGGTTGCAGGCGGGCGGCCTTGAGGAGAGCGGCCTCCACTGAGGGAGGTCAGTGAAGAGAAGTTCCAACATGGCACAGGTCATGGGCAGGCGGGAAGATGCTGCCCTGGGGAGGGAGAGTTGGTGAAAAGCAGCACTTGCATAGGCACAGGTGGACAGTGGGATTGCTGCCCCGAGACTATGCTGAGACTAAACTGATATAGTTTTCTGTTTGGAAGGGGCTCACTCCTTGTGAGCCCTCAGTTGGTTGCTGATTTTGGGTGACTATGCAGAATCTGAGAGGGACCAAACCTGAGATTCCACAATGGGCTCCATCTCCATATCTTTACCCTTGGGCCTGTGCTCTAGACACTCCCTACAGCATCTGATACCTGCTTGGAATTGTGCTTTGTAATCTAGGCATTGGCGCCTAGGGATCTTAGTTTCTATAGCTGGGTCAATGGCTATGCTAATCCCTTCTAGCTCCAGCTGTTGGCATTTTGTGAGCCAGGTGCCCACCTCCCTTTCAGTTTTTCTATTCTTGTCCTCCATCATTGCTTATCTTAATCACTGAGATGTTTGTCACTCCCTCAAATTTTGCGTCCTAGGTGTGTGCTTCTTTGCCTCACTCTAATTTTTGTGGAACTGTTACAGGACAACCCCAATGTGAACTGAATTGGCCTGAGTGTGGGTCCTCACCCTCACGCTGAAAGGGACTCATAATGAGACTCAGCTTCAGGCACACACACAAAAGGGTTTGTTTACAAAAAGGGGAAATGAAAAGATGAATAACCAGGGGAGAGAGAGATACATTTGTGAATGCGTCCTACCAGTTCTGCTGAGCTGGGTCCCCAATAGCACTCTGAAGGCCTGTGAAAAACCAACAACCCCCAGCAATCCTCTCTTGGTGGTGATGATATTATGGGATTTGTAGTCCTTGGCATCTTGGATCTTTGGTCTGGGATGGGGGTGGGGTCCATAAAACCTGTGTTTGTGGAATTCACTCACGATATCCTTTTCCTCCAACAGTCATATCTGAGCATCACCTTAAGGAAGCTGATTTCTGTGAGAAGGTGGGGGCTGAAGGGCTGTTTTCATATAGCAAGTAGTTTGGTTGAATTTGGAAAGGCACACTCTTTATTTAGTGTAAGGGATGATGCTGATGGCTATCTTAAAGCCCTCTGGTGGAGGCCAAGAGTGGAAAATTTGGGAGGGAGGCAGCACAAGACCAGAAACTGGCTCACACAGTGCCAGAAGATGGAGGTGGTGGGTAGAAATGCTTAACATAGTCGTTAAACAATTTACATAGTATCCAGAGGCACAGACTGAGGTATGGACCATGTGGGGATATGGAGGTTGAGGGCTACTGTAAAAGAATCACCTGTCCTTCCTCATCCTTCTAAATTGACCTAGTCAAACCAAATATAGAAAAAATTCCTTAGGCGCCAATCCTAGAAATAATTAATTAAGCAGCAGTTAACAATCCCACAAGGGAACGAGACCCTCCCTGCCCCCCCCCAAAGAGAAGCAGACCACATCCCTGCCATCTCTGCACTGGCAAGAGGCAGCAGCTCTCCAGCCCGCCTGTGACTGCAGGTGCTTCTCTGCACCAGCCTTCTCCCTTTGCAAAGGGGCAGAGACAGCTCCTCCCCAGGCTGCCCGCCTGTGCCTGTGCAGGCCTCTCTTTAGCAGCCCTGTCTCTTTGGGGGCAGCTCTTTCTGCCCGCTTGTGTCCTGCAAGCGTCTTTTCCTCCTCTTGTTATAATAAACCTGCCCTTTTGGATATAACTAAGGGTCTCTGCCTGGGAAACTCGCCGTGTCTGCTGACAAGGGGAGCTTTAACCAAAGGACCCCCGCTCTCTGAACCCAGAACCTCTACAAACTGACATTGATACCTAATGCCGGCCTCCGTTTCCCTCAGCCAATAAAAGGAAACAGTTTGAGGAGAAGGAAAGTAGTTTAATTTGTCAACAAACTGAGGAGGGCAGCAGACTCATGTCTGAAAGACACCGTCCTGCTCTTTGGCAGAGGGCAGGGGTGTTTATACAAAGGAGTAAAACAAAAAGGAGGGGAGAGGGTCGGCATGTCCTTTTGGTGCAGGAACAGGGAGATTTCACTAGCTTGCTTTGTTAACACCTGCTGTTTAACTTCCTTGGATGTTTAACTGCCTTATTTTTCCTCTTAGGGATATCCTTTCTTTTCCTTAGCATGCAAGAAGACAAATTTGTTTAATGCAACAGATAGGAATGTTCATCTCATGGGGCAGGGAGAGATACCTGTCCTGTTTCACTGCATCAACATCACCCCCTCAAACCCTGTATTCTGGTGCCATGTGCCTCTCCCTCAACTTCTGTGCTTTGCTGTTGATGGCTTGTGCCTGTGACCTTCTGCAGAGGCTTTCCCTTTGGGTTGCTGGGGCTAGAAAGGCCTGATCTGAAGATTTATGTCCTTGGAGTGACCTTTAGTCTTTGTGTGACAAATGCAGAAGTATAAACAAAACACCCAGCTCAACTGCTCCTAGACCTACCAGTCTCTAAAAAGCAGGTTTTGCCTTGATGCTCCTGGCAGGATCAACTGAGTTTGGGTGAACTCCTAAACACATGCCTTTGTTTGGCCCTCTTATCAGTTTCTCTAGGGAGCATTTCTTGCATGAATCATTTCTGCCTGAATCCTCATCTCAGAGGCTTCTTCCTGAAGAGCCCCAACACTCAGTGAAACTTAAGAGTCCAAACTTAAGTGCCCTATAGAGCGCTTTATTTCAAATTCTGCCTATAAAATTAGGTTTCTATAGCAACTTGACTCATCCCTTTGGCAACTCTGAGTCATGGTTACCAAGGCAAACTCAACTTTCTGCAAAGAGAGATCAGCACGCATCGTCACTGATCTTGGTGCCCCCTCCCCCCAGCCTACTTTTTCTTTCCATTACAGCTTTGTATGGGCTGTGGGTTTCTTTGCTTTTCCTAAAATGGTTCCTTTCCATGATATTTGCACAAGTGGATCAGGCATATGACTGATAATACTGCTGCTTGCCTTCCCCTTGGACTGCTCAGGAGGGAACCCTATGGTCCCAGCTAGATGCCAGGGGGCAAAATGATCACACAATCATTTGGTCTGTGGAGTGAGGCCAAGATGTCAGAATCCAGCGCCCAGAGCCAGTTTGCTTTGCCAGTCGCTCCCCCATGGTATCCAGGAAAGATGGTGGTGGAAGGTGGGTGCAAATGTGGCATCTAAATATATAAAGCTTTACCAGATTTTCAAAATGATGTTTCAATGAGGGATGTTGCTTTTTCTCTAAGCCACATACATAACTTACTTTTTTAAAAGTCAAAAGAACCTATAAAAAGCAGCTAACTCTGCATAAGGCTTTGTTCTTGGTGGTAACTGTTTTTGATTTTTCCTGATAATCTTTCTTTCTTCGGGGCTGATATTGTCTGGCTTCCTGCGAGCTCAGGCCACCTTGGCTGGTGAGGTGGCCTGGTGGGTGGGCAGGTGCCCTCTTGCCATTCTGTTCCACTACCTACTGGCTTCTCCAGAGAGCAGTACAGGGGTCAGGGTTGAGAGAATGGGGTCATCTTGCTGGCTTTATTTTTAAAAAAGCAAATCCCAGCACAAAACCCTCTATTCTAAAAAGTCTTTCTTTTTCACTGTTCTGTTCTCTGTTTCCATGGAAATGGAGATAGTCACCAGCTGATAAGTCAATGGCTGCAATGGTTGTATATTGTTCTTTGTTCTCTTATCTATAGAAGAAAAACACCTTGATTTCTATTTGTTCTCTTTGTCAATGGTCAAGGTACAGTCATTGTAAAGTCCCCAATCAGACACTGAGTCGTGAATGGGGTTAACCAGAGGGGAACACATAAACTTTCAGAAGAAAGTCCTTCTTCCTCCTTGTTGCCATAAAGTCCTAGAATAAATGCATTTCAGGGAACAGACAGTGATGGAGGAAGCAGAGTTAATCCAGTCCCCCCAACTTCCACCTTCATCCTGTAGACTCAATGGAGGTGGTGTTCCTAGTTTGATGTGGAGCCTTAGCTGTTTGGCTGGTTGTTATTTCAGAGAAGACATAACTCAGGGTAGGTTCATACTGAGAAGGAATGAATGTGTGGATGTAGTGAACACTGTTGGTACCTTACCTAGACCCCTTCATTCCTTTTACCAAAGTGGTGTGCTCATCCCTCAGCATCTTCAGTTTTTGTTGCTAATGACTGGTACCTGTGACCTTCAAAAGATTGTCCTTGAGCATAAGAGTCACCACATCTGTACATCTGGCAGATGTCTAGCAATTGGCTCTATAAAAACATAGTGGTTGAGCCAGTTTGCATTCCCACCAGCAGTGCAGGAGACAAATGTTGATGAAATTCATATGAAGCCACAAAAAATCTCAAATAGCCAAAGTTTTCCTGACTAAAAAAGGAGAATGGAGATATCACATGCCCTGATTTCAAACTGTACTACAAAACCATAATAATTAAAACAGTATGGTACTGGAACAAAAACAGATACACAGGCCAATGGAATTGAATAAAAAAACCCAGAAATAAACCCACATGTTTATGGATAACTAATCTTTGACAAAGGAGCAAAGACAATAGAACAAGGACAGTTTGTCCAATAAATGGTACTGGGAAAACAGGACTGCTACTTGCAAAAGAATGAAACTAGACTACCACTTCACACCAAGCATAAAAACCAACTCAAAATGGATTAAAGGCCTGAATGTAAGACCTGAAACCATAAAATACATAGAAGGAAATATAGGCGAAACATTACACGACACACATCTCAGTAACATTTTTAGACATACATCCCCCAAAGCAAAGTAAGTGAAGGAAAAGATAAATAATTGCTTCTTGAGAGCCAGCACAATTCAGCTCCAGCACACCACTAGTTGGAAGGACCTGAGATTTATATTTCCAACTGCCAAATAAATGACAGACTGATGTGGGAAAGAAAATGTAGCCCAGGTCCCTTTCTCCAGGTGGGACAAACTGCAGTGCAATTGATACACCAGAGCTCCTTTTGAGAATCTGGCTAAATCTGAGAGAACAAAGAGAGAAGGAAACAGACTTTCCCAGATGATTTGTACCTCCAATGCTTACTGTGGGAAAGCAAAACCAGAACATCAGTAAGATCTCTTCCTATATCTACTTTAGCTCAAATATTTTTACCTTAAAATATTCATAATAGGTTTAAACCACTATCTGAAAATAAAACATTTCTAATGGGTAAGCTATGCTTGGGTTCTGGGCATTCTACTACCATTAGTTTATGTAGAAAAATATTTTGACATTCTCAGGCACCCAAAAGAACAAAGGTCTATGGTGGTAGAATATGGGTGAGTTGGTGGCAGGTACACTATTGTGGTAATGTTATAGGACAGGGAGAGGGGCAGCCCAAACCCCGCAAACCTGCCTATTCTACATGGGTTCTGCCATCCGCCGCATCAACACAAAACATAGGAGACTTTAATGGGAAGGAACTTTAATAAAACTAGGAAACAATACAGGTAAGGCAAAGAGTCTAGTTTCTAGTCTAGTTTCTAAATGAAGCATCCAGAGTTACCCGTCCCCTCGTGGGTAAAAGTCCATCCAAATGGGATTGGCCCAGAGCAAGGCCCCAAAGCCTGCTACAAGTCTAAAGCATCTTCCAGTGGGGACCCACAGAAAAGGGTCACAAACAACTGGACAAGCCCGGAAGGAAAAGAGCAAAATCAACATCAAGATAAAAGCTGCCATTGTCACCTCCCCACGGGTCTCACCCACATCTGTGTCACCCAGTCCACGACCAAAGGACAAGCGCAGTTTCTTCACGTGTCTCTAGGCTCCATGCGCCTCCTCCAGGTCTCCTGGCTCCATCCTGCTTCCTTCCTCAGTCTCTTCTTCCGCTTCTCCTCTTCCTGCTCAGCTCCACCCTCCCTTGGGTGGGGCAGGGAACCTGGAACTTCCCCCTTTCCTGGGGACCACCCTGTTACAGTAATACCTAATGGGGGTACCCCAATATTACCTCAAGTAAAAAAACAGACTTGTTTATTACTTTTTTAAAGATTATTTATTTATTACAAGAGCTGGGGTACAGGCCAGAGGCGCAGGAGGGAGAGAGGATTCACCAGAGACAGAGCAGGGAGCAGAACAGGCAGATGACTGAAGGGGAAGGGAGCAGTGGGCATGACAGGAGAGGTCTGCCACGCCATGTGGGAATCTCCCTGGCTGGATGGGAATCGAATCCACGCTGCAGAGGCTGCAAAGAGCTTCACAGTGCTGCGCTCAACCCACTGCGCCGTGGGGGAGGCCCCTTGTTTATTATTTTTTGATTTAATAAAAACAATGCCATTTTCACTGGTTTATCACTGTTAAGTATAATATAAGCACATACTTTATTTTACTTGGGTTTGTTCTTTCTAACTTATAGAGATTTACAGAAAAAATTAACTATGTAAATCTGTGCTTAACCAAATCGAGTAATTATTCCGACAAATTTTACTTCAGTGGATATTATACTTTGTAGTATGTTCACTTGAAGATAATTTCCCATATTTTTAGGACACTCAGAAATTTGATTGATATTAAATGAGATAATTAATGGATAGTCCCTGGATGCCTAGATCTTTTCTAACTGAGTTAGAATACTGAAACATTGATTACTAAGCATAACTTAGTAAGTTTATTTATTTTTACTTCTTATTTGTATATGTTACAGAGAGGCTATGTCTTTGGATCTGTGAAGGGATGTTCCTTTTTGCCACATTGAGAGTTTGTGTAAGGAATGTAGAAGTTGTGTTATTTATTCATGAGCTCTAATAATCCACTGAAGTTAGACTTTTTGAATGACAGCTCTCAGTTATCTGTTCTTCTCCCCTAATTACTCTGTGAAATATAATTTACTTTGGTAGTAGTTATGTAAGGGAGAAAAAACTTTCCCTCTATCCTCTTATACTTTGTGATGAGGGACTACAAATTAAATTGGCCAAGAACAGATTAACAGAGAAAAAAATTTTATTTGTACATGCAATACACATACATGGGAGAACTCAGTGTTGAATAACTCAAAAAGGTGGTTAGGATTTGGGGCTATATACCAACTTAGCAGGTTATAAGAAGAGGAAGGAAGGGAACTTATGGGGGAAAAATGACTTTCTTGAAAGATAAATATTTTTTCAGAACAAATGGATAAGTTTGTGATGACATTTTTTTTTATATATAGATATGGCTGGTCTCCTTCATAGGTGATAAAACTCCCCTGGAGAAGGAATTTAGAGTAGATTTTATTGGCA
The DNA here is from genome assembly GCF_014898055.3 of Talpa occidentalis. NCBI lineage: Eukaryota > Metazoa > Chordata > Mammalia > Eulipotyphla > Talpidae > Talpa > Talpa occidentalis. The sequence goes on along the minus strand of NW_023601543.1, from coordinate 59,633,383 downwards.
TTCTCCTTTTTGGTAGTAGATCTAATCTAAAGAGGACTTTAGGGTAGCCTTATTTTCTAAAATTTCCTGCTTTTTGTCACATAAAGACAGTTTTGAGTGTCCCCCATGCCTCACCCCACTTAAATAATCCACTTAAAATACTCTTTAGACCAACTCTGGGGTTATGAGAGGGTTTCCACAGTTATAATGAATATATACAGTTGAGACTCTATTTGGGAGTAATAAGAAATATACTCGTGGACATACTTTTGTTTCAAGGAAAAAGGTAGCTTTGTCTTAAAGCAGCAATTCTCTCACCCTCCTGTGCTTCTGACTGTACCCAGTGCTTGTAAAAATAAATAAATCTTAAAACAAACAAACAAACAAACAAACAAACAAACAAAAAAGCAGCAATTTTCAGAGGTGGTTTTCTTAATGTCTCTTATACTCTTCAAACTTACTGAGGACCAATATCGAACATTTAAAGTCAGAAATTGTTTGAATGTGTAAATACTGATTGATTCATTTGAAGGCAGCAATGAAGGGCACATTGCATATTAACAGCATCTTAGAACTTTTGCTAAATCACTTTGATCAGTCCCTCTGAGATCTACCCTAAATTATTAGTTTATTCCAGAATATGAGTAAACATTACAAAGTACAAAACTTGGAAGGTGAATTTTACTTGCCTTAGTTTATAGCACTTGATGCTAAAAAGATGACATATGTGTGCTAATGCATGTAATATTTTTAGACGTCAGCTAACCACAGGTAACTTTAAACCATGGAAAAGGGCGGACTACTCCGTAAGTGTGCTTTGGATGTGGGTCAGGCTATTAATATATATTTTATGGGGTTGTGATGTTTCTGTTGTATGCTATGTGCTTTTAAAGTTATAAATTTGTAATATTGTGTTCTATTTTTTACAGAGGGCCTCCAAATGTATAAGCTTAGGTTCTACAACACTTGGTGATTGGATTTGGAGGGTGGAGCATTTGGGCTAAGCTGACTTAGCCGGGATCTTGTTAAACTGGCCCACATGGAGTTGAACAGAAAAGATCAAAGTGAAGGCCAGAACTGGGGTCCATGGAAGCCTGAGTAAAGTTAGATCAAGGGGAGAATCTTGTGACAAGTGGTGTTAAGAATTTCGCAAAGGGAAGTTGAATTGGGGACATATTTAATTTGGGTTTACTGGGCTATAATTATGTATGCTTTGCCATTATTTTTTTTGAAGTAACATTGTATTATAACATTATGTAGGTTTTACGTGTGCATCATTACTCAATATGTGACTATACTACATTGAGTTCACCAGTGAAAGTCCAATTCTATCCTTTTCCAGTCACTTTTGTCAAATAAAAGCAAATTCACATTTGCTAAAGTGAGGCTTGACTTGACAGGATTATTGCCGGGGGGGGGGGGGGGGGGGGGGTTATGAGGGTGTGGGGATGTGGGGGGTGGGGTGAAGGGACTATTCCAATAAGGAGAACACTCTGACCATAGATCTGCCTCTCAAGTGAGAAGTAAAAAGTGGTTTCTTTTATAGAGAGGGGTAAACAAGATTAGAAGGAACTGCGTGTGGGAAAGGGTGACTGGAACTGATAACAGATCACAGAACATTCTACCTAGAGGCCAGCCTACTTTTAGCAGGAGCTGTGTGCTGACTCAGACTGAGGGTGGGCCAAAGTTCAGAAACTTGGAGGAAGAAGAGAAGCTTAACCAAAGTTTTGTTAACAAGTATGTGTGCTGACTGGTCAGGGAGGGACAAGCAGTTCAACTAACCATTGATGAGACAAACAATGGGAATTCGGAGGGTCTGTGTGTGGCTTTGACAAGAAAACAAGGGGACATTCATGAGTTTTATTATATAGAGTAGGGGGTTCTTTGTGCCAGGTTGCTTCCCAGAGCACAAAAGAGTGGTGAGATTTATGAACCATCACTGCTTCCCATGAGCACAGAGCACAGTGGACTGTGGTGGAGGACTATGGGGCTTTGGTGGTGGCAGAGCTATGGGGACCACACCTGAGGGGAGAGTCTTTTACTGTCAAAATATTAACAAGGATATAAAATATGGTACTTCGTTAAAAAAATTAAATAAAAAATTCAACATTGTCACTTTTGAATGTAGCTATTTCTACTATCCTAGTATAAGTGTCCAAGAGTGACCCTGGTGTCCAAGTACTGACCAAGGAGGTGCTGTGATGGGAAAATGCAGGATCACTCTTTATTTATTTAAAGATTTATTTATTCATGCATATAAGAGCTGGGGCACAGGCCCGAGATGTGGGGGTTGAAAGGATTCACTAGAGACAGAGCGGGGAACAGAACAGGCAGACTAACTGAAGCACACTGCTGAGGGGAGCAGCGGGCGAGACAGGAGAGGTCTGCTGCGCCATGTGGGTTGTTCCCTGGCCGGCCAGGGATCGAACTCGTGCTGCAGAGGCTGCGGATTGCTTCCTAGTGCAGTGCTTATGCCCCAGGATCACTCTTTATTACAGGCAAAGATAAATCCCTCACAAAAGTATGAAGATGCTCCTGTATTAATTGTGATAACCAATTAATACAGAGGAAAGTGTTACAAGAACCTACTGGAAAAGGATTTAAACTTTTGGTTGATTTGACATGAAGTGCCAACACACGATTCCTGATACAACACACAATAAGACAGTGGGGTGAGCTGGATAATGTGTATTGTGAAGTGAAAGAATATTAAAGATTAAATCTTCAGCAACTGAGCAAGGAAACTTGAAATGCTTTGAAAGAAAATTCATAGAGATGTTCCCAAATTTGATGACTATCCTAAAATTTTACACATTATGTAAGTTACAAAGCTAGAAGATTCATTTCTACAGTATTGATTGTAAAAAATAAAATTTGAGCATTAGGGTTAGAAGAAAGACAATTATCTTTTCAACTTTCTATTGAAAATTATATTACAAAGTCATTGTATGATGAAGCAACCAAAAGTATTGTGGTTGAATTTTAGAATAATGGCCTCCCCCAAATCATGCCTCCTTATGTCACATCTTTTAGCTAAGTGACTTTGCAGGGCCTCTGTCAAAAGGTGGAATACGTTTCCCCACTTCTTGAATCTGCACTGGCCTTGCTATTTGTTTTCACCAATAGAATATAGTGGAAGCGACACTGCAATTTCTGTCTCGCAGCTTCTGTTTCTACACTCTTGCTCCTGTCACAAGATAAGGAAGATGAGACTAGATGGTGAGAAATCGTGCAAAGAAAGCAGTTCAGGGCCTCCCCTGGTGGCGCAGTGGTTGAGCGCTGGGCTACGAATCTGCCCGCAGCCTCTGCAGCACCGGTTCGATCCGCGGCCACCGATGAGGGTCCCACATGGCTTGCAGACCTCTCCTGCCTGCCCGTTGCTCCCCTCAGCGGTGTATTTTGTCAGTCTGCCTGTTCTGTTCCCCACTCTGGCTCTGGTGAATTCGCTCACCCTCCCATGCTTCTGACTGTACCCAGCACTTGTATAAATTAATTAATTAATTTAAAAAAAAAAGAAGAAAAGAAAGCAGTTCAGCCAAGCTCCAGCGTCAAAGCCCCAGACATGTGGGTGGGGTATTCTAGACCATCGGGCTCTGCAGCCACCATCTCACTGCAGGTGCCTGAGTCAGCCTTGAGGAGACTTGCAGGAGACCCCCTCAGTCAAACCCCGGGATTGTGGGAGACAAGAAATTATTGCACTTTGAAATCACTAAGTTTTAGGATGGTTTGCTTGGCAGTAATAGATAACTCATATAGTTACATAGCACTCCCCCCAATTAAACAAACAAACAAACAAATAAATAAATGCAAATAGTGTAGAATTAAGTCAAGTAATTGATGAATAAAAGTGCTATGGTTTTTTATGGATTTTGATATTGTGGTGCTTATTGACCTTCAAGATTTTGTAATTCTCTGTGACTTCTTTCTCATTCCAAATATTTACTTTTCAACCTAATTTTGTATTTATAATTTTATGTTCTTTTTCTCAAAAAGGGACCTCAAATCATTTAAGCCTGAGGCCCCACAAAGCCTGGGACTAACCAGAAGCTCTCTCTTCCTCACTCGCTATCTCCCCTCCCAAGGCCCTAGCTCCTCAGTTTCAAGATTCCTTTCACCTCCTACTGCAGCTCCTTTAAAGCCAGTGGTGACTCACTGTCTTAGATCAGCTTTCCTAGAAGCAAAACTGTAATCTGGATTTTTGTGTGCAAGTAATTTGGTGGAGAAAAGGGGAAATAGAAGCCGGAAGATGCAGGGAAAGAAAGTTGAGCAAGGATATGGTCTCAGTTGGAGACTAATTTCAGCTCTGTATTAAGAGGAAACTTTTGAGCCTAAATTGCATCACAAACTTGGTTCCACCTTGAGGCACCAATTTGCTAGTTAGTCTTTGGATTTAGGCAGTTCCCAGGGTGAGGCATGTGTTGACAGATCCTTCTGGCCAAATCGTTTCCCGTATAGTTGAGGGAAAATCTTCAGGAAAGGGGACTGTTGTGAATTTTCATCAACTAACAGCACAGCAGTTAGCATCCGGGTGTATGAACTAGCCAGCAAAGGACCTGGATGGCCACCAACAGCATTCACCACAGCCACCTTCCACCTTATTTTGCTACCGTAACCATTTGATAGCTGTGGAGATGCTGACACACCCGTGCAGAATTGCAGATGGAATACAACTATAGGAAGTGGAAGCCTTGAGAAGATAGTATAAAAACCAATTTGCACTTAGAGCTCTTTACTCTTTCCTTTGTGTGTGTCCCCACATCAATGCCTCATCCATCCATCCACCTCCCAGTCTGTCCGTCCATCCATCCATCCATCCATCCATCCATCTATCCATCCATTTTGTCTCCTTCCTGCCCTGAATAAAAAATATTGACTTCTATTTGGTTTGTAAAAACAATGTGTAGAGGGGAGGAGAGAGCAGGACAGATATAGACACAGAAAGACAGATAACTAGGAAAAAAACATTGTTACAGGTCACCTATTGGGAAATCTAAGCTCTGTTTTGGCCAAACCCTCAGCTTTCTCAGTTCTTACTACTTTTGTTTATTTTCTAACTTTTTAGTAGGTCTGAAATCTTTATCAATGGATTATAAAAACCACAGACTATACAATTATGCAGACAAATGCTGGAAAAGGGAAATTTTGATTTATGAATAATTGTGAAATCTTTTTTGGCCTTAACTTCATTTTGGAATGCAGTTTTTTAATAACTTTATTGAATTATAAATTCTTACACCATAAATTTTATCCTTTTAAAGTGTGTGATTTTTAAGCATATTCAAAATGTTGTACAACTATCAGCACTACCCAATCCCAGAACATTCATTACCTCCCCCCCAAAATCCCATGTCTATTGTCATTTTTCTATTTCCTCTTTGTCCCAGTTTCTGGAACCACTAATCTACCTTCTGTCCCCGTGGGATTTGGCTATTCTAGAAATTTCATATACATGGAATCAAACAACATATGGTCTATAAAAGACTGGCTTTTCCCTGTTAGCATAATGTTTTCCAAGTTCATCCATGTTGTAGTATGTGTCACTACTTCACTCGTTTTTATTACAAAATAATATTCCATTGTATGAATATGCACATTTGCTTTATTCATTCATCAGTTGATGGGCGGTTGTGTTGTTTCTACTTTTTGGCTACTATGAATAATGCTGCTATGAACATTTGCGTACAAGGTTTTTTTGGACATATATTTTCATTTCTCTTGCATATTTAACTAGGGTGGAGTTGCTGGGTTGTATGGTTATTTTTTGTCTAACAGTTTGAGGAAATGCCAAACTGTTTTCCAAAGCAGCTATACCATTTCACATTCCCACAAACAATGAGCATTCCAATTTTTCCACATCATCAACATTTGCTACTGTCTGCCTTTTTAATTTCATTCATCCAATTGAGTGTATTATCTCATTTTGGTCTTGATTTGCATTTCCCTAATGTTGAGCATCTTTTCACAAATAGCTCTTTGGCTATTTGTATATCTTCTTTTTTTTTTCCTTTTAAATATTTATTTATTTATTTATACAAGCACTGGGTACAGTCAGAAGCATGGGAGGGTGAGAGAATTCACCAGAGCCAGAGTGGGGATCAGAACAGGCAGACTGATGAAGTACACTGCTGAGGGGAGCAGCGGGCACGGCAGGAGAGGTCTGTCGCGCCGTGTGGGACCCTCGCTGGCGGCCGGGGATCGAACCGGCGCTTCAGAGGCTGCGGGCAGCTTCGCAGCCCAGCGCTCAACCGCTGTGCCACCAGGGGCGGCCCCCCATTTGTATATCTTCTTTGGAGGAAAGTCTATGCACATCAAGTCCTTTCCCTGTTATATTAATTGGATTATTCTTTAATTGTTTAATATAAAATTTCTTTATATATTCTGGATCTGAACCCCTTGTCAGATATGTGATTTGTGCATATTTTCTCCTATTTTGTGGGTTGCCTTTTCACCTTTTTTGATGGTATTCTTCGAAGCACAAACATTTTTAATTTTGATGAAGTTCAGTTAACCTATTTTTCTTTTTTCACTTGTTCTTTATATGTCATATTTAAGACAATATTGTCTAACCTGAGGTAATGAAGATTTATCTGTCTTCTCCTGAGTTCTGTTGTTTCTTCTGAGTTTATTGTTGCTATTTTGGTCTATGATTTGAGTAACTTTTTGTGCATGTTATAGATAAGGGTCTAACTTCATTCTTTTGCATGTGGATGATCATGTGGCCAATGCCATTTTTTGAAATGATGATTTCTCCCCCATTGAATTGTCTTGGTACCCTTGTTGAAAAATTAGGTTTTAAATAAACAAATCAAATATGAGAATAGATAATGACAAAATAATAGAAAAACACATACAGGACTTACTGCTTAGGTCAGTGGCTGAACATGTCTTTTTAAAGGGTTTATTTGTACTATATTCTGCAGTTTCATTTGTACTGTTTTCTGTGTGTGGACCCTGCATCCTTGGAACCTTCGCAAAGAAGCAAGATGGCTGTTCTGGCAGGACCTGTGGTGGGTGGTGCCAACCTCTGTGATCAATTCCTTTCTTTGTAAAATGGGGATAAGAGTATACTTTATACTGTTCATGTATGATGGAATAAGGTGATGAGTTAGCATGCTTAGGGGAGTTTTTGTTGTTAGGTGTTCCATAAATATTTGTTCCATTCCTATATCCCGAACTTCTGTCCTTGGAGCTACATTCACATAGAATGGCACTATCCCTTCCAAGCAAGCCCCCTTTCATTCCCCCCACTTTTAGGAAGCTATTGCAGGGGGATTTGTCTATTTGTTACATAGAAGTGCTATCACTCAAGAGACCAAGATGGAGTCAAATGTACTAGCATGCATGACCCTCTCAGAAATGCAGGACTTATGATAACAATAATGGACCAGCTTTGCAGGCCTGCAGATAAGTGCAAACCAAGTCCTGGTTTCAGGGTTTTGGTTAGTTTCTGTAACTCCATGTCCTTACCCTAACTTTCCTGGCTATTTCCCCATCTTTCCTTATTCAACTACTTTCCTCTGGAGCAGTTAGAGGATTTAGCAATCTTCTCCTGCACATCTGCCACACCTCTTTATTCAAGGTACTGATGTGTTCTGCTTTTTGCTTCTCCTAGCTCTTTGCCAAAGGTGCTGAGCAATTTGTGCTGTCTGTTGAATAATTCCCAAGGGGCTTGCCTAAGCAGTTCAGGTGGGGTGTTAGCATGAGAAGGGGCTGATGAGATCACTGGGGGGGGTGGGGGTGTTGCAGTCTGAGCAGGAAGTAATGCCCAGCATGAGTTGCAAAGCTGTGGAGAGTATTCTGAATATCCAGGGCTTGCAAAATTCGGTAGAAATTGATTGACTTCAACTTTAACATAAATGTCTTCAGGAAGAGCTATTTTTGCAGTCATCCACCTCATCCTTTTTTGGCTTGGTGATTGAAAGGGATTGACATGCCCATTTGTGTGTGTGTGCATGCACACATATGTGTATATGCATGTGTGCATGTGTGTAGCTATGTGATGTTTGCATGTGTATGTATATGTATGTGCATGTGTGTGTGTGCTACTAAATGCTTTCTTCGTAAATCTGTAATTGCGTATACTCTCTGTTTGTCAGAGAAGGAAGGACTGGTGAACATTTTGAATCAATCATAAATTTAACTTTAACCAGCAACAACCAACAGTTTTCTCTGAAGTAGGCTTTTACAGTTATTTCTTTGAAAAAAGGCTTTTCTCTTCACAAGTACACCAGCTGGGGGTTCTCCAACATGGTTCTGCACAGCCTGTTCTAGAAGAAAGGACATTTGGAGATTTGATGAAACCAGATATTTTTCTTTATCTTTTTTTATTTTAAATTTATTTATTTTCTTACATCATTGTTCATTTTTGTACAATATTTGATTTTTGCCCTCAGGTGTGGTCCCTGTAGTTCTCCCACCAGCACAGCACCCGTGATCTATCACCACAGTCCCTTGTGCTCTTTCCTTCCCTCTTTTGACCTCTTTCGCTCCCCCTCCCCTGCTGTATGTCTCAGATCTATGGTCAGCTTGTAAGTTTTGTCTTTTTCCTGACCCTTTGTTTGGTTTCCCTGTAACCCACTTATAAGTGAAACCACCCAATATTTCTTTTTATCCTTCTGGCTTATTTTGCCTAGTATAATCCCTTCCAGCTTTCCTTTGTCTTTTTATTTATTTATTTATTTTAAATATTTATTTATTTTGTAGAAGAACTGGGTGTAGGCCAGAGGTGTGGGGCGTGAGAGGACTCACCAGAGACAGAGTGGGGAACAGAACAGGCAGACTGACTGAAATACACTGCTGAGGGGAGCAGTGGCTGATACAGGAGAGATCTGCTGCGCCATGTGGGTAGCTCCCTGGCTGGGGGTCAAACTCAGGCTTCAGCAGTGATAGCACTGAGACTTAACCCCTAGGCTACCAGGGAGGCCCCTCTGTCTTTTTAGTCTTTTCTCTTATTCGATAATATGATTTAGTAAAATTGTAATTTTTTGAATCAAGATAATGGTGGTATGCAACACAGTGCATGATTTAGGTGAGTAAGTTCACATTTCTTCAGATGTTACCACCACACCACCACCACCACCAAAATACCCATAATCCTCCACCACAGCCCTTGGGCCTCCTTCTCCCTTTGCTCCCTGGCCCATTTCCCTCTCTGGTAGCCTCAATTCGGCAGGATTTCTAGGATTTGGTTTGGTTCAGTTTTGTCTCTTCCTTTACTATGCATGTTTTTATTCATTAACCAAGTTGCTTATTCCACCACTTTCCAAGGGAAATAACTAATTTAAAAACATTTCAGTTAGGGGCCTCCCCTGGTGGCACAGCGGTTGAGGGCTGGGCTGCCCAGTGAGGGTCCCACATAGCGTGCAGACCCTTCCTGCCACCCGCTGCTCCCCTCAGCAGTGTATTTCATCAGTCTGCCTGTTCTGCTCCCCGCTCTGGCTCTGGTGAATTTTCTCACCCTCCCGCGCTTCTGACTGTACCCAGTGCTTGTATAAATAAATACATTTTAAAAAAATTAAAAAAAATTTCAGCTAGGAATTTTGGGGAGAGGATATGTAACAGGTGGTTCTCAGGGAAAGGGGCGGTTCCAAGTTTTCTGCCCCACCCTAAGGAAGGGTGGAGCTGAGCAGGGAGGGGAGGTGAGAGGAGACTGGGAAGGAGGGAAAGACCAGGAGAAGACTGGAGGGGCACGGGGAACAGAGACATGTGAAAAAGCTGTGCTTGCTTCTTGGCCCTGGCCTTGTGTCAGGGACTTGGGGGTCACAGAAGGAGATACTTGAAAGAGACTTGGGTGAGAGGCCGATGGGGAGGCTGATAATGGCAGCCTTTATCTTGATTTCAATTTGCTCTTTTTCCTCCATTCTTGCCCGGCCCCTTCTGCCTCTTTCCTACGGGTCCCCACCAGAAGGTGCCTTAGGCTTGTGGCAAGCTTTTGGGGCTTAGACGTCCCGCTTTGGGCTAAACTTGTTTGGCTGGGCATTTACCCACGATGGAATGGGTAATTTTGAGGGCTTGGTATGGAAACTATATTCTTTCTCTTCTCCCCATAGCACACTAATTGTATTGAAGTTCTTATCCATTGCAGGTTGTACGCACGAAAAGTATGTCTGTCTTTATTCAGCGGATGGCAGAACCCACTTACAGCGTGCAGGTTTGGGGGTCCTGGGGTGCTCCTCATTCTGCCCACTAACAGGTATTGCTGGATCATACAGAATTTCCATTTTGACTTTCTTAAAGAAATCTCCACATGTATGGAAGAGCAAAAATGTAACCCCAAAATTAAAATAAAAGCAAAGAAAAAGAATTACAGGAAGAAAGGCGAAGAGTAAATACTGGGGGGTTGTGAGAAGAGATGAGAGCACAGTAATTCCAGGCAGTGGGTGCCTTGTAGACCCTGGAGCCATGGAGCAAGCCTGGACAACAGACAAGGAAGGGAGCGTTGCTGGGAACTAAGGGTGGAGTTAAGCAGCCATGCTTGGTATAAAGCCGAACACAAGTGTGTCTGGAGGGGGCTTGGTGTTGCCTGCCTTCAGCAGGAACCCGGGCTCCCAGCTCAGGCAGCTTGCATTAGAACACATCGTCCAACTAAGTTTTCTTTCTCTCTCTTTCTCTGTGCTTCCTCTCTTCTCATTTCCTTTGTAAACAAACCTTTTAATAACCTTTCTCTGTGTGTCTGCCCTTGGGTCTTGTCCTGATTTTTTTTTTTTTTAGAGTGTGGGTGAGGATTCATACCCAGGGCACCCCAGTTTCCTTTGGGGTTGCCCTGTAATACCTCTTCATCGTCCTAACTAATTACATCTACAACAGCCCCATTTCCAAATAAGGTCACGTTCTGAGGCGCTTGGGGTTAGGGCTTTGACGTATGAATTTTAGAGGACACAATTCCATCTATAACAGGAACCCAAAGAAAGCAGTGCTGATGGTACCTCAGAAGCAGTTATTTAAGAGTCTTGATTTTGGTAGGATGTTCCTAAGGGAAATGAACTGGAAGGTAAAGTTATCTTTAAACAGAAAGGACACAGCTGAACGAATGAATGAATAAGTTAACTTTGTCTTTGAAGTTGACATGATGGATTTACCAGGGGCCCGCACTTGGGGTGTTGTTTCAGCTGGCCTCTAAATGTGTTGGTTCAGTTACATTTCCTTCCCCAGGTCTCTTTGAGAGCAACAGTCACTATTCATGAGAGCAGCAACCAGAGAGAAAGGAGCAGTCTGAGAAGCAACTGGCCTACTCAGAGATCAAACACTCAGCTTGGTGCTCAGAAGCTCCTGGCGCCACAGTTTAGGCAGATGGAATGGAAGATAGCAATCCCCACCTAAAAGTGTGCAGGAAAGACTGAGGTTAGAATGCTCAGAGTTTTCACAGAAACAATGTCTCATATAGCTGTGAATCCATTATTAGCCTTATTAATGCCCCTGATAACCAACTTATGATGCCAAAGCAAATATACCCTAACTAACTGTGATTCTGAGCAGCGGGCTATGAAAGCAGGGGCTAATAGGCAGAATATAGGATTCTTATTTGGCTGGGTACAGAGATGGTACCAGACATTAAAAATATTGGCCTGGAACTCCTATAAAACTTTCCCTGCAACTGCTACCACCTTCTACTTCCCTTATCCTTTTTTCTAGCCCAGCAGGTGTACCAACCAGTTTTACCCTTTTCCTTAGAGTGTCCCTGAAATGGAAATTTTCCTTCTTCCTAATTAAATCTCCCAATCTGTCAGTGAAGAGATTAGCCTCAGACAGGGGTGAGGATTAATAAACCTGTGTGAATCTACTTGAATACAGTAATTTTCCACCTTGGCTACACGTTGAAATCTCCTGAGGACTTTAAAAAATACTGATGCCTGGGTTCCATTCAGAGAATTTGATTTAATTGGTGCGGGGTGTGATCTGGATTTAGGATTTGAAAAGCTCTCCAAGTGATTCTAATGACCAGCCAGGGTTGAGACCATTGCTCCGATGTGGGAGCCTTAAAAGATTATCTAACCACAATGACACAGAAAAGGATGAATTGTTACGCTCTGTGACAAAGTGAACTCCTCTGCTTTTGGTAGCTTTGGCATAGAGTGGCTGGGTGGGGGTAGACAGAGTGCTTTCTGACAAGGGGAATCCTATGTGGGTGAGTTGGTGGGGCCTTTGCCCTGGAGCAATACTCTCGAGATGGTCCCACATTGCATGGCTTTTCTCCACCTCTGTTTCGGAAACTGGTAATTCCTAGATCAGCTTTTACTCTATTCTTTGGAGGTTTTGATGGTGGCTATGAGAATGTATGGTGGGAGGACAGAATTCTATGACTGACTTGTTCAGTAGTCAAATGTTTACATTAGGGTTTTCTTGAGTAGCCTAAGCTGACGGTGGAGAATAATTGCCTCCTATACCCCCGGAGTAAACCAGGGTGAAATCCCCCTTTCAAATCATCCTCTATCAAGTCAGACATATCCAGCTGATGTAAAGAATAAAAAATTACATCCTCTACAAATAGAATTCAAATTGAATTGGAGCTGAGAATTGCTGAGACCTGCTAGGACACTAAGGATGGGGTCTAGCAACGGCAGGTAGAAACAGGAGGAATACAGGACTTGGTTTCTCTCTGCCTTAATTAGCATCCTCTTCCTTGCTGTGAAGAAGGGTTACCTGGGACATTAATTAAATTTGCAGCTGATGCTAAACTGGGATGCATTCCAAGGGCTAATGAGACCTAGGATTAACACACTGGAGCTGAGGGAGGAAGAAAACAAGACTCCTCTGAAGAAAGACATCCTTTCCCAGCGGGAAGCAGTGTCACTGGTGAGCACAGGTCCCCACCAAGAGGAAATGAGCTGGAAGGTAGTGCTGGACAAAATCTGCAATAAAAGCCTGCTTCTTGACTTCTTTCATTTTTAATGTTAGGGTTTGTTTTGATTTTAAAGAATTTCTTTTTTTCCTCCTAACATTTACATTTTGGTGGGGGAACGGGGTTGAGATTGATTTATTATAAAGGGACAAAATTTTACAAAATACTTAGTCTATAACTTGTCATGATATAGTTATCGATCACCTATTATGTGCCTAGCACTTTGCTAGGTGCTGTGGGAGTTACATGCATAAATAAGGCTCACGTTCTACTTTCAAAATGCTTACTAATAGGAGGACCACTTCATTTAGCATCCTAACCAGAACATCTTTAGATGAAGAGTGGTGATAATACTTACTGTAGGACAGAAGATGTCAACTAGGACTTTACTGATGTGTGGGACATGTGCTTACCTTGTTTGTATACAAATGGGAGCTGGTGAGACAGACAGCATCCCTCACTGAATGGACTGTGTGTATATAGCCATTTGTCTGTAACAGACATACGAAATGTTATGAAAGCATGAAGGCGAGAAGGGCCAGTGCTTCTCAGAAGAGGGGGAATTTGAATATGATTTCAGTTTTTATAATGTTTGAGTAAGTACATGTGTGTGGGTGTGTGTGGGCGTGCTGTGCACAATGGCAATGAAGTTAAAAATTGTGTGAGAAAAGAGGCAATTGCCTGCTGTCGTTGGAGAGATCATGGTGTGGGATGTCATAATAGGGCAAGGTCATCGGAGTTTAGAATAATGGGTGACCTGCAATTGCATATAAGCAGTTTCTTTTTTTTTTTAAAAGATTTATTTATTTAATTTATACAAGAACCTGGTACAGGCCAGATATGCGGGAGGGTGAGAGAATTCATCAGAGCCAGAGCGGTGAACAGAACAGGCAGACTGATGAAATACACTGCTGAGGGGAGCAGCGGGCGAGGCAGGAGAGGTCTGCTGCGCCATGTGGGACACTCGCCGGCCGGCCGGCCGGGATTGAACCGGCGCTGCAAAGGCTGTGGACAGCTTCACAGCGTGTTGCTCAACCGCCTACACCACCAGGGGAGGCCCGCATATAAGCAGTTTCATCCAGTACATGTAGTTCAGTGATTGAGGCTAAACTGTTCAGCGTGTACTAGTTTTTAGTTATTTCATGGTTTGCTTGAGGCTCACTCTTGGCTTGTGTTTATGGCTTTAGATGGGAAGGAATCAGGTCTACTTACTGAGCTGAGCTCTGTACTATGTCTCCATTGGAGAGCTTTCCCTGGCATGAAAGTGACTGACCAATTATATTAACAGAGACTTGTTTATCGTCAGTTCCTTAAAAAATAGGTAGTAACACAATGAGGTTTTTTTTTTGTGTGTGTGTGTGTGTGTGAATTTTCCCCTATGTTGTGTTGCTACCTTGGCTTGGGAAGACTTTCCATGGAAGTAAGTTTTCCAGAGACTTGATGGATGTATCTTTTAATAGCCATAGAAAGTGGAAACAAAATTTAAATCCCCTCTTTTCTTCCAAGGATTTTCATTCTCCTCTCAAACTGTTCCTGCCAATACCACCAAAGTTGTCTATATCGCTATTTCTAATGGTTGTCAGCTTCCATGTTATTTGATCTACCGACAGTGTAGTGGATCACGTTTTTCACTTGGCTTCCAATGCAGCACCCTCTCTTCGCTTTTCTGCATGCCTCATGGTCGCTCCTTCTCAATGTCCTTTGCTAGTTTTGCAACAGGGTGGTCTGGGGCAGGGAACCTCCCCCTTTCCTGGGGACCACCCTGTTGCAGTTTCTCCTCTTCCTCCAAGAGTCACAACATTGGGATGCTGTAGTCCTTGGTCCTCTTCTCTTTCATGTCCGCCTTTAGTCCCTTGGTGAATTTATGCAGCCAACAGGGTTTAAGGGGCCTCCCTGGTGGCGCAAGGGGTTAAGAGGCAGCTTATGAAGCAATTCACAGCCACTGCAGCACAAGTTTGATCCCCTTCCAGGGAGCTACCTACATGGCGTGGTGGACCTCTGCTGTCTTGCCTGCAGCTCCCCTCAGCAGTGTGTTTCAGTCAGTCTGCCTGTTCTGTTCCCCATTCTGTCTCTGGTCAATCCTCTTACCCCACCCCCAACACCTCTGGCTGTACCCTGGTTCTTGTATGCATAAATAAATAAATCTTTAAAAAAAAAAACAAAACAAAAGTGTTTAAGTGTCATGTTGTTTCTTGACTGCTTTTCTGAATGCCGGATTCTATTATCAGCCATAATGTTCTCTTTCTCAAAGATTCTGCATCCAATCCATTGGGAAATCCTGGAAATTTTCTTTGCCTTTAGAATGTCTCCAGAATCTGACCCCTTCTCTTCACCTTTACTACCACCTCTCTGGATCAAGAAACTATCATCATTCACCCCGGATTACTTTAATCTCCTCCCACCTATCCTCTTGCTTCCATGTTGCCCTCTATGTGTATTCTCCACACAACAGCCAGTAGCTGGATTGATTTTTTTTTTTAAATTATGAGATTATATCACAACTTTGTTTAAAACTCGCTCAAGATTATCCATCTCATGTTGAGTAAAAGCCAGATTTGCTACAAATTCCTCTGAGTTCACTCCACTGCCAACCTCACTGGCATCCTTATGTTCTTGGATCACCCCAAGCACGTTCCTACCTCAAGGCCTTCGCATTGGCTGTGTCCTCCATCTGGAATGCTCTTCCTCCAGATGTATGTGTGGCTCACTCCACTCCTTCATCTCCCTCAAGCATTTGCTCAGATGCCACTATTATGGATTGGGTTCTATGGTAAGCAGACTAAGATGATGTTTGGCATACAGATGATGCTTATCAGGCAGTGCTCTTGGTGTTAACTTGCTTTAAAGGGATGGGAGGAAGCAGGACTGGGCCGATGGAGAAGCTGAATTTTGAAGCAGGCCTAATATAATATTGACAGGTCCTCCAGAGCCACTCCTTTATGCTCCCCTCTTTAATCAGGACTGACATTGGGCAAGATGGCTTTCTGCAGATGAGCCAATGGCTGATGGGATTCTCAGCATTTCCAGAAGCTGGGGCAGAACTACTCCCTCAGAAGATGATCTGAACATCCAACATCACCTTCTTTAATTCTACTTGCAAACTGTCCCCCACCCTTTACACTTCTAGAGCTCCTCTACCTTGTTCTATTTTCCCATAACACTAATCACAGTCTGAGGAAATATATCATTTATTTACTTTGTTTTTATTTATAGTCTGTTTTTCCCAGCCAGATTGTAGGCCCCAGTGAATGCAGAGATTTCTGTCCTTTGCTCACTAATGTATCCCAAGTGCCTAGATCTATATTGGACGCTAATAGACGCCCAACAAGTATCTGTGATCAAATGATGCGGGGTGAGTTCCAGATAATAATACAGTGTGATTAGGAGCCACTTTTGAAAACAGATAAATGAATTCTGTCTTTAGAGCTCACTGATATGTAAAATAATATACTATGCGGTGTTTATTGTTCTGAATTTTCTACCACTATTCACAAGCCTTTGGTGTTGGGTGACCTGTTTCTGACCTATATTTGATTAACTCAGCTTTGGGGTCCCATGGGAAAGAAGTGAATAATGACATGTAGAAGTCTGTTGACCCATACAGAGTGTGCTTCTTCTAATATTTATGAAGACTGACATTTCATTTATATGAAGTTATTATTTATAATATATATTTTTCATCATGTGCTAACGTTAACAGGCATGGCATGTTAAGATCAATAGATACCTTAACAGTTGGCCTCCTGGCCCCTGATGGCCAACATAATTTGGTAATTTGGACAGCAGTTCAACAATAGCAGAATTGCCATAGTAAGGAGAGCATTTAGCACAGCAAAGATATAAATTCCTTTTGCGACCACTGACTGAACTTTCAGGTCAGGTCAGGTTTTATTGCTCTTGGCCAAAAGCCGGCACAAGATTTACAGAGCAAGGAAGAGGCCGTGTGAAATCAGAATGAATTACAGAGTTGACTGGAGAAAGGCATGAAAATTGTTAGAATGTCAGGGATAATTTTTATAAAAGAATTCATCAGACCACTGCATCACTGTCAGTTTTATTATAAAGTTTTAAAACATTTAAAAATATGTGTTCACATGCAGTTTGCAGCAACATGGATGGAGCTAGAAGGGATCATGCTCAGCGAAATAAGTCAGAAAGAAAAAGAAAAATACCGGATGGTCTCACTCATAGCAGGAATTTAGAAAACCTAAATAAGAGACCAGGAAAAAGACTAATCAATACAAAATCAATACAAAGTAAAAATCAAAATCAACAAGCAACTATAAACCAGAGACACACTACGGGGGGCGGGGGCGGAGGGAGCTGTGGGGAAAGGAAGGACTAGAGTCAAAATAAGGGGGAAGGTGCAATTGTATGGGGAATAAACCCAAAATGAAAATGCATACATTGTGCAAAGATGAAAAAAGATGTAAGAATTGTATAAAATAAAATATTTTAAAAAATATGTGTTCATTTCTAATGGGTTCATTGAATAGAATCTGGAGATCTACAAAAGCACAAAGATGAACATAAACATCGCCCATTAAAACTCCTGGTGACATTCCATTGTATTGTTTCTAGACTTTCTTTCTTTTTTTTTTTACACACACTCTTATGCTCCCACACATACATCTTTTATTTTTTTCAAACCTGGAATCAAATTGGGATATTTCTCCTTATCCCACTTTATTGACTTAGCATGATATATTTAGCATTTTTCCATAGTATCAAATGTTTGTGAAGATGATTTCTAATTTAACTAGCATGAAATGGCGTAGATTATGTGTGCATATTTCTTTTTACTGGTCCTCTAGTTGTATTATTTATGCTGTTCTCAAATATTTTGTATTAACATTGCTATAGCTATTATTGTAAGCCAGTTTATACATCTTTGATTATCATTTTAGGAATATTTTCTAGAAGTGAAATTGAGGGGTCAAAAGATGTAGTTATTTTAAAGAGTCTTAATGCATATCATTATACAAACTCCCAAGAGACCGCTTCCCTTTGTACTTCTAGCAAGAAGAATGTGAAAATTTTCCTACAATGGAAAAATGGATATTCTTAATATTTGTAATCTTTGTCTGTCTGGTTCAAAGATAACATTTTCTCTTTAATGCAAATTTCCATTTATGTAGTGGATATTTTTTCACTGTATGATGAGTCTTTTGAATTTCTTCTTTTATGAAATTTCTGTTTTTGGTCTTTGCCCATTTGTTTTACTGCCATTAAGTCTATTTCATACATTTATATCACAATTTATATTGTGTCATGCACATTTAAAAGTTTTTGTTATGTTATAAGATGTAAATCTTCAGTCTAACAAATTACAAAAATTGAATATTGGTGTTACCCAGGCTAGGTCAAAAAATAGAATTAGTTATATTATTATTATCTAGTTTTCCCCTATATTATTCCCCTGTATTATTATCTAGTTCCCCTAGCCTCCTTGGGTTTCTCACTGATCACGTCCTCTTTCTAACTACTATTCTGAATTTTATGATAATCACTTCCTTGCTTTTTTTTTTAAAAGTAATTTTATCACCTAGGAATATATCCCTATATACTATGGGTTTTTTTTTTTTAGCTTTATGCGGATTGCATTAATCCATACATAATATATTCTTTTGTGCCTTGATTCTCTTATTCAACATTATATTTGTGAGATTAATGTATACATTTTTGCCTGTAGCTATGCTTTGCTCATTTTCCTCATAATGTAGTGTCCCATTGCAGGACTACATCACCATTATTTATTCATTATACTGTTAATGGACATTTGGATTGTTTCTGCTTTTGGACTATTATAAAAAATGTTGCTATGAGCTTCTAAAAAATCTTTGGTCTTTGTATACATGTGCGTGATTCCTCTAGGCCTTAGGCTAGTGGAATTATTTGGCCATAGTGTATGCTTATCTCTAGCTTTACTATATAATGCTAAAAGTGTTTTTCAAAGTATTTGTGCCAGTTACCACTCTCACCCCACATGCGTGAGATGTTCAGTTGTTCTGCATCCCCTCCAGCATTTGGAGTTGTCATTTTTTTTTAGTTTTGCTAATCTAGTGGGTGTATAGTGGTAGTTCTTAATATTACTTTACATTTATCTGATTACTGATGAGTCTGAATGTCTTTCATATGGTAATTGGTCTTTTGAATTTACTCTTTTCTAGAAGTACCTTTTTATTTCTTTACCCATTTTTCTATTAAATTGCCCATCTTTTCCCTATTAATTAGTACAAGTGCTATATATGTTCCAAGTGCCAGTTATTTATCAGTTTATATGTATTTATATGTATTCTCCTATTCTGTATCTTGAAATGTTCACTCTATGTTTTGAGAAACATAGCTTCTTAATACTGACGTAATCAATTTGTGATTTTTTTTGCCCTTCATTGTTAGTGGTTTTGTGACTTGGGTATGTGCTTTTACTTTCTGTATCATATAATATGTGTATCACTTTGCAATTTGCTTATTTCACACATTAGTTTGCTTTAATGATCCATCCTTGTTAAATATAGTTTTCTATTATTATAAACTAGTGTACAATGCTCCAGATTGTGACTATTCCATAGTTCATTTACTCATTTCTCAGCTGCAGTTTATTTAGATTTTTCTAGTTTTATTTATTTTTTGCTGTTATTCAAAAATATAATACTGAGTATCTTTATAAATAAATCTTTTTTGTCACCTCATTATTTTCTTAGGATGAGTTCCTAATTAATTAATAATCATATCAAACATCAAGAAATTTAAATGAAAAAATAAAAAAAAAATGTGTTAAGTTTGCCAAATTGTCTTTTGGAAAGCTTGGAACAATTTACATTGAGTGTTTTGTAAATGAGGGACTAAGTCCCCCTTGTGGGGTCTTTTAGTATCAGTTTGGCACAGCTTTGGAAATTACATATGGAGAGGCTCATGAAATTGAAGGATTTATTAAATTCTCTTGGGTCCTAGAGTGGGAGGCATGACATGCCACTCAGGGCCACACAGGCTTTACTAAATTGGGGTGGAGGGAGCCTCAGAAGAGTGAGGACCCATGGAAAAGAGTCATATTGAAATCAGAGGGGAATAGATAAGCAAAAGTAATGATGGGATTTTACTGCCATATTTCAATGTCATTAAGTTGCAGTCAGGGGACGGCAAGGCAAGAGGGGGAACTTGGGCAGGGACCAACCTTACTTCACTGGTAGCCTGGTGGGGTGTTTATGGCCTGCTTGTTGGAAAGCAAAAAAGGTATGATGTTAAGAAAAATTACAATACTGTGAATATGTCCATTTTTAGAAGTTGTAATCATTGAGTATTATTCTTAATTTTTTTTTTCAAAAAATAAAGCCAGAAAGCTTTTGGCATAAAACAAAAGAAAGCTTGTTTGTTGTCCTATATTGTTTGAAAGCACTAATAAAGTACTGACCATAAGTACTTTAAAAGGAATATATTAAGATTATAAACTTCTATTTATCAAAAGAAAGGGAAAAGGCAACCTAACAATAGTCGATATTCATAATAAATGTATCTGACAATTGGACCATAGCTAGAATATATAAAGGACACCTACCACTTAATAAGAAAAAGACACACAATCTAAGAGAAAAATGGGGAAAAGACATGAACATATACTTCACAAGCAAGTATGTATATGACCAATAAATATAGGAAAAGGTGCTCAGGTTCATTATATATAACAAAATGTAAAGAAAAAACTAAATGAGATAGCCTTACATATCCACTATGGCTATAATAGAAATGCTGGAAGATACCAAATGTTGGTAAGGATGTAGAGAAATTGAAACTCTCATACGTTGATGGGAGGAGTGTAAATTGATAAAAGGAAAATATTCTGATAGTATCCACTGGACCTGGAGAAGTGCACACCCTATGACCCTGCAACTTCTTTTCTAGGTAGATAGCCAACAGAAACTATCTACCTGAAGAACACAAAACACTGATTCGAAGGGAAAACTGCACTCCTATGTTCGTTGCAGCACTATTTACAATAGTGAACAATGGGAACAATGTAAGTGCCCAAATATAAATGAATGGATCAGGAAGTTGTGATACACACACACACACACACACACACACACACAATGGACTACTACTCAGCTATCAAAAAAGATAAACTCTTGCCTTTTGCAGCAACATGAATGCAACTGGAGGGCATTATGCTAAGTGAAATAAGTGAGAAGGCGAAAGACAAATACTGGATGGTGTCACCTATCTGTGGAATATAAAGATACCCAAAAGGAGCTGCGATTAAAGCCAAGCTAACGACAAACCCTAGGAAGTTGATTATAAAACTGGGACTACCACCGGTGGCGCAGCGGTTGAGCGCTGGGTTGCGAAGCTGCCCGCAGCCTCTGCAGCGCCGGTTCGATCCCCGGCTGCTCCCCAGCCACTGCAGGAGGGTCCCGCATGGCACACAGACCTCTCCTGCCGCCCGCTGCTCCCCTCAGCAGTGTACTTCGGTCCTTCTGCCTGCTCTGCTCCCCGCTCTGGCTCTGGTGAATTCTCTCACCCTCCCGCGCTTCTGACTGCACCCAGTGCTTGTATGTATAAATAAATAAATAAAATTAAAAAAAAAAACAAACTGGGGCTACCAGAAAGGGAAGAGGAGGGGCAAGAACAAAGTGGCAAAGAAGCACAAGGTGCCTCAAACTATAAAAATTGATGAAACCTTGCCATTTGTGACAACATGGATGGAGGTGGAGGGGATGATGCGCAGTGAAATAAGCCAGAAGGAGAAAGACAAGTACCAGAGGATTTCATTCACATGTGTGGAATATAAAGGAGCAAAACAAAGGAACAGACAAAAAACAAACGAAAACAAACCCTTAAAATCTGATGGCAGAACTGAGGCTACCAGAGGGGGAGTTTGGAGGGAGTAGGAGCAAAGGGAGAAGGGGGTCCAATGGACTATGGTGGAGGATTATTTGTGGGTTTTGATTGTGGGTGTGGTATGATAACATACTTTTGTAGAGGTGTGAACCTGTAACTCTAAAACATATACAGTGTTGTAATCCAATATTATCTCAATGAACAAAATTTATTTATTAAAGATTTATTTTTGTTTATTTATGCATATAAGAACTGGGGTATAGGCCAAAGGTGCAGGGAGTGAGAGGATTCACCAGAGACAGAGTGGGGAACAGAACAGGCAGACTGAGTGAAATACACTGCTGAGAGGAGCAGCGGGTGAGATAGGAGAGGTCTGCTGCGCCATGTGGGTCAGCTCCCTGGCCAGGGATCGGACTCATGCTGTGGCTGGAGTTAGTTTAATAGCGCTGAGACTTTAACCCCTGCACCACCAGGGAGGCCCTCAATGAACAATATTTTAAAATTAAAAAGATAAAAAGATAAAAAATAAAATGGTCATGAGAGCATTATTTATAATAGTTATAATATAACTGGAAACTACACAGTGACTGTCAACAGTAGAAAAGATAAATTTTAGGGCCTCCCTAGTGGCTCAAGGGGTTCAGCATAGCACTATAAAGCTATCCGCAGCCTCTGTAGCACGCGTCTGATCCCCCAGCTGGCCAGGGAGCTACCCACATGGCGCAGCAGACCTCTCCTGTTTCGCCCGCTGCTCCCCTCAGCAGTGTATTTCAGTCAGTCTGCCTGTTCTGTTCCCCACTCTGTCTCTGGTGAATTCTCTCCCCCACCCCCCAACCCCCTGCACTTATGGCCTGTACCCCAGTTCTTGTAGGCATAAATAAATTTTTAAAAAAAGAATAGATAAGTTTTAATACTAAAATCCACAATTGTGGATTATTTAACATAGCATTGAGAACAAATGGCCTATGACTATATACTTTAACACAGACTAATTTCACAAGCATAATCTGAACAAAGGAAAACAGATGAAAGAGTCCATAGTGCATGATTCCATTAATATGCATGATAAAAATGGGCAAAAACATTCTATTAGAAGGCAGGGCAGTGTTTACCTTTGCCTGGTAGTGGGAGGCCATGCCTGGAAAGGAGAATGTTCTGTTTCCTAATCTGGGTGCTGATTGTAGGGATAGGTTCAGTTTGAAAATTCAGTTATCTGTACACTTTTAATATGTGCTCTTCTGTGTGTATATGCTTCAACAAAAAACTATTTTAAAATGTATTTGTTATACCACAAGTTATATGCCATCATTGCTTGTGTTTGTATTTCTTTGATTTTCAGGGATTGAACATTCTTTCATCTGTTTATGGGCACTTCATGTTATTTTCTATTTTACATTATTTATGTGTCTACTAATTTTTATGAGGACATTTGTCTTTTTGTCATTGCTTTATAAAAGCTCTTTATACTAAGAATATTCACTTTTTTGTCATTGCTATTGCAAATATTTTTTCACTTATGATTTTCCTGGCATAGAAAAGTGTTTATTTTTTATGTAATTAATTACATCAATCATTTCCTTTATAAGTTCTTGGTTTATCGTTTATGGTTAAGTAACTTAAGTGTCCTTAGACTTAATGTGTGAGTACAGACGCAATCACAATAATACTTCAGTTTGCTTGGTTTGTAACTCCCACGTGCTGAAGTGCAAGGACGCAGTCTCTGCTCTGCACCTCTATACTTCCATATCCCCCCAGCTATTTCTGGGAACCCCAATGCTCACCAGTGTCCTTGTTGATAAGAATACCTGTTTCCCCCAAGCTTCCGAGGGTGCTGCATCACCTTGTAAATCTTCCATGGGGCACCCTACTTTGCTGTTTCCTCCTGAGAGTCTCAGGAATGCACTTCGAGGGACCATTGACGGTTCGGGCTCTTTGGTCCTAACTGCATGGTAGCCCTATTGTGGTTCAGAAAAGGCAAACATGTCATGTGTTCCATAAACAATGATAGGTATTACATTGGCATAGTCTATATAAATGAAAATTTATCTGTCATTGTGTTAAAATTCATTAGCATCAAAATGGGTATCATTTTAAAACTTGTTTTTCAAAAGGGAGAAAAATCTATTAAATAAAATCAGTAAAAAGAGAAGTTACAACAGATATTTCAGAAACACAGAGGATCATACGAGATTACTATGAATATCTAAATGCCAGCATATTATAAACTGGTCCAGCCCTTATGGAAAAAAGTATAGAGGTTTCTCAAAATATTAAAAATGTATCTACCATATGACCTATGAATTCCACTCCTAGGCATCTACCTGAAGAATACAAAAACACTAACTGGAAGGGATACATGAACATGAATGTTCACTACAGCACTGTTTACGCTATCTAAGTTATGGAGACAGCCTAAGTGTCCAAGGACAGAGAAGTGGATAAGGAAAATGTGGTATGTATACACAATGGAATACTACTCAACTACAAAAATGGATGAACTCCTGCCATTTGGGACAACATAGATGGAACTGAAGAGGATAATTCTAATCACCATCAGTGAGAAAATAAGTCAGAAGAAAAAGAAAAATACCAGATGGTCTCACTCACATGTGGAATATAAGGAAACACAACAAAGGGTCAGTCAAAACCAAATCAACAATAAACTCTCAGTGTGCGGCTGCAAAACTGAGGCAATCAGAGGGGGAGGTCGGTGGAGTAGGAGTGGGGGAAAGAAGAGGCACTTGTGGTGGGCAGGGTGTGAAAGTATACATTTGTAGAGGTTTGAACTTATATCTCCTGGGACAGATGTAGAAACAAACCTACATTACCTCAATAAACATAACTTGGGGGAACAAAAACATATGAGTAAATAAAATACTTCAATATTTCATCTATTCCTATAAAGTCTGCTAATTTATTTTAATCTGTTATATTAGTTTTTATATTTTCATCCCTTTTTAATTGTATATTTTGTGTTTTAAGGTTTTTTCCTCATTATAACCCGCCAGAATTTTGTCTTCTTTATTGGCTTTCCCCTAATTTACTTAGCAATTCTTTGATTTATTTCACAGTTCTGTTTTCTTCACTCCAAATTACTCATTTCCATTTTTTATCTTAATTCTCTTCCCTTGCATAACTTGATATATTATTTACTTATGATTTTCATGACTACTTGTGCTAAATCTTAGTTTAATTCATTTTTATCCTGTGTTTGCTAAATAAAAGGCAATTAAAGCTATAAATTTATCTCTGAACATTGGAATCAGCCTATAATTTTTTGCTTTGTGCATTTATTGTAATAATTTAATTTTTCCTAAATAAAAGTGTGTTCATTATAAAAATGCAAATATATGCAGGATAAAAGTGACGTTTCCTCGTTTTGCAATTCCTTCTCTCAAATACCCCTTTCCTCATCCAGTGATAAACACTGTTAATGTTTGGCATATAGCCTCCTCGATCCATTTACCAACATATGTGTGTATTTATATTTGCATATATATTAGTCATATATATATCCAATTATGGTTTAGATATTATAGGCATATTACACAGGTTTTTGGGGGTGAAATGATTTCCTTTTTAATATATCATAGTTATGCATTAATTGCCAATGCCCTCTAATAATGTGTTACCAGTTTGCATTACCTTCACGGATTATATGTGCTTGAAAATACCCTCTCCTACACTTCAGGGGATCTGTCTTTTCTAATATCGACAAAAGTGATATGTTAAAGTGTATTATTATCTTATACGAACATATGCTTTTTTGTTATTAATGAGATTAGAATTATTTCATTGCTTAATCACCACTAGTACTTCTGTAAATTGCTTGCCTATATCCCTTGCTTGATTTTCTTTTAGGTTATATTTTTCTGATTTATTTGACTGGCTCTACATATTTTCTAAGTAGATGATAAGTAGTGATTGATTTCTCATTTAACACAAGGATTATTGTGCAAAGTTGTTTTGATCTGCATTTCCATATGGAGGTGATGTTGAATAATTTTTCACATCTGTACACCATCTGAATGTCTTATTAGAAAAAATTCTGTTTAGATGTTTTACACATTTTATGACTGGGTCATCTCACTTTTTTGTTGTTGGATTATATGTGTTTTGTGTATTTCGGAAATTAGTTCCCTATCAGATGTTTGATATGCAAATATTTTCTCTATTATGTAGGTTGTCTTTTTGTTTTGGTGATGCAAAACTTATGCAAAACTGTTTTGAGGTGCAAAACTTATTAGCTTCATGCAGTTCTATTTGTTTATTTTTGCTTTTATTTTCCTTGCCATTGGAGTTGCATCCCCTCTGTTTTCTTTGAGATACTTTATGGTTTTGGTTCTTATATCCAGATCTTTAATCCATTATGAATTAATTTTTGTCCGTGGAATTAAGGATGGACTTAGTTTCATTTTTTTTTAAACATAGGCTATTCATATTTCCCAACACCATTTGTTAAAGAGGCTTTCTTTTCTCTAGTATGTGGTCATGGCTCCTATGTCAAAGATTAGCTGTCCATATTTGTGTGATTTTATCTGGACTTTCTATTTTATTCTATTACATTGTTCTGAGTTTCTGTTTTTGTTCCAATACCACACTGTTTGGATTACTGTTGCC
This sequence comes from Talpa occidentalis, assembly GCF_014898055.3. Classification (NCBI taxonomy): domain Eukaryota; kingdom Metazoa; phylum Chordata; class Mammalia; order Eulipotyphla; family Talpidae; genus Talpa; species Talpa occidentalis. The sequence continues at coordinate 59,607,111 of NW_023601543.1, read as the reverse complement.
GTGTGGTATAGTGTGAAGTCAGGGAGTGTGACAGCCAGGTTTCCTTCCTTTCTCTCAGATTGCTGTAGCTATTTGGGACCTTTTGCGGTTCCATTTTTATAGATCTTCTATATGAGTTCTTTGTCAGATGTATGGTATGTAAACATTTTGTCCTATTCAGTAGGGTGTCTCTGCATTTTGGTTACTGTTTTGCTGTACAGAAACTTTTTAGTTTGATATAGTCCCAGTTGTTTATATACTTTTTATTTATTTTTTTATTTTTTAAAGATTTATTTATTTATTTATACAAGCACTGGGTACAGTGAGAAGTGCGGGAGGGTGAGAGAATTCACCAGAGTCAGAGTGGAGAGCAGAGCAGGCAGACTGACGAAGTACACTGCTGAGGGGAGCAGCGGGCAGTAGGAGAGGTCTGCGTACCATGTGGGACCCTTACCCAGCAGCAGGGGATTGAACCAGCGCTGCAGAGGCTGCGGGCAGTTTCGCAACCCAGCGCTCAACTGCTGCACCACCGGGGAGGCCCTACTTTTTATTTTTGGTGCTAGGGATGAGTCCACAAAGATATTTCTGAAGTTTGTGTCATGGAGTATTATGCCTACGTTTTCTTCTATGCATTTTATGGTTTCAGGTCTCATATCTAAGTCTTTTTTCCATTTTGAGTTGATTTTTGTGAATGGGGTGAGATAGTGGTCTAGGGTCTTCCTTCTGGATATGGCAGTTCAATTTCCCCAACATCATTTACTGAAGGGGCTCTACTTGTTCCAGTGTTCACACACTCCAGGACTCGGGCTAGGCAAATGCCTGAGTAGCAGGTGTAACCAATTGCCTGGCTATTGCCACACACATGACTGCCACCATAGCCATTGCTGCTGTCACCCCACCAAGGGACTTGCCATCATCACTGAGTGCCCACTTGATACTTTCCAAGTGTTTGGTGTGTTCTCTCTCTCACCAGGTCCTTCCTCTGCTATTGGGCCCACAATTGAAACTGTACTGCCTCCACCTGAAGACTCTTTGATCTCTTACTTCTGGAAGGAGCTTTCCTTACACACACATTTTTTTAAGATTTATTTATTTATTTATGCATACAAGAGCTGGGGTACAGGCTAGAGGTGTGGGGGTTGAGAGGATTCACCAGGGACAGAGTGGGGAGCAGAACAGGCAGACTGACTGAAATACATTGCTGAGGGGAGCAGCGGGCAAGGCAGGAGAGGTCTGCTGCACCATTTGGGTCACCTCCCTGGCTGGGCATTGAACTCATGCTGCAGAGGCTGCGGACAGCCTCACAGTGCTGTGCCCAACCCTTTGCACCACCAGGGAGGCCCCCTTACACACACTTGTGATGAAACTGGCAGTGTCCCAGGCTAGACTCACACCCGCACGTGTTTGTACGCCCTTTCTGAAGAGTCTTTCCAGGGAAACTCACTGTGCCCCAGAGTTCTTCAGAGGACTGTGGATAGCCAACCCCAGCCTGTTCTGCTGGCTCGGGTTCTACCTTTCTATCCATGCTCCCCTTTCACCTCACCTCTTCCCTGTCGCAAGCTAGCAACCTAAGTGCAAGTCCTCCATGGGAAAGTCCTGGGACTTTGCCAGGGAACTTCTAAATCTTCCTTTGAGCAGAAATTAATTTTTATATTTGTTTTTAAGGGAGTAGGTGATCCCAACTTCTTTATTATACCACGATGTGGGGGGAAATCTCTAAATGCCCTGTTAAACAATTTCCTTCATTTTAAAATGGGAATTTTTAAATTTTATTATTTTTAAAAGATTTCTTTGTGCATACAAGAGCTGGAGTGTATGCCAGAGGTTTTGGGGGGTGGGTGAGAGGATTCACCAGAGACAGAGTGGGGAGCAGAACAGGAGGTTGACTGAAATACACTGCTGAGGGGAACAGCAGGTGAGACAGGAGAGGTCTGCTGTGCCATGTGGGTAGCTCCCTGGCCAAGGATCGAACTTGTGCTGCAGTGACTACTGACAGCTTCATAGTGCTGAGATTCAACCCCTTGTGCCACTAGGGAGGCCCCCAAAAAACAGGAGATTTTTTTAAAAAGGCATTTACTTGCTTCTTTGATCCAATTAGTTCCTATTCTGAATTCTTATACCTGCACTTTTGCTATTCAACTATTGTTTTTATATTCTATCTCTTTTGGAATGGCTTTTGACAATTGCATGCAGTTTCACAATTAAATTCATAAGAAATCACACTAATTTTTGTTTTATAGGTATGATGTTCCCCACTAATCATTTTGAAATACTATTTACCTATTCTTGAGGTCATTGTTTTCTTTATCTTTCAATTTAAAGACTTCATTTTCAAGTAAGTTTTTCAAAAGTGTATATATAATGAATATATGTTTGAGCCTTTGCATGTGTCAGTTAACTCAAATAAGAAGGCAGAAAAAACAGCATGTTATATAGGGGAACAACAGTGCAAATGACAACAAAATCAACATAGTTGATATATTGACTGAGATATACCATTTTTTATTTGTTCTGTTTTTCCCTTTGTTCTGTTGTTTCTTATCTTTCCTTTCTGGAGACTATTTGAGTGTATATAATTACATGTTATTCTTTTTGAAAATTAACTGTGCTTTGGATTACATTATTACATATGTTCTATATGTAACATGTTGTTTTTGTCTATCTGCTTTCAAGGTTTTTTCCTTCATCTTTGGTTTAAGCCATTTGATTATAATGTGTCTATGTTTTGTTTTCCTTGGTTTTTCCTGTTTGGCTTTTACAGAGCTTCTTGAATGTGTAAAATCATGTTTTATACCAGATTTATGAAGTTGCCTGACATTATTACTTCAACTGTGTATTTTTATAATGATCTCTTTCACCTCTTTTTCTGGTATTCCAATGACACAACTGTTAGAGATCTTTTGATTTTGTTTTACAGTCCCTGAGATTCTCTTTATTTAAAAAAAACTAAAAACCTCTAGGCTCTTCATATTCTATCTATCCTCTAGTTCATTATTTCTTCTCTCATTTCCATGTTGCTGTTAAATTCATCTAGGAGTGAAAAATCTCATATACTATATTTACAGTTTTAAAATTTTAATGTTATATTTTGCAGTTTTTACTACTCTGCAGAAAAAAAAATCTTCATATTTCTACTCATATCAAATGTGTTTTAGCTTTATTTCATTGAGTTTATTTATAACAGTTATTTGAGACATTAGTTTTTCCATTATCTGGATCATTGTGTAGTTTGCATCTGCAGAGAATTGATTACATTTTAAACATGCCTGTTATGCAACTTTCTATTTTATCCTGGAAATTTTGAAGATTTTGTTGTGCAGTGCATACATCCTGTTACAATTCTCTGGAGATTTTGCTTTGTATAACATGCAATTAACCCAGTTAGGCTCAGATTGCAATTTTTATCTGACCAAATAAGTGGGTAGGAGGGGGTGATTCAACTCTCAGTATGGGTTATAAAACCTCTGCTATGCTTCTCCTGGTTTATTCCTCATACGTGTTACTTAGCACTAGTGAGACTTAGCAGTGAATTGACTTATATTTCAGTTCTCAAAGATTGTACTCTGCTTCTTTTAGTCTCTTCTGCACATGTACAACTCAGCAAGGAACCATGAATATTTGTACGGGTTCATACAGAGAATTAGGGGATTCCTAATCAGTAGTCTTCTCTCTGGGATTCCTTCCATACTTTCTGACTATCAAGGGGATTTTTCTTGGTTCCCCTGGCCTTCTAGAAATTATGGTTTTTACCTCAGAGATTTAGCCATACATGCTACCACCACAGTGCAGATTTTAGCTGCAACCCTCCATTAGGGCAAAGGTGCAAGGGAAAACAAGTTGAAAAGGAAATTTCCACATACTCTTTGGGCAAAAGGACCAACTTTTCCCGATCCCTCTGGTCAAAAATTTGGATCTTATATGTGAGTTTTAGGTGTTTATATTGGTGCATCTTCATAGCTCTACAACTGGGGCCTGTCTTCAGGGCAATGCTGTAAGAGCAAGGAAAGTGGAAAAAAAGAGAAATTGACCCCTGTATGAATAACTTCTTCAAGTTTTGATTCCTTTTTTAATTTCTTCTGCTTTGTTTGCTTTTTAGTCTTTAGTATTTTCTCAAGAAGTTTTAGTTATAATCAGTGGGAGAGACTTTATTGGACGTACTAAATCTTGGTTCGAATTGGAAACAACCTCATTGTGATATTTACATTTCTCAGATAATAAGAAAGTTGAGCATATTTTCTTCCTTTCTGTTAACATGTAAGCTTTTTCTGTAAAGAAATATTATTGAGTATTTTGCCCAATTTTCTATTAAATCATCTGTCTTTTTCTTGATTAGTAGGAGTTCTTTATATATTCAAAATATGAGTCCTTTTGTGTTCATGTGTTAGGAATATCTTCTCCCACTCTGTAGATTGCCCTTTCGGTCTTTTTATGATCTTTTTTTGGCAAGCCGAATTTTAATATAATGCCACTTATTAATTTTAATATAATGCTACTTAACTTTTATTTCATGATTAGTGCTTTTGATGCCCGGTTCAAGAAATCTTTGCCAATACAAGATGTTCTCCTATGATTTCCTCTGGAAAGACTTAATGTTTTATCCTCACTTTTAGAAATGTAACCTATCCGGATTTTTTAAAATGAAGAGTAAAATAAGAGTGACATGAATTTTTATGTGTCTATCTAATTGATTGTGTCTCTCTAATATTTAATTAATTAAAAAGATCACCTTTTTCTCACTGAGCTGAGCTGCATTGTTGAATAATAAATATTTCTTAGATAGCACTTTTTCTTGGAAAAAATTCTGTTGATTATAAGCAGATGGGGGAGGGGGAATGTCATTTCTATTGAAGATTTTTCAGTAGAGTTAGCTAACTCTCTGGGTTGTCACTCTTCTTAAAAATGAAATAGAATTTGAGACGCTTATGGTATTGATTAATCCAATATTATATATCAATATCTATATCTATAGGTATAATCTGAAAATTACACCTGTAGCTTAATTTTCAAAGATGTTTAAAGGCTTAAACTGACTATTGCTATTGCAATCATATTACTACTCCAAATATTCTATCCTGTTTCCAAACCATATACATCATGCATTCCTGTGAATTTGGTGTATAACCAGATATTTATGTGGCTAAAATGTGAGAATGAAAATGGGGAAATAAATAGGCTATGTACTTATGTGTATGGGGGTCTGGAAAGTCATGCTTATTACCTGGAGTGGGAAAACCCTGAGGGGTTTATTGTCATGATTTTTGATCATAAGCTGTTTTGTGAATGGAGTCATTAATGAATCTTGTGAATGAAGTAATTAATAAAGAGAAATATATTTGTGACAAATCACCAACACTAAGCTTGGCTCCTATCGATAAGGTCCATTCAGGAAGCAGAACCACTGCTTGCATGATTCCATAGAGCAGCAGGAACAGTAACCAGTAGTAGTGCCCATCAATATCATAAGTGTCTAACAAGACATAGATGGGTTCTTGGGCCAAAAAGCAATACATTTGGTGTAAAGAAGCTTAGACAAGTGTGGTAGACACAACTTTATAGTGCTTGGGTTGAATTGTTCCTATGCAAGTTTGATTTATTTGGTGTGGATAGCATATCTGGATTTTCTCCTATTTTCAATTGTATTCAAAGAGGCTTGCCATTTAATTTGGGGATGGTGTAGTGACTTCCTGGGTCCTCTCTACTGCATTTTTAAAATTGTAATTTAAATAATTTTTTCCCCAGAAAGCGATGTATTGATCCAAGAGGAAAAAATAACCAATATTGGTAACCTGGAGTAGTGGATTTGTTTAAATAATCCCTAACCTGATGATTTTAACTTTAATTTTGCATATGGTAACTGGGTCCTGAAGCTTATTTTGCTATGTGGATCAGAAAAAATGCATATTTAATATGATGATTATTATAATAGTTACATTGTACATTATCTTTTTTTTGTACATTATCATTTTAATGTCTCATTTTATTTGAGACAGATGGTCTGATATTCTGAAATTAGACTTCAATATGCCTTTTAAAAAATTCTGGTTATTGGGCCTCTCCTGGTGGCGCAGTGGTTGAGCCCTGGGCTGCGAAGCTGCTCTCAGCCTCTGCAGCTGCAGTTCCATCCCCGGCCACCAGCGAGGGTCCAACATGGCACGACAGACCTCTTCTGCTGCGTCCGCTGCTCCCCTCAGCAGTGTATTTCGTCAGTCTGCCTGTTTCTGTTCCCAGCTCTGGCTCCGGTGAACTCTCTCACCCTCCTGCGCTTCTAACTGTACCCAGTGTTTGTATAAATCAATCAATCAATCAATCAATCAATCAATCAATAAATCTTAAAATAAATAAATAAAAGAAACCCAACCTGATAATCTTGGTTTTTTTATTAAAAAAAAAATTCTGGTTATTGTGGGCTCATTTCTCCATTTTACGCATACTCCATAAGTGTAGGAGACCCTACAAAAATTCTCACTAATTTGGAATTTATTGGTCAGGTCAACCTGAATTAATGGAGTGTCTAAATCACACAGTTAAAAAATGTGTATTTAGGGCCTCCCTGGTGGCTGGCGCAATGGGTTAAGATGCAACCTATGAAGCAATCTGCAGCCACTGCTGCACAAGTTCAATCCCCAGCCAGGTAGCTACCCACATGGTGCAGCAGACCTCTCCTGACTTGCCCGCTGCTCCCCTCAGCAGTGTATTTCAGTCAATCTTCTGTTCTGTTCCCCACTCTGTCTCTGGTAAATTCTCTCACCTCCCCCCACACCTCTGGCCTGTGCCCCAGTTCTTGTGTGCATAGGTGAATAAATCTTAAAAAAAAAAAAGCTTTTAAAATTAAAAAAAAAGTGTATTTACTTCTCATGGTAAACAATGTAGATTATTTGAACTGACTGAGAGTAAAGGAAATCTGGAAAGCATGAAAGAAGACTGAGATGATGAACACCATGTAGAGTCTTGGGTCTAGTGCAATATCAAGGACTAACTCTCATTTCATTAACTTGTCTGTCTTAGTTCTTTTATTAGAGACTGAAGTTGGCCACCACCATGAAGACTTATTGACAGAGTGCACCTTGTTTGAACAGAAGCATGTGGATAGTGCAAGGAGTGTACTGTTTTGTGCCCCATGACACATCTCTTTGGTTCAGTACATTCGGGCTGCAGTAGATACTATCCAAGCATCTTGCTAAATTCCCATTTCAGCCACGCACAGAATCTTTCAGTTGTCCTGCTTTAGGGCTTTCTCTGAAGTCACGGGAAGTTGGTCACAGCCCGGAGGTAAAATGGAGTTAATGCCCCTGAGAGAGTTGACCAATAGGGATGGGGATTGGTAGATAAATACCTGAACTACTGTCCTTGAGAAGGATAATTCCATATTATATATGCATTCTGAGAGAATCAACAATGGCATTGAGCCCCAGCTTACTCTCCCCATTCCCAAAATCCTGCTTCTAGGAATCACACTTAAACAAACTGCCATGGAGTCCTTGTCTCAGGCTCTACTTGTTTAAATTGACCAACAACTTATGAATATTTTCTTATAGTTTTCTGAAATAAATTTTAGGATATTGATTATTGATTTTATCACTGAATGGTGAACTTAAAAAATATCGAACATTTTCCTCCCAGAGAATTTCTTCACAAGAGTGAAAATACAAAATAATTCCAACTTTTAAAAATAATACAAAATAATTCCAACTTTATTTGGAATTATAAAAACTGCATGTAATTGGGGTGCAAATGAACAAAATTAAAAAAAATAATATTTTCAAAATAAAAATGCAAATGAGCTATTTTTCTAGATCCAGTCATTATTTTTTCTTATTTATTATACATCTGCATTTTGGAGGCATTTTTCAGATTCAGCTGATTCTCAGACTCTGTTTTATTCTAGGCTCTTATGAATGGTTTCCCCACTGTTCTAGGGGGCAGGTTATTACTCCTGCATTATTCTCTGTGGGAACAGAGTTTCCTGCAGTCTTCTGAGAATTGCTGTTTAGTTGATGGTATTTTCACTTCTGCCTGGGTCTTGCTTCATAGTGCCAAGCTGAAAATTACCCCACAGCTTGAAGTCGTCGGTTTCAGAACTTGATTTTTCCAGAAAAATTGTTCCCAGTACCACTTTCTCCCTCCTCCTTTCACCCCTGGCCCCCTTCCTACCATCTACTTTGTAGATTAGAGGCTGTCAGTTGCAAAAAACTTTGATGTTCAAACTTCATGTCACAAGGCAGTATTCTTTTGATTACATGTTTGAGGTCCTTCCTCCTGGCTATAAAACTAGCATTTTGCACTCCCTCTCCAGCATGTCTTTTTATGTAGATTGCAGTCTTTTTTCAATGAGATTTATCCCAAAGTTGTATGACTGTATAAATGTTCAATATATATGAATGTCAGGTAGAATTCTAAATGTAAGAAAATAGCTTCAGTAACTATGTCAGTCAGAGTCCAGGCAGGAAAAATAATTAAACCAGATAGTTTTATTAAATAAATTTAATAGTGGGTATTGAATTACAAAGGTGTTAGAAGACTCTGAAAAGCAAATTGGAGAAACATACCTGGGACTGAAGGAATAGTGGGAAAGAGTGCTAGCAAAGCCCAGGAGACAGGGTCACCCAGGGGGACTAAAATTATAGCAGTGGTTTCCAGCAGCACGTAGGGCCAGTAATTGCTAGAGATGCCACTCAAAGAGGAGAGAGAGACAGAGACAGAGAATATGAATGAAAATCGATAAGGAGCATGAGAAAAATACATGGCTTTTTCCTTCCTCTTTCACCAGTTTTTCCAAGGCCTCCTCACTGGCTGACTCTAACCAGAAACCTGGGAAATGTAATTTGTATGATTCAAACCACAATGATGCAGAGAAGAGCAAGGAAAAGTAGGCATGAATTGGAAAAAAAATCCGTGCAATTATGGTAAGAACTTCATTGAGGCTACCCCAGCCATAAGTGCTGTTACCAAAGGGGAGGAAGCAGGTGTCTGGCAGTTGAAAGAGATCCTGGGTAGGAAAACTCCATCCTATGTAGAATTGAGTACCTATCATGTGTTGTTCACTGTGGCTGGGGCAGGAAGTGGAATAAACAACTCCTCCCTGCACTAAGAAAACTTAGACTCTAGCAGGAGAATCAGGCACTAAATCTGGAATTAGTTACTCTCTTGCTCTCTCTTTATATACATATATACATAATGTGCATTAAATATGACACATTTAGTATATATCATTTATATTTATATTATACTGTTATATAAACATAATAATATACTATACAAAATATATGTTATTAAATATTATGAATAAGGTAGTGTGAGAAAGTATAGCCAGGAGGCAAAATATCTTGTGGCAGTTAGGGAACACTTCCTGGAGGAAGTCACATTTAAGGTTGAATAGTAGTTAGAAGCACAGAATGAAGAGTATAGAAGAGGGAGGAGATGAATTCAGATCTTGCACACTTTGGCATGCACATTTTGGCTTAAAGAAGGAAGAGAAGACATTTTATTAAATTTATTTATTTTCTTACCTTATTGTTAATTTTTGTACAGTATTTGATTTTTCTCCTCAGGTGAGTCTCTATAGTTCTTCCACCACCATAGCACCCATGACCCATCTCCACACCAGTCTCTTGTGTTCTGCCTTCCCCTGTTCTGACCCCTCACCCTCTCTCTCCCCTGAGGGTTCAGCTCTTAGAGATATTTGTTGATTTCTTCTGTGCCCTCCTGTGGAGCCCAGAAATCCTAATAATGTGACTTCAGTGTCTCCAATAATGGAAGAAAACAGCTGTTGTAAGCACAAACAAAAAAATGAAAAATGACTTTTATGCTGATCATTGTTAAAAGGTAATTATATTTGTATGAGCAGCCATCGCTTGTAAAATATTTGTGTCTGCTCAAGACCATGTCACCCTATAGCCAAAATTTTGCTGTGAAGAGGAAGAGCTATTTAGCCAAAGGAAGTCAGTCTGCTATGCAGCAAAATTCCTAATTGTACGTCCTATCTTCTCCCAAATTCAGAGGCATTGAGAGAAATAAAACAGGCCTCAAGATGGAGCCCTTGAACCACAAAGTTTTGAAGCAAAGTCTGAATTTGTAAACTTGCCAGGTAGGGGCAAACTTGGAGTTGCTGGTCGAGGCTGCCAGCAATTCTAGCGCAGAAAGCAGAAAGGGGATGGGGGGATAAACTGTGTGCCTCAGACCCCAAAGCTTTGTCAGGGCCAGGCTGGCCTAGGGACAGGTTTGTGTGGTGGTTTTCAGACTTGAACTCCATCAGTTTCTAAGGTTAAGAGGTTAAGTTAACAGGATAAATCATTTTGTGTAAATAAATTTACTTGTTTATTCCTCTAATAATGATTACATTTCCCACAACATGGCAGAATAGACAGGCTGGGGTCAATCTTTCTCCTAAAAACAACTATAAAAAAAAGGACTGATACAAGCTCTTAGCAAAACCCAGATGCCTCGAACTGGCTACATAGCATCAGGGCTTTTGAGGGCCAAAAAGAAAAAAAAAAAAAAGAGTCCACTCCGCAGGCACGGCAGCCCTGGGAAGCCATCCTACCTAGCCACGTTTCCTTGTTTTAACCCCACCTTAAATGGTGAACACTTAATAACCTCTGAGTCCTAATGAGCTCTCATTTTGAAACCCAAAAGGAGCCTCCACCAGGAGGATGCTGATACGCAAATGAACAGGATGCCTCTCTCAGCAGGGCCTCTGTCCTAGAGAGGAAGACGGCACAGCAAAGGGAGAAGAGCTGGAGCTGGCCCAGTTTAGGTTTGAATCCTGTCTCTGTCCCTCCCGAGCTATGTGCCTTTAGGCCAGTTTCTAGCTTAATAATAGCTGTTCCAAGCCCTTGAGGATTAGATGTCAGTAATGTGCCTAGTGCTTTCCCTTACCAACAAAGAACTGACTAACGGTTCTGTTAGCGCATCCATGTAAGGGTGTTCAGGCTGTGCACTGAACAAGGCATTACGGTTATGGAAATGCTACTCACACTGCAGACATGTGACCTATATGAATGCAGATGAGCCCTAGAATGACTGCCCTAGAAAAATTCCCTCCTCCTAGTGCCCCCACATTGGCTAATGCAGCCACGTGCTCCTTGGGGCAAACCTGTGGGCAGGCCTGCATCATCACATATGTCTGCAAGGCTGTGGCATGCCATGACTATGCCTACTCTCACCCCATAGGAACCTGATAAATTACCCCTCCTAATTTGGGGAGGGGTACAGGGTAGAGGCTGGCATTACCAGGGGCCCAAACGTCCCAGGTGAACAGGTAAATGTGGGGGTTCCTGGATAGCAGCTCCGGCTGTACAGAGTCTTTGCTTGATTTTTCACAGGCCTCCTGTGCTCTAACCAGCAGCTTTAAAAGGATTCATGGAAGTGTCATTGAGGCCATTTTCAGCTGGATGGCAGTGTTCCTGGCTTCCCTTTAATGCCCCGCCCCACCCCTCTTCTATAAGCAGGCCATGGACCACATAAAGGGTCATGTGCCACGCTCGCTCTGGTTCAGCCTGTCAGCTCGTTCTGCTTGGCTGTTACTGGGGCCCATCATATTATCTGTAATACAGACTCTTTTCCCCAATAACCACCTTTATCTTTTCCTCTTTCTTGCTGAGAACTTTTATTTTCCTCCTCATAACCTTTACCTCCTCCCCCTCTATTTTCTTTTCATTCCTCATGTCAGTTTTCATGCCCCTCGTCCATATCTCTTTTGCTCTCCATATTTCTTGTCCTTCTTTTCTTGCTCATTTCCCTCCTTCCTTTATGCCTTCCTTCCCATCCAGTTTTTTCCCGTTTTTCATGGCTGTATTTCTTCCAGACCCTCATAGGTACCCTTCCCTATGCCCCCTTTGTTCAGTTACCTCATTTCATCCAGTGGTACTGGAATTAGAAAGTTCTGGGAAATGGACGTTCTCAGTGCTGGGGATGCTGGTTGATTTGGTGTAAGCCACTTTCTCCGGTGTGTCCCTCTCACTTTGTATATGTAGAACAAAGAGTAAAGGAGGTCAGTGAAGTGACTGTCATGAGTGCAGAGGTATGGAAAGTACGTAAATGACCTCTGGAGCTGGAGCTGTGAATTTAGATCTTGTTCAGGTTTAAATTCATGTTTATGGCTCATTTCCCATAGAAATTATAACAGAGGATGGTGAGGCCTCTTTAGGGCTAGTCTAATGATCTTGACTTTTTCAGTCAGGATCCTGTTTGAGAATCTGCTAAAACTTTTGGGGCTTCTTCTCAAAAAAATGCACATGAACTCTGAGTTTCTTTCATAATGTTAAGAAATCCCATTTGTGAAGTCTCCAGGAACTCTATGACTAGAGTCTGGACCACATAAATGCAGACTCCAAAGTTATTTCCAAGCAATAGGTATAAATTTTGGGGCTGTGAACTGAGGCAGACTTTTATACTTCAGTAACAGAGCTAAAGACTATGGTGGGAATTTTCTAGATTGGTGAGATATGGCTCAGGTTTTGCCTGCCCTGTGAGTTTCCCTCTTTCAGTGAAAACAAGATCTCGCCTTTCAGATTCTGTCCTTTGTTGGCTATTTGGAAACATGGATGTTTTAGCTGCATAAACTTCCAGCTGAGGTCTAAGCAGTGACCAGGATGAAATACTCACTACAACATCTGTTGCTTTCTACAGTTTCCTGCTTTAGTCAGCTTCAGATTAAAATCTGTTTTTTAAGTGTGGAGTAAGGAGGTCACTTATTTTGTTCAAACTTTCTGGCTGAAGGTGGTTTTTTCCACAAGAAAAAACAAATATAGGAGGGGAGAACCCCATTTATCCACTTTGGAAAATAATTTATACCAATAGCTTAAATTCTGGGGTACATTTTATTTAATCGGTATCACCCCATAATGATTATCTTGTGTTTTCTAGTAGTGGTGCTTACCCTTTGCTTGTATCCTTTTTGGAAATTTAGTGCTTTTCAATTAAATAGTTTCCTTTTTCTCTTAGCTCATTAGGTCTTCTAAGTTTATAAGCAGAATCAAATTTTCAAGAGCAATTTACTCCTTTCTCTGTTCCACTAGGCATTATTTGGAATGGCTTTTGTTCAATTAATTCAATTAATAGGTATTACAAGCAATTTTTATGTGAGAGAGGGAAAGGCAGCTAAAGAGAATGCAAGACCCTTGCTATAGCAAGTGTGCATGTGTGTGTGCGTGCACATGTGCGTGTTCATGCATACACACACACACAGGGATTAATGGGTAAAGGAAAGAGCAGGGACTAGGGGAGACATGAGCAGGTAGAAATTCACCAATTCTAGAGACTGGCAGACAGAAATCCGATGAACCCAGTCCAAAGGGGGCTGATAAAAACAAAAATGCCAGGAAAGCTCAGTTTTACAGCTGGAGAGATTCAGGATGTTAGTTTGATGGTTGCACCAGTAAGTCCCCATTCACTCAATGGCAAAAATTCCTATGTTGTCCAGCTGAGAATGCAGGAAGTCCAGGTGAAGTTCTCCCAGACGGAGCAAGGCAGTGCTGAGGAAGGCAGAAGGTGACAGTAGCTGGTGCCATTGAGAGACTTGGGGAACAGTGAAGGAGGAGGAGCAGGTGTAAGGGAAAATTATAAGTTGCACAGAGGACATTACTTAAAATTTACAAGTGATGGATTATTCCCGCTTCACCAAGAGGAATGCATTATCCCAGAACTCTTCACAAATGCCCTCAGTTATTGTCATCAAAACAATTATAGTTTTCTCCTTGTAACTGTCTACTAACATGGCATGTTGTCTAAATGAATCAGGTATGCTTAAATCCTGATTGCAAATGCTAGTGTCATGTAAAATCATTCTGAGCATAGAAAGTAGTGCAGAGAAAGACCTCAGTGAACAGTGGAATTTTGGAGTCTGAGAAATTTGGGTTTTTGGAAAGTGTGATTTCCAAAAGATTTCAGACTAACCAAGATGCCCTTTGCCTTTGAGAGGTTATTATTTCTCATGGAATATTTCTCTTTTGAGAAATTCTACCAGTAATGGATACCTGTCTTGGGGTAGGAGTAAATAAGAATGTAACTTCTCATTATAAAAAGAATTTAAAAATTGCAGCATAGTAGAAAAAGAACAACAATAACAAAAAAACCCAAAACCAGTAGAAGAAAAGAAATAATAAAAACCAAAGCAGAAATAAATGAAATTGAAACTAAAAAAACAATCCAAAAGATCGATGAAACCAAGAGCTGGTTCTTCGAAAAAATCAATAAAATAGACAAACCCCTAGCCAGGCTCACAAAGGAAAAAAGGGAGAAAGCACAAATAAACAGGATCATAAATGAAAGAGGAGAAATCACAACGGACACAGCAGAAATCAAAAGAATAATCAGAAACTACTATGAACAGTTATATGGAAACAAGTTCAACAATCTAGAGGAGATGGACAAATTCCTACAACTCTACAATCACCCAAAGCTAGATAAAGAAGAAATAGAACACCTAAACAGACCAATTACATGCAGCAAAATTGAAACGGTAATCAAAAACCTTCCCAAAAACAAAAGCCCAGGACCTGATGGATTTACAAATGAATTCTACCAAACATTCAGAAACTAATTAATGTCTATCCTTCACAAACTCTTCCAAAAAATTGAGAAGAAAGGGATAATACCAAACATGTTCTATGAAGCCAACATTACACTAATACCAAAACCGAACAAGGACAACACACAAAAAAGAAAACTACAGGCCAATCTCCCTAATGAACACTGATGCAAAAATCCTCAATAAAATTTTAGCTATCAGAATCCAACAATGTATCCATAAGATAATTCACCACGACCAAGTAGGAATCATTCCAGGGACACAAGGATGGTTCAACATCCGAAAATCAATCAACGTTATCCAACACATCAACAAAAAGAAATATAAAAACCATATGATAATATCAATAGATGCCGAGAAAGCTTTTGACAAAGTGCAACACGCATTCATGATAAAAGCCCTTGAAATTCTTGGGATACAAGGAACATACCTCAACATCATAAAGGCCATATATGACAAGCCAACAGCCAGTATCATTCTCAATGGTGAAAAGCTGAAAGCATTCCCATTAAGATCTGGAACAAGACAAGGATGTCCACTCTCACCACTGCTTTTCAATATAATACTGGAAGTCCTAGTCAGAGCAATAAGACAAGAGAAAGACATACAAGGAATCCAAATAGGAAAAGAAGAAGTCAAACTATCACTATTTGAAGATGATATGATAATATACATAGATAACCCCAAAAACTCCACAGAAAAACTCATTCAACTCATCAATCAGTTCAGTAAAGTGGCAGGATACAAAATCAACATGCAAAAGTCAGTAGCCTTCCTATACACAAACAATAAATCTGAAGAAGAAGAAATCAAAAATCCATCCCTTTTACTACTGAAACAAAAAAAAATCAAATACTTGGGAATAAATCAAACAAAAGAGGTAAAGGACCTATACAAAGAAAACTCTAAAACACTGTTAAAAGAAATAGAAGAAGACACAAAGAAAAACATCCCCTGCTCATGGATTGGAAGAATAAACATTATTAAAATGGCCATCCTACCAAAAGCAATACAGATTCAATGCTATTCCAATCAAAATTTCAATGTCATTCTTCAAAGAAATAGAACAATTATTGATGAAATTCATATGGAATCACCAAAAACCACAAATAGCCAAAGCTTTCCTGAAAAAAAGAGAAGGGAATGGAGGCATCACACGCCAAGACTTCAAACTATACTACAAAGCCATAATCATCAAAACTGCATGGTATTGGCGCAAGAACAGACACACAGACCAATGGAATCGAATAGAAAAGCCAGAAATAAACCCACAGATTTATGGTCAACTAATCTTTGACAAAGGAGCAAAGAATATGCATTGGAGCAAAGAAAGTTTGTTCAATAAATGGTGCTGGGAAAACTGGGTCGCTACATGCAAAAGAATGAAGCTCGACTACTACCTAACACCATGCACAAAAACCAACTCAAAATGGATTAAAGAACTAGACATAAGACCTGAAACCATAAAATACATAGAAGGAAATATAGGCGAAACACTACATGATATGCACCTCAAAGACATCTTTACAGATATATCACCCAAAGCAGTGATAGTGAAGGCAAAGATAAACAGGTGGGACTACATCAAATTAAAGAGCTTCTGCACAGCAAAAGAGACAATAACAAAAACAAAGAGAAACCCCACTGACTGACTGGGAGAAAATTTTTGCACACAACACTAATGATAAAGGACTGATCACAAAAATCTACAAAGAGCTGATGAGACTCAACAACAACAAAGAAAATAATCCAGTCCAAAAATGGGCAGAAGAGCTTAAAAGAAACTTCTCTGAAGAGGAAATGCAAATGGCCAACAGGCATATGAAAAAATGTTCAACATCACTTGTAATCAGGGAAATGCAAATCAAAACTACCATGAGATACCATCTTACACCAGTGAGAATGGCACATATTAAACAATCTAGCAATAACAAATGTTGGCAAGGGTGTGGAGAAAAAGGAACTCTCCTGCACTGCTGGTGGGAGTGCAAACTGGTCCAACCACTATGGAGAGCTGTGTGGACATTTCTGGACCTACTAAATATAGAGCTTCCATATGATCTAGCAATTCCACTCCTAGGTATTTACCCAAAGGACACAGAAACATCAATTCCAAAGAGCACCTGCACCCCTATGTTTATAGCAGCACTGTTTACAATAGCTAAGCTTTGGAAATAACCCAAATGCCCAAAAATAGATGACTGGATCAAGAAGATGTGGTCCATATACACCATGGAATATTACTCAGCATTCAAAAAAGATAAACACATGCAATTTGCAGCAACATGGATGGAGCTGGAAGGGATCATGCTCAGTGAAATAAGCCAGAAAGAGAAAGAAAAATACCGGATGGTCTCACTCATAGCAGGAATCTAGAAAACTTAAATAAGGGACCAGGAAAAAGAATAACTATAAGAAAGCAAATATCAAAATCAACAAACAACTATGAACCAGAGACACTCTATGGGGGATGGGGGGCGGGGAAAGGAGGGATTGGGATCAAAACAAGGGGGTTGTAATTGTATGGGGAATATAAAAATAAAATTTAAATAATAAAATAAAATAAAATAAAATTGCAGCATAGTAGGCCCTGAATATATGAAGCATTTAAAAAAGAGATGATCTTATTTGAGCAGCATAAATGGGAACAAAGGCTCTGAACAAAAAAGGAAAAAATGAAAAAGCAAGACTCAAAATCACATAGATGTGGTTAAAGTAATCAGCCCAGTGAAAACCCCTTTTCCAGAATTATCCTCTCTCTCTCTGGGATATTGGAGTCAGATTACAATGAAGAATTTTGGTTTAAATCTCATCATGGTCTCTGAGTCCACTTTCTCTCCTACGACTTCTAGCATGTTTTCTCAAATAAATGTGTTTTTCTTGCTACAGGGTAGGAAACCCAAAGACCAAGTGTCACCATTTCACCTGAATGTCAAAAACACTCAATTTTTCTAGAAACATAGAAACAACAACGGAGGAGCAAGATCCCCCTTCTCTCCACCTCTCCCAGCAACACCTAGTGAGTTTTTCTACTGCAGGGGTTCCAGATGACAAGTCTCAGCAGGACACCTCACCAGTCACTTTTAAGATTGGTACTGACCTTTAAAATATCCTCCTATGAGCAGGGTTGCTCCACGCCCTCCCCCCCTTTCACCCTGTCTGCAGCAGTGTATGCATTGTAGCAATAGCATTTCCACGACCTTTCATTTTTTTCTAAAGATTTATTTTATTTATTTATGTATTCGAGAACTGGGATACAGGCCAGAGGTGCAGGGGGAGTGAGAGGATTCACCAGAGACAGAGAGGGGAACAGAACAGGCAGACTGACTGAAATACACTGCCGAGGGGAGCAGCTGGCGAGACAGGAGAGGTCTGCTGTGCCATGTAGGCAGCTCCCTGGCCAGGGATCAAACTCATGCTGCAGTGGCTGCTATAGCCTGATAGTGCTGAGACTTAACCCTTGCGCCACCATGGAGGCCCACCACAGCCTTTTATTGTACTGGAGATGATAACTAAAGTGAGCATATATTTATTGCCTAAACTGAAACATTTTTTTTTAACCTAGACATTGGGAGAAGTTTTAGAAGTTTTTATTATGTCTTGAGCAAACATACAGTTGTAAGAAATAATACAGAGATCTGATACTCTTTACCTTTTCCACCGGTGACATCTTCATAACTATAGTACAGCATCACTATCAGATAATTGACATTGATTAAATCCAACGACCTGATTTGGATTTCACCTGTTTGCATGAATTCCTACCCTCCCTCCAATGCCTACTAACCACTAATCTGCTCTTCATATTGATATTTTTGCCATTCCAAACCTGTTATGTGAGTGGAATAACACAGGCTGTAACTATCTGGGATTGTCTTTTCTCTTAAACCAGCATAATTCCCTTGACATTCATTCAATTTATTTCAAGTACTAGTAGTTTGTTCCCTTCTATACCAGCCCATGGGCTGGGTGTACCACAATTTCTTTATCCATTTGTCAGTTGAGGGACATTAGTTTGTCTACAGTTTAGGGCTTTTATGAATAAAGATGCTATGGCTATTTGAGTACAAATGTTTGTGTAGACATACATTTTCATTTCTCTGTGATAAAATGTTCAAGAATGTAGTATCTAGGCTGTATCATAAGCATATATTAAAGGAATTACCATATTCTTTCACAGTGTGGCTGTGTATTTTACATTCCCACCAGCAGCTTCTTTGCATCATTACCTAAATTTGATGTTAGTGCTGCATTTTATTTCAACCATTCTGATAAATGTGTAGTGATATGCTGCATAGCCCTGTTCACAACAACAGCTATTTTGTTGTTTTCCCGTGGAGAATGGGATCGACAGCCCACCCAAAATTGGTTCAGATGCTGAGATTAGTAAATACACACACACACACATGCACACACACACACACACACACACCCCAAGAGGATATGGAAGAGGGTATTATTCATGTAATGGAACTTTTTGCAGGGTGGCAGGGTAGACGCCTAAGACAGTTGGAAAGGAAGGGGGAAATTATTTTGAATTTTTATTATGATTAGGGAGTGGTGCTGGGGTCAGGATTTCCATGTGCGGGCAGGAGTTACAGTGGTTTGACCTTCCCTGAAGGTACCAAGAAAGGCGAATCCAGGCTTGTTTATCAGCTCACCTGTATATAGGGCAAAAGCAGGAAGGCATGGCGGATCCTGAAAGCTATCAGCAGTCAAACATCACAAGTGCACTCAGGCACTTTCTTACAAATTGCTTTTGCACCTTTCTCAAACACCAGTTGGGCACATATGTGTAAGTCTGTTTCTTTGTTGTCTATTTTGTTCCATTGACCCATGTGTGTCTATCCATCTGCCAACCCTGCACTGTGTTGACTACTGTAGATACATAGTAGGTCTTAGCATGGGACAGAGTGGTTCTGTCCACTTTATTTTTGCTTTTAAAGATCATTTTAACTATTCTAGGTTTTCTGCCATTCCATATAAATTTAGCATATGCCTTGCTATATTTACAGAAATCCTTGCGGGGCTTTGATAAAAATTGCTTGAACTATAGATTGATTTGGAGAGAATTCACATTTTTGCTATGTTGAGTCATCTAACCCATGAACACAGCTTGTTACTCCTTTTATTTGGTTCTTTGCTTTCTTTCATCCGCATTTTATAATTCTCAGGATATAAATGCTGTACATATTTTGTTAGAGTTATCTCTATTTTATTTTGGGGAGTAATTATAAATGGCATGTTTTAAATTTCTGATTGTCAACATTTACCATCCAACTAGAAGTCATGGTGATATCACTGGCCATGTGAAAGCCAGAAGACCCAAGTCTACTGGAAAATGGCAACATCTATTTAAAAAGTTAGATGCAGAAGGTGAATTTGCATAGCATTCTGTGAAGCATGGCTTTTCAATTAGATCAGATGATGATTCCTTTAAATTAATTTCATTCATTTTCAATTCCATGTTTTCCCATGCATGTACAAAGAGTGAAGTGATAGTTGTTAATGGGTTGGCTCCATTACCAGAAAAAGATCTTTGCAAACTGTTAAATGATGCCAGTTTTATATCAGTGACATTAGATGCTTCAAATAGAAAATTGGTTAATTTCAGTAATGGCTTAATTTTTTCATCCAATTTATGCAATCAAAGCATAGTTTTTGGAAGTTCATTTTGTTAAGGATAAAACATCTGACTTTAATAATGATTATTTATAAATTCAGTTTTAAAACCCAATATTGAGATAAAATTCTTTTGTTATGATGGTAATAAATGCAAATACAAATTTAGGTGGAATATAATTATCTTGGCAAAAACAATGTTCTTACTAAATTAAGAAACCTATGGAGCAGAAATACATTTGGAATTGGTGGTGGTGGTGCATATATAATTCATCATTGCATCTACACCGTAATAATCTACCAATTGAAATACAAGCTATAGTTGTCAACATTTACAAATGTATTTATATATGCACACTTAGAATAATTGAATTGCAAAGTTTTGTGACAAGTCTGATGTGGAACATATAAAAGAATTTTTATCATGACAGTACACAATTCTCTTTTAGTTTCCAGTCATGACTCAGATTTCAAAAATGTTTGAGCCTTTAGAGAAGTACTTTGTTAATTAACTCAAATGTCCTACACAGTATTGAATATTATTGTAAATAAGCCCTTACAATTTAGGTTGCATTTTGTTCAAAATCATTTGAAAAACATTAATCAAAATACTCAAGGAATGGAGTATCAAAATTTTTCAGCTTTAGTACTCTTTGCAAATTGCAATTATGTTAACAAAGTTTATATAAAGGAAGACATTAATATTTATCATTAACAAATTATATGAGAACCCAAATATTGTGGAAGGTTTAATTTTGAAATTCTACAATTGTATTTTGTAATATCTTGACTTGATGCGTCTCTTCTTTTTTATTTAAAGATTTAAATGAAATACTTATTGAATATTTAAATAAAATAAATATCATTTATTTTTAATTTGTATATTTTTATTGAGGCAACATTGGTTTACAATGCCATATATGATTTAGAGGTGTAGGATCACATACTTTAGATGTATGTGACCCTACCACCAAGGCACCCATAGTCCTCCACCATAGTCCACTGTACCTAACCCTATCTGTTCTCCGCCTGCCCCTCCCTCATCACTAGCATCAATTCTACAATCAGATTTCTAGGGTTTGTTATTGATTTGGATGCATCTGACTTTTTGTTTTGTTTCTCTTTATTTTATGTATAAGTGCCAGCATCTGGTATTTGTTTTTCTTTCCTTCTGACTTATTTCATTAGCATAATACCCTCTAGTTCCATCCATGCTGTCATAAATGGCAAGATTTAATTTTTTTAATAGTGGCATAATATTCAATTGTGTATATATACCACATCTTCCTAATCCATTCATCCATCTTACAGCATGTATATTGTTTCCACAACTTGGATATTTCTTTCTTCTTCCCCCTGGATTCTGTGTGTTACCATCTTCAAGGTCACTCATTCCATCTCCCATTTGGTCTATTCTACTTCCTTAGCTTTCTCCAGAACTTTTTAAAATCTCCTCCATTGATCATTTTGCATCCTGTGTGGCCATTATTTTGTTATTTCAAGCTTCAATTTTGTTTTTCTGTTGGTTAATTTTATTTCTCAGGACATTCATGTGTTTTCTGGATTTTTTCTAAAGTTTTATTTATTTATGCATACAAGAACTGGGGTACAGGCCAGAGGTGTGGGGGGTGAGAGGATTCACCAGAGCCAGAGTGGGGAACACAACAGGCAGATCAACTGAAAGACTGCTGGGGGGAGCAGCAGGGGAGTCAGGAGAGGTCTGCTGTGCCATGTGGGTAGCTCCCTGGCCGGGGATTGAACTTGTGCAGCAGTGGCTGCAGATTGCTTCAAAGGTTGCGTCTTTACCCCTTGCGCCACCAGGGAGGCTCAGTTTTCTGGATTTTTTTTGGATCAGCTTTCCTGTTTTTTTCTTCCATTTCTTTCAATTTCTTTATCACTGTAATTTTGAGATGTGTATTGATCGGAAGAAAGGATATTCCGTATCTTTGTGGTTGGATTCTGTAGACTTGTCCTCTCTCTGTGTTGAAATATCCCCTTCAGGTCCCAAGATGCCATGTGTTAGATTTTCCCATGTCCCATTTGAAGCTTTCATGGCTGCTGTAATTTAAATGTACTAAGGGCGCAAAACTTCCACTTTTCCAGCAGATGGCGCTACATGTGGCCGAGAACTGATTTATAGCTGCTAAGTCATGGGGTGGGGGAGCGTCCTGGAGGGGTCGAGTCACTGGTGACAGTGGTGTGCTGGAGTGGCTGATGTTTGTGGTATTGCTGAAAGCTCTTCTCTTTGGGTCTCCAGATTCCTGTCTCTGCAGTCCGGGTGTCTTCTTTTGTGCTTCACTGGAATAATTCTTGTCCTGAGGTGGTGATGGAGTTAGGGCACTGGGACTCTGCCTTCTTAGGACACCTCAGCTCCTCCACACTCATCCATCCTCAGTTAAGTGTGATCCTCCACATTCCTCGGCTCTCCCCTCCCCAGGCCTGCCTGCCAAACACAGGAGCAGTTTGAGATTTGCAGTGCAGGCTCCCACCCTGGTTGTTGTCTTCAGGCACATCTCTCCACCCAGCTTTTATTATCTGGACTTGAATTTCCTCAGTATCCCTTCTTGTCTGCTCATTGTTGGTCTCTAATATTCAAGAGGTACTCTAGTTTCACCCCAGGTCACAAGATCCTCTGGGTCTAATGCCGCAAGCCATCTTCCTCCTTCCTCTCATCTAAATTTTACTCAAGAGGGACATCTTCCTGTCGATGCCTTGTGATCTCTGTGACAGGCTTCAGGGATTGTGAAACTACCATAATCCCCTTGTTCTAGGGTTCTCTAGAAAGACAGAATTAATACATGAGTTATAGTGAGGAATTGGCTCTCACAGTCAGCTTCTGCAAATGGAAGACCCAGGAGAGTCAGTGGTGTAATTCCATCTGAAGACCTGAAAACCAAGGAAGCTGATGATGTAAAGCCCAGTCTGAGGCAGAAAATCACTGCTCAGCTGCAGACGAGGGGGTGGCCATACGGGGCTGTCCTTCCTAGCCTGCAGTACCTCGTTGGAAGCAGCTGCTCCAGTGGCACCTGCGCTTAATGGCAGCCTGAGCCTGATGTACTCATTCTAGTTGCAGGGGATGTGCCCAGGAGAGCCCCTGAAGTTTGAGGCCCCCCAGACACTGACCTGCACATAGCCATGAGCTCGCCCCAAGAGGAAGGGTCGGGGCACGCCCTGCATGTCCAGCACAGCAACGACTGCACTGAGATCACTGGCACTTCATCCACCCTCACCCAGCCCAGCCACTTGCCTCTCTTCTTCTCAACTGGAGAAGTTTACAGTCTCTTGTAGAATAGAATAAATTCAAGAAGGCCTTTATTTTGCATTGTTTAAATTTGGCAAACCATTCAAAAGAATCATAGAGAACTTACGTAATGAGTTTTATGTTATAAAAATATTTGTTGAAGGATCAAGAATGGAAGCAAAAAGACAGTACCTTCAAAATATTTAGACATTTTTCAATAAAAGAGTTTGTGTGGAGAGTACTCTCTAATTAGCAGAATTTGCTTTGAACTTACCAGATACCTTAACATCTATAAGGATAATATTTTTCAATTCAAATTAATTATAGTCTTCAGGAAGAGACAAATTAAAGTTATCAAAAGTTTCAAATTTATTAGCTATAAACTACAACTTTGAAGAATATTATAAGCAATTTTGTTAAGTCCTGTTGGAAAAAAAAATATTTTTAGAAATAAATGTCAGAAATAGATACTGGCTGCTTAAAGTGCATGCAGATGAAACGAAGGGGAAGTTTTGGGGGACAAAAGAGAGAATAGTAAGAGAGAAGACAAACTTTACCTGTGCTGTGGGCCACAGGATTTGGACTCATCATCTGATTATTCCAGTGAAGCTTAGTTTTTAGAAAAAGGTAATAAATATGGGGAGGAAGAGACAGAACAACAAAAACTTTGAAATTTAAAGACACTGAATTTTGCAGGGTTTTGTACATAAGTATAAAAAACACAGACATTGCAAGCCCTGCTTCAGGGTGATAAGACTCTCTCACCTCTACAACTGCCAGGGAGATTTATTTCCTTTTTTTAAGGGAAATCAATAATTAGGAAAGACATGATTTTTGGAGTTTGCCTCTTAATTTCTTTCAATGAAAAATAATCAGCGTGCCCCTTTGGCACATCCTGGGACAGCTTGTCCTTGGTCTCAACAGTACCAAGAATTATTATTTTACCTATGTGTTTTTTTTTTAATTTTGGAAAATCATTTAAAAAGACTTTACATTAAAATGGTGTTATTTTATGGAGCTACCATGTGACCCAGCAATTCCACTCCTAGGAACCTATCCAAAGCACACAAAAATTAATTTGAAAGGAAACCTGCATTCCTATGTTTATTGCAGCACCATTTACAATAGCTAATATGTGGAAACAACCCAAATGCCCAAAAAAAAGACGACGGGATCAAGAAGATGTGGTACATATATACAATGGAATATTACTCAGCAATCAAAAAAGATAGACTCATGCCATTTGCAGCAACATGGATGAAACTAGAAGGGATTATGCTCAGTGAAATAAGTCAAAAGGAAGAAGAAAAGTATCAGGTGGTTTCACTTATAGAAGGAATATAAGGGAACCAAAAAATGGTCAGGAAAAAAAAAGTCAAAACTAGCAGGTAAATTATAAATCCAAGACATACATCATAAGAGGGTGAGGGAGAGGAGACAAAACAGGGAAACAGGGGAGGGAGGAGCACAAGGGACTATGGTGATAGTGCACAGGTCATTATTATATATGCACATACATTCATCAAGTGCCTGCCTGGAAAATATGTTTACATGTATTTTTGCTGAATAAATAATTATAATAGAAATAAACTCATTAATAACAGAAACTTCATGTACAAATAATTAAAAGTCTTACAGAATATACACATTATACCAGTGGATGGCAAGTGCAGTACTAATTGAGTCTCACAGAACATTTGGTTCTATCCAAAACATCCATTGAAATATTTCACCCACACCAAAGGTTCCTTGAATTTGGTCCGTGTAAAACATCCATTGAAACCTTTGGCATACTCCAAAAGAGTCACAGCTGTTCTCACTCCTCTGGAATATGCCAGACACTTTGTAAAGTGTTTAAGTCAATGTATTTGTTGTTCATTTCACATAGTGCTCCTCCTTTCAAACTCTGCCCTTATTGAATGACCCAACCACACACAACCAAATGTCTTGTGACATATTAATGCACCATATATCACAAAGTCCCGACCAGGAACCTTGTAATTACAATCCTGGACTTGTAATTTTCTGTGAATTTCTCTAACTGTAGGATTCTGACTCTATAATATAAATCTCACTCTTCTGCAAGATTTGAAACCAAAATCATCTACTTAATCCTATGTACCATTACCTGGCAGAATACAGAGGCAGGAAAGTTATTGACAATGTAACCACAACACAATTATTGGACATGTAAAAAATGACAGCATATTTCATGTATTTATTAATCCTGTAAATCAAAAGTATAAACAATGTTATAGGCTATTTGAACCCAAGGATGTTGTCTAATGTAGATGTTTTTTGATAAATTCAACTATCTTTTGGCATGGATCAAATGTTTCAATGGATGTTTGGGGCTGGACCAAATGTCTACTCATCCAAATTCAGATAAATGCATATGGTGATCAAAGATAAATAGCAAATGGATAGCCTTCAAAGGAACAAGTACAATAGTATCATGAACTCACTTATATTTATGTTTTTCCCTCCCAGGGGTTTTATTTTTCTACAAATATTGCTTTCAACCATGTTTAATTGAATTATTTTTCACATCCATTAATGATGGGATGGATTCCAAAGTTTTCTTGTTACTTCAAGTTACTAAAACTCAGTTCGATCTAGTTAATAACTGTGCATTCTGAAGTGTTCAGGAGTAGATGTCTTCAACTTACTTTGAAATGCATCCAAAAAATAAGATAGATTGATAAATGATAGAGGGATGAATAGAAGGATTGATATGAGATAAAGCAATTGCACCAACATGATAACTGTAGAATCTAGGTGTTGAGAATATGGGTGCTCATTATATAATTCTTTCAGATTTTTAATTTGCTTAAACTATTAGTAATAAAAATCTGGGGGAAAAGCTCTTTCTTCTCCCTAAATTTCCATTATTTCTTAGTTTAAAGCATCAACTCCAAAACTCAGTTTAAGCCCCATATTTTCCATCTTCTCAGGGGCAGTTAACTTGGGGTGGTGGCTGCATGAGCTGCTGAGATATGGAGAGCAAGTGAGTCCAGCAATTCCTGCCCAGCATTTTTCAAAATAGGCCCAGCAGATTCCCTTACCGATGGAGTCAAGTTGCGGTTGAGTATGAAAATATGGAATTCAAGGTTTACAGGGACAGGTCCCACAGTTTAGTGTTGACTCTGAGAGAAATGGGGAAGCAAAATGGTACTGTAGACCTGACCATGCTGAACGTCCTGGAAAGCTTGACCCCTTATTTAAAAATGCTGTCTGGATACTTAGTGCTGACAGGATTAAACACACCCATGCCCCTACCAGTACCAGAAACATTCCACCAAAAAACTAAAAAATACATTCTAGTCAAAAACTAACCTTAAATTTCCAGGGACAAAATCCTTGGCTAGTTTCTCCTCTGAGAAAGGTGCTTTTCTCATTTTTTCAATTACTATATAAAGATAGATTTGGAATTTTGCAATGTGGACTGATTGACTAGCATTTTCAGATTATTTTGCAAGGTCTGGCCACTTCAATGTGATGAAGTAAGAAAATGTCTTCGTTTTCCCCTGCCCAGCTTCTTTTCTTTTATCAAGAGTGTGTTCCTCTGCCTCTTTCTACACACGTACTTTACAGCCCACTGCCTATAAACTGGAGCCTCTACTGCATTCTCTCCTCAGTCAAAGGCCAAAAATATAAAAGTGAGGTTTCCCAGTGAAGAAAAATTCTTTCTCAAGGCTGTAATAAAGTATCCTGCTTGAGTTTCCAACCTGTCTTATAGATTTCAGACTTTCCAACTGCCACAATGATGTGAGTCAATTCTTTAAAAGATTTCTCTCTGTTTTGACTGGTTGCCATCTGCCTCCTTCCTGCATTTGAGGAGCCCACCTTTGAGAGCTTTCAAGAAGCATCTATTTGCCCCAGCACAGATGCACAGACAGACTATACTATGGGTCCTTCAACTCCACGATGGCAGCCAGTATGCAGACCCAAGATTTAGGTGTCCCACTTGGGACATCACCTCTGGTGTCAGAAGCTAATGCCAGTCCCGACCATTTAGACCAAGGCATCACAAAGCACCTGTTTGCCTAAGGGTCAGCTTGAAAAAATTTCTGATTTTCTGGGGGCTGATACTTTCAAAATAGACCATAAAATGATTTACTAGAAAAGTGAATAATAGATGAACAAAGACATAAAAACGACAAACCTCAATTACATATTATTAAGTTCTCAAGAGAGGAAAATTACTCCATCAAAGTACTGTACAATTGCCAGATGCTTATTTTAAATTCTATACTTGTGCAGATTGATGACATTTTGGAGCCCTTTGTGAGTGGCAATGGCTTCGCTTCATTCTTGGAGGGCGGTTGGGTGGGGGAGCATGATGTTTATCAGCAGGGGCAGTGGTGGAGGCATGTTAACCGGGTTCTTCCTACTGGTATGACTTGGCTAGTTTTGGGCTGCTGGTCACCCCCAACCTCTCCTCCTCCATGCCCATTTCATTATGCCCACTCTCCAAGTTGGGTTCAAATTTTTTGTGGATTCTGCAAGCTACTCAATATCCTTCCAATAAAAATTATCTGTACTAAAATTGCCCACAACTATTGTTGGTAGCCTGTAGCCAACAATCCTGAAAAGTGCAAATATTTACCTATGAAATATTTGAAAGGATTATGTAAGCTAATGGAATAAAGTAGCTTAGAACCCAATAGGAGCTTACTAAGCTGTGCGGTGGATAGATGTCACAGTGACCCCCCTTCCAGCGATTCTACCTATCCTGGTGTTCATGCCTGTGTGTAGTCACCTCCCCTTGAGCATGGGCTTCTATTGAATATGATAATTATTATATTATATATAATATATTATAATACATAATATAATACATATTATTTTTATATTCTATTGAATATGACAAAGATGATGGGATATCATTCCTGTAATTATGGGAATTACAAGTTGGAGTAAGATTCTCCCTGTTATTTTTTTTTTTAAAGAAGTAAGCAAACAGCAAGTAGTTATGTGTGAAGTTCATACAGTAGGGAATCGGGAGAAGTGTGTGCCTTTGGACCATGAGGCAGCCTGTACCCGACAGTTAACAAAATAGGTGGGCTCTCACTAATATCAGCTACAAAGAAATGAACTCTGGCAACATCTGAGGGAGCTTGGATGTAGATTCTTCCCCACTGGAGCCTCCAGTGAGAACTCAGCCCTGACCAAAACCTTGAATGCAGTTAGCAAGAGACCCTAAGCAGCATACCCAGCCGAACTATGACTGACCTGTGGAAACTGAGAGATAATAAATTTGCTTTATTAGTGTTGCTAGGTTTGTGTTCATTTGCTGCGTAGTGATAGATAACGAATACACTGGGGCCTCACCTGCTTGGCTCACCACAGCCCACACATCATATCTTCCTCAGCCAGATCCACAGTGTCCCTCTTTGCCCTCCCCCTCTAGGCGTGGGTATTGATGGAGGCTAAGAGTAGAAGAATTGGGAAGGAGATATCATAAGACCAGAAACTAGTGAAACTGGAGGTCGGGGTAGAAATGATTAAAATAGTCATTAAACAAGCTACATAGAAAAGTAAAGTATCTGGAGGCGCAGACTGAGGAACAGACTATGTGGGAATATGGAGGTTGGAGCCATTGTAAAAGAATCACCCGTCCTAAATTGACCTAGTCAAACCAAATATAGAAAAAATTCCTTAGGCGCCAACCCTAGAAATAATTAATTAAGCAGCAGTTAACAATCCCACAAGGGAACGAGACCCTCCCTGCGCCCCCAAAGAGAAGCAGACCGCATCTCTGCCATCTCTGCACTGGCAAGAGGCAGCAGCTCTCCAGCCTGCCTGTGACTGCAGGTGCTTCTCTGCACCAACCTTCTCCCTTTGCAAAGCAGCAGAGACAGCTCCTCCCCAGGCTGCCTGCCTGTGCCTGTGCGGGCCTCTCTTTAGCAGCCCTGTCTCTTTGGGGGCAGCTCTTTCTGCCCGCTTGTGTCCTGCAAGCATCTTTTCCTCCCCTTCCCTTTTTATAGTCAACCTGCCCTTTTGGGTATAATTAACATCTCTGCTGTCTCTGCCTCGTAGGGAAATTCCCTGCGTCCTCTGAAAGGGGAGCAAACTCTGCTGAAACTTCTCAGGGATAACCCAAAGACTGCACTCTCTGAACCCAACATCTCTCCAAACCAACATCAGGTATGAACTGCGGTTTCTGCCTTGGTGTCCACCTCCTCAGCAACTCACCTTTCTGTTCTGTGAGTTGAACTTCCTCCAAGTCTCTTTTGTCGCTCTTGGTCAGCATTGGTCCCTGGTGAATGTGAAGTACTGCAGTTTCACCCCACATTACAGGATCCTCCAAATCTCATGCCCAATTGGCCTTCTCAGTTTGTTCTCCCCAGAGCAGAACAGGGAACTTCCTCCAATGCCATCTTCCCGGTGAGATCCCCGAAACTGTATTTTGAGAAGCATTTCTCATAGGGAACTAGAGTGGGGTGAGAAAGCTGATCTGCAGTGTTACAGTGTGCATTACGGTCATGTATGCAGGATTTGTGATACTAGCAGTTTTCCAAAATACCAGTTCACCACCTCTATGCTGAGGCCAGAGGTGTGCATTTTTGGTCAACTTTCCAGGGAATTTTTTTTTAATAATAAATTTTATTTTTATGAATAACTATAAGAAAGTGAAAATCAAAATCAACAAAAAACTATGAACCAGAGACACTTATTTTATTTTTATATTCCCCATACAATTGCAACCCCCTTATTTATTTTTTAAAAAAATATATCATTTAATTTTTTTACAACTATTAATCAGGTAAATTTATTTTGAAATAATGCTTTTTCAATTTTATTTTTTATTTTTTTTAAATAATAAATTTTATTTTTATATTCCCCATACAATTGCAACCCCCCCATTCTGACCCCATTCCCTCCCCTCCCGCCCCTCACCCCCAAAAAGTGTCTCTGGTTCATAGTTTTTTGTTGATTTTGATTTTCACTTTCTTATAGTTATTCATTTTCCTGGTCCCTTATTTAAGTTTTCTAGATTCCTGCTATGAGTGAGACCATCCAGTATTTTTCTTTTTCTTTTTGGCTTATTTCGCTGAGCATGATCCCTTCCAGCGCCATCCATGTTGCTGCAAATTGCATGTGTTTATCTTTTTTGAATGCTGAGTAATATTCCATTGTGTATATGTACCAATCTTCTTGATCCAGTCATCTATTTCTGGGCATTTGGGCTGTTTCCAAAGCTTAGCTATTGTAAATAGTGCTGCTATAAACATAGGGGTGCAGGTGTTCTTTGGAATGGATGTTTCTGTGTCTTTTTTTTTTTAAATAATAAATTTTATTTTTATATCCCCCATACAATTGCAAACGCCCCATTCTGACCCCAATCCCTCCCCTCCCGCCCCCCACCCCCCAAAAAGTGTCTCTGGTTCATAGTTTTTTGTTGATTTTGATTTTCACTTTCTTATAGTTATTCATTTTCCTGTCCCTTATTTAAGTTTTCTAGATTCCTGCTATGAGTGAGACCATCCGGTATTTTTCTTTTTCTTTTTGGCTTATTTCGCTGAGCATGATCCCTTCCAACGCCATCCATGTTGCTGCAAATTGCATGTGTTTTATCTTTTTTGAATGCTGAGTAATATTCCATGGTGTATATGTACCACATCTTCTTGATCTAGTCATCTATTTTTGGGCATTTGGGCTGTTTCCAAAGCTTAGCTATTGTAAATAGTGCTGCTATAAACATAGGGGTGCAGGTGTTCTTTGGAATTGATGTTTCTGTGTCCTTTGGGTAAATACCTAGGAGTGGAATTGCTGGATCTGTGTCCTTTGGGTAAAGACCTAGGAGTGGAATTGCTGGATCATATGGAAGCTCGATGTTTAGTAGGTCCAGAAATCTCCACACAGCTCTCCATAGTGGTTGGACCAGTTTGCACTCCCACCAACAGTGCAGAAGAGTTCCTTTTTCTCCACACCCTCGCCAACATTTGTTGTTGCTAGTTTTTTTAATATGTGCCATTCTCACTGGTGTGAGATGGTATCTCATGGTAGTTTTGATTTGCATTTCTCCAGGGAATTTTTTTTTAAAGATTTATTTATTTTTATACAAGAACCGGGGTATAGGCCAGATGCACAGGAGGGTGAGCGGATTCACCGGAGACAGAGCGGGGAACAGAACAGGCAGACTGATGAAATACACTGCTGAGGTGAGCAGCTGGCGCAGCAGGAGAGGTCTACTTCCCCATGTGGGACCCTCGCCTGGCCGGCTGGGATTGAACCCACGCTGCAGTGCAGTGCTCAACCGCCTGCGCCTCCAGGGAGGCCCTCTAGGGGACTTTTTTATCTGGTGGTTCATGAAGAACAATTTGGGAGATGTTGGCTTGGAGCGGTAGCTCTTACCTTTGACTATACATTGCTGTGCCACACACACACAAAACAAACAAACAAACCTTAATAATACTGATGCCTTGATTCCTTTGTCTGAGATTTTGATTTGCTGGGTGGGCGACACTTACCAGAGCTCTCTGAGTGGTTCCAATGTGCAGATAAAAATGGAAACTACTAGCCTAGAAAAAAAGTTGACTGAGATTACTAAAATGGGTTACCTGAAACTGGTAGGTTATAATTGGTTCTTTTCTAAGACAAGTCAAATTGGCTACCTTTATAGGCTTAGATGGCCTAAAGTAATTTGGCTACATAGATTCTACTGCAAAAAACAAGCATTAGAAGAGTGAGGTGGGTTATTCTTTGCCTTGTCACAATTTTAGTAATGGAAATGTTTTCGACCTCCTGAGAAACCATCAAATCTTGGGATTTCCAGAGTCTTTAGAGGTATACATTGGTTTCATTCAATCATTTAAAATCTTTCAAAGTCTGTTTTTTAAACAAAGAAAAATTACCTCAGGGATCTTATAACTTCAGATAAATGAACATGTTATTAAAAGCACTTATGAATCTATATTATTAATCATGAATGAAAAGACAAAAAGCAAACAGAGGCAGAAGCCAAGAATATTTATTTCCATATTAACATTGGATGAGGTTTGACTCCAAATTAGAGCTTTACCATTGTTGTTCTAGAAAGATTGAATAGAAATTTGGCCTTGGCTTAAAATAAATCTTTTCTGGCTTGTGTTAAACTGAAAAATTCTTCTAGAGTAGGAGTTGAATTTACCTTTTTCAGTTTGCATATCTCTGTTGTATAATAAGGAGCTGAATATATATCAGTGGGAGAGAAAGATGGGTAACCCCTTTTTTGGGTAGCTTATATATTTCTGAAAAGAGATGCTGGTATGGAACTGGAACAGGTAATCCCATTGTATTAAAATGCCATTGCTGCTATTGCCATTCTAGAATATAAAGGCTGAGAATTATCTTCTTTTAAGAAATTATGGGCTATTGATTCTCATTTTCTCTCTTACTTCTTCAACACCAGCTTTTTTCTAAGCAAACTAACACATGAATAATCATTATGCTGCATGACTAAACAACAACTGCAAATTTTGGCCCCCTGGGAAAGGAAGATTGAGTGAAAGAGAGTGAGAGAGAAAATGATTCATCAATCATTTTAGGTGGGAACATGCATAACTAAAGATTTAACCTTGTATTTAACTCATAGAGTTGGTGTTTAAATTAGTTGAGGAATGCAAATCTTTCCAAAATATGTCATACTTGTCTCTGACTTCATGGGTCAAAGATACTGCTTTCTAAATTCCTCTTACCTGTGAAACTCATTCATTCATTTACCTATCCAACAAATATTAATTGAATATCTATTCTGTGCTCAGCATGGGGCACATAAAGGTGCAGAGGACATGGACTTTGCATTCTTGGAACCTTCACTTACAGTGAATTTTCAGTGGATTCTTCTGATTTATGAATGTGTGATATCTTTCATCAAAGTCCAATCATGTGTAATATTCGATTTCCTTGGTTAAATATATTCCTAAGCACCTTATTGGTTTGATGCTATTATAAACAAGATTGTCTTATTTATCCTTTTTCAAATATTTTGTTGTAAACGTATAGAAATTCAAATGATTTCTGTATGTTGATTTTATTTTTTTTAAGATTTATTTATTTATATAAGCACTGGGGTACAGGCCAGAGGCGGGGGAAAGTAAGAGAATTCACCAGAGACAAAGTAGGGAGCAGAACAGGCAGATGGACTGAAGTACACTGCTGAGGGGAGCAGCGGGTGCAATAGGAGAGGTCTGCTGCGCAATTTGGGAATCTCCCTGGCCAGCTGGGAATCGAACCGGCACTGCAGAGGCTGTGGACAGTTTCAGAGCGCTGCGCTCAACTGGCTGCGCCACTGGGGAATCCCTGTATGTTGATTTTGTATTCTGTAGCCTTACTAAATTTGTTGACTACTTCCAGATTTTTCTTTGTTGGCTTTAGGATTTTCTATATATAAGATCATATCATCTGCAAATAATGACAATTTTACTTCTTGTTTTTCAATATGGATGCGTTTTATTTCTTTGTCTTGTCTAATTACTCTTGCCAAGACTCCTAGTACCATGATGAATAAGAGTGGTGAGAGAGGAATCCTTGTCTTGTTCCTGATCTTAGATAAACAGCTTTCAATATTTCACCAATGAGTATGAAATTAACTCTGGATTATGTTGAGATATGTTCCTCTATATCCAGTTTGCTGGGTTATTATTCCTCCTGTTGAAATTTCCACTCTCTGTTGGTTTTCCATTTAAACTAAAATTGCTTCTGTTTGACTCCGAGGCAGAATTGGGGACAGCTGAAATTTGTTTGAACTTCATTCCCCAGAGCTGTCGAGCTTTCTCTGGACACAGTGTTTATCTCCCCAGGTCTTGGTCTGGGTGGGGACATTTCAATCTTTAGGTTGCATACAGTTGTGTTACTTTTATATATGAAAGGCTCAAACTGAAGTGGTTTTTGTGACTTTCATTTTTAAAAGGAATGTAGACATTTGTCCTTATATGTGAGTCCTGGGCATCCTGCCAGCTGAGTACCCAAGGCATGAGCTGGATGCAGAGCCAAGCTGTAGTGTAAATCCCAAAACAGCAGCCAGCACCCTTGCATGAAACCAAAAGCTGGAGTCTAGTTTTGCGAAAGAGATTAATGTTCCAGCTTTCTCATCTGCCAAATTTAACTCACCATTCCTAGTTAAAATTTGAATTTCTCAGCAACTGTGCTTAAGGCCTCTGGGGCTCTCCTAAAATCAATGAGAAAAAGTGACAGTCCAAGAGCAACTTGCTCACGTCTGTCATTATTATTTAATATTAGTTTATTGTTGAACTATAAGAAGTTAAGAGTATCAGGGCGGGACAGTGTTCCTTCCAAGGGGCTTGTTCATATGTTTTCATTTCAAACAGGGTAACTCCCTAGGAGCTGGCATTGGAAGGTATAAGGGTACAAAATCTTCTAGTTTTCTTAGCTTGTGTATCTCTGCTCAAATTTGACCTCACACTTTAATCCAAAAGAATAATGTCACCATAGATTATGCTGTTCAGCTTCATCATATATGTGACCCTGAAATCACAGAAATAGGGAAAATGTCTCAACCTCACCCATAGTCTGGGGAGCATAAAAAAAGAGAGAAACAATGGTATGGCTGCTAATTCCAGTAGGTATTGATGATAGGAGGCCCTGGTTTCTTCTTCAAAGCACTGGAATGTAAGTTGACTTGAAGTTCATCTCTTCTTGTGGGATTGGGAGAAACTTTGAGTTAGATAGCTTCACTGGTGTGACCTAGTGTGCCCCCCTAGCATGTTCTACTATGAAGCAATTCTTGGATTATTCACTGTATTGGAAGATGCTGGAGAAGTTACCCAACTTCTCCACAGTGGGAAGGAATGTCCAAGTATGAAATATGGTGGGCTTGTTATTTGATGACCTCAGCACAACTCTTTCATTGTTGTGGAGTCAGATAAACTAAATTTGCATATTGGTGCTGCTGTTTTCCATCTGGGTGAACTTGGGAGCATTTATTTCTCATCTAACAAATAGGGTGCATTAGTC